>NC_088409.1:91201908-91519408 GCF_034236695.1 Oncorhynchus nerka
CACAAAAGTTACGTTCCCAACCACAGGGAATCAAAAAGTACAATGGAAAAAATCACGGTCAGGCACTAACACGTACCTCTAACACAGAGCCGAAGGTTACATAGAAATAATCCCGCACAACAACCAGGCGGGCCGGCTGTCTAATAAAGACAAACTAATTAAACATGAACAGGTGCTACCACTAAACATACAAGGAGGGGGAGGAAAAACAATCAGTGGCAGCTAATAGGCCGGTGACGACGACCGCCGAGCGTCACCCGCCCGGGAAGGGGAAACACCCTCGGTCGGACTCGTGACAATCAGTGGCAGCTAATAGGCCGGTGACGACGACCGCCGAGCATCACCCGCCCGGGAAGGGAAACACCTCGGTCGGACTCGTGACAATCAGTGGCAGCTAATAGGCCGGTGACGACGACCGCCGAGCGTCACCCGCCCGGGAAGGGGAAACACCCTCGGTCGGACTCGTGACAATCAGTGGCAGCTAATAGGCCGGTGACGACGACCGCCGAGCGTCACCCGCCCGGGAAGGGGAAACACCCTCGGTCGGACTCGTGACAATCAGTGGCAGCTAATAGGCCGGTGACGACGACCGCCGAGCGTCACCCGCCCGGGAAGGGGAAACACCCTCGGTCGGACTCGTGACAATCAGTGGCAGCTAATAGGCCGGTGACGACGACCGCCGAGCGTCACCCGCCCGGGAAGGGGAAACACCTCGGTCGGACTCGTGACAATCAGTGGCAGCTAATAGGCCGGTGACGACGACCGCCGAGCGTCACCCGCCCGGGAAGGGGAAACACCCTCGGTCGGACTCGTGACAATCAGTGGCAGCTAATAGGCCGGTGACGACGACCGCCGAGCGTCACCCGCCCGGGAAGGGGAAACACCCTCGGTCGGACTCGTGACAATCAGTGGCAGCTAATAGGCCGGTGACGACGGCCGCCGAGCGTCACCCGCCCGGAAGGGGAAACACCCTCGGTCGGACTCGTGACAATCAGTGGCAGCTAATAGGCCGGTGACGACGACCGCCGAGCGTCACCCGCCCGGGAAGGGGAAACACCCTCGGTCGGACTCGTGACAATCAGTGGCAGCTAATAGGCCGGTGACGACGACCGCCGAGCGTCACCCGCCCGGGAAGGGGAAACACCCTCGGTCGGACTCGTGACAATCAGTGAGGATTTTTTATTTTTTATCTTTTTTATTTCACCTTTATTTAACCAGGTAGGCTAGTTGAGAACACCTTTATTTAACCAGGTAGGCTAGTTGAGAACACCTTTATTTAACCAGGTAGGCTAGTTGAGAACACCTTTATTCAACCAGGTAGGCTAGTTGAGAACACCTTTATTTAACCAGGTAGGCTAGTTGAGAACACCTTTATTTAACCAGTTAGGCTAGTTGAGAACACCTTTATTTAACCAGGTAGGCTAGTTGAGAACACCTTTATTTAACCAGGTAGACTAGTTGAGAACACCTTTATTTAACCAGGTAGGCTAGTTGAGAACACCTTTATTCAACCAGGTAGGCTAGTTGAGAACACCTTTATTTAACCAGGTAGGCTAGTTGAGAACACCTTTATTTAACCAGGTAGGCTAGTTGAGAACACCTTTATTTAACCAGGTAGGCTAGTTGAGAACACCTTTATTTAACCAGGTAGGCTAGTTGAGAACACCTTTATTTAACCAGGTAGGCTAGTTGAGAACACCTTTATTTAACCAGGTAGGCTAGTTGAGAACACCTTTATTTAACCAGGTAGGCTAGTTGAGAACACCTTTATTTAACCAGGTAGGCTAGTTGAGAACACCTTTATTTAACCAGGTAGGCTAGTTGAGAACACCTTTATTTAACCAGGTAGGCTAGTTGAGAACACCTTTATTCAACCAGGTAGGCTAGTTGAGAACACCTTTATTTAACCAGGTAGGCTAGTTGAGAACACCTTTATTTAACCAGTTAGGCTAGTTGAGAACACCTTTATTTAACCAGGTAGGCTAGTTGAGAACACCTTTATTTAACCAGGTAGGCTAGTTGAGAACACCTTTATTTAACCAGGTAGGCTAGTTGAGAACACCTTTATTTAACCAGGTAGACTAGTTGAGAACACCTTTATTTAACCAGGTAGACTAGTTGAGAACACCTTTATTTAACCAGGTAGGCTAGTTGAGAACACCTTTATTTAACCAGGTAGGCTAGTTGAGAACACCTTTATTTAACCAGGTAGGCTAGTTGAGAACACCTTTATTTAACCAGGTAGGCTAGTTGAGAACACCTTTATTTAACCAGGTAGGCTAGTTGAGAACACCTTTATTTAACCAGGTAGGCTAGTTGAGAACACCTTTATTTAACCAGGTAGGCTAGTTGAGAACACCTTTATTTAACCAGGTAGGCTAGTTGAGAACACCTTTATTTAACCAGGTAGGCTAGTTGAGAACACCTTTATTTAACCAGGTAGGCTAGTTGAGAACACCTTTATTTAACCAGGTAGGCTAGTTGAGAACACCTTTATTTAACCAGGTAGGCTAGTTGAGAACACCTTTATTTAACCAGGTAGGCTAGTTGAGAACACCTTTATTTAACCAGGTAGGCTAGTTGAGAACACCTTTATTTAACCAGGTAGGCTAGTTGAGAACACCTTTATTTAACCAGGTAGGCTAGTTGAGAACACCTTTATTTAACCAGGTAGGCTAGTTGAGAACACCTTTATTCAACCAGGTAGGCTAGTTGAGAACACCTTTATTTAACCAGGTAGGCTAGTTGAGAACACCTTTATTTAACCAGGTAGGCTAGTTGAGAACACCTTTATTCAACCAGGTAGGCTAGTTGAGAACACCTTTATTCAACCAGGTAGGCTAGTTGAGAACACCTTTATTTAACCAGGTAGGCTAGTTGAGAACACCTTTATTCAACCAGGTAGGCTAGTTGAGAACACCTTTATTTAACCAGGTAGGCTAGTTGAGAACACCTTTATTTAACCAGGTAGGCTAGTTGAGAACACCTTTATTTAACCAGGTAGGCTAGTTGAGAACACCTTTATTTAACCAGGTAGGCTAGTTGAGAACACCTTTATTTAACCAGGTAGGCTAGTTGAGAACACCTTTATTTAACCAGGTAGGCCAGTTGAGAACACCTTTATTTAACCAGGTAGGCCAGTTGAGAACACCTTTATTTAACCAGGTAGGCTAGTTGAGAACACCTTTATTTAACCAGGTAGGCTAGTTGAGAACAACTTTATTTAACCAGGTAGGCTAGTTGAGAACACCTTTATTTAACCAGGTAGGCTAGTTGAGAACACCTTTATTTAACCAGGTAGGCTAGTTGAGAACACCTTTATTTAACCAGGTAGGCCAGTTGAGAACACCTTTATTTAACCAGGTAGGCTAGTTGAGAACACCTTTATTTAACCAGGTAGGCCAGTTGAGAACACCTTTATTTAACCAGGTAGGCTAGTTGAGAACACCTTTATTTAACCAGGTAGGCTAGTTGAGAACACCTTTATTTAACCAGGTAGGCTAGTTGAGAACACCTTTATTTAACCAGGTAGGCTAGTTGAGAACACCTTTATTTAACCAGGTAGGCTAGTTGAGAACACCTTTATTTAACCAGGTAGGCTAGTTGAGAACACCTTTATTTAACCAGGTAGGCTAGTTGAGAACACCTTTATTTAACCAGGTAGGCTAGTTGAGAACACCTTTATTTAACCAGGTAGGCTAGTTGAGAACACCTTTATTTAACCAGGTAGGCTAGTTGAGAACACCTTTATTCAACCAGGTAGGCTAGTTGAGAACACCTTTATTTAACCAGGTAGGCTAGTTGAGAACACCTTTATTTAACCAGTTAGGCTAGTTGAGAACACCTTTATTTAACCAGGTAGGCTAGTTGAGAACACCTTTATTTAACCAGGTAGGCTAGTTGAGAACACCTTTATTTAACCAGGTAGGCTAGTTGAGAACACCTTTATTTAACCAGGTAGACTAGTTGAGAACACCTTTATTTAACCAGGTAGGCTAGTTGAGAACACCTTTATTTAACCAGGTAGGCTAGTTGAGAACACCTTTATTTAACCAGGTAGGCTAGTTGAGAACACCTTTATTCAACCAGGTAGGCTAGTTGAGAACACCTTTATTTAACCAGGTAGGCTAGTTGAGAACAAGTTCTAATTTGCAACTGCAACCTGGTCAAGATAAAGCATAGCAGTGTGAACAGACAACAACACATGGAGTAAACAATAAACAAGTCAATAACATAGCAGAAAAAAAGAGAATCTATATACATTGTGTGCAAAAGGCATGAGGAGGTAGTCAATAAATAGGCCATAGGAGCAAATAATTACAATTTAGCAGATTAACACTGGAGGGATAAATGATCAGATAAACATGTGCAGGTAGAGATACTGGTGTGCAAAAGAGCAGAAAAGTAATTAAAATAAAAACAGTATGGGGCTGAGGTAGATACATTGGGTGGGCTATATACCGATGGACTATGTACAGCTGCAGCGATCGGTTAGCTGCTCAGATAGCAGATGTTTAAAGTTGGTGAGGGAGATAAAAGTCTCCAACTTCAGAGATTTTTGCAATTCGTTCCAGTCGCAGGCAGCAGAGACCTGGAACGAAAGGCGGCCAAATTAGGATTTGGCTTTAGGGATGATAAGTGAGATACACCTGCAGGAGCGCGTGCTACGGGTGGGTGTTGCCATCGTGACCAGTGAACTGAGATAAGGCGGAGCTTTACCTAGCATAGACTTGTAGATGACCTGGAGCCAGACAGCAAAATGCAAAGTTCTCCAATTTGTGGATGGGGGGACCAGCCCCCCTCTGCACCGTCCCCCTGCCACCCTAACATACTTTGTGCCCCCTCAGATTTTTTGGGGTGCATGACACTCTTGAATCACATCAATAATTACCTGAGAGCCAGAGAGGGTTAAAGAGAGGAATATAAAATTCCTGTATCGTTTAATTGACGAGCAGCATTTTCCCTTTCATCAAGTATTATCAAATCTGCTGGTGTAATTCAAATTCCGTTGTAAGGAATTATTGAGATAGCACAAAGAGAGAACTACCCCAGGAACTGCTGCTGTACTCTGGAGTAGTGCACTTTAGCTCCACCAAAACTCCCTCCCTCTACACACACACACACACACACACACACACACACACACACACACACACACACACACACACACACACACACACACACACATACATGCACCCACACACGAACATTCTATAAAACACACTGAATTCTCAAAACCAAACAGCAATACTCATATACTGTAGTAACAGCAGATTCATTATAGCCTTGCTTCTAATTTAGTGAAATGCTTTTTATTATTCGTCTATTCAGACAGTAAGCGGGTGCAAGACTATGCGATCCTGCTCTGGCTCCCATATAAATGTGAGTTAAATTGGCCATAGAATAGAAACAGATCATTATACTAATCATTTGTAGCTATGGGGTTATGGTAGTACAAGAGATCATTATACTAATCATTTGTGGTTGTGGAGTTCTGGTAGTACAAGAAAATAAAATGGAAAAAAAATGGATTGTGGCTAATTCCTAAGCAGAGAGCTCATTCGTTTACATATGCACACACACACACACACACACACACACACACACACACACACACACACACACACACACACACACACACACACACACACACACACACACACACACAGACACTGCTTGCTCATCAGTTCAGAATAAGCAGGGGAACATAACAAGAAACAAAGCTACCAATTAGGCTATATCTCTCTATTGTAAGATATGTGAATAAAAGTATTGCCTGCAATTACTAATACCACTACTACTACTACTGCTGCTATTATTACTACTACTACTACTACACTGCTAGTACTACTACTACTACTACTACTGCTAATTCTGCTACAACCACTGCCAATGTTATTATTATTATTATTAGTAGTAGTACTACTCGACTACTAATACTACTACCACTACTATTATTACTACTACAACTATTTTTACTGCTACTACTACTACTCCTACTACTATTATTACTACTAGTACAACTATTGCTACTATTTTGTATTAATATTACTACTCCAATTCAATAACTGCGACTATCACTACTATTATTATTATTATTACTACTACTACTAAAACTACTACTGTTACTAATACAACTACCACTACTACTACTCCTACTACTACTATTATTACTACTACAACTACCACTACTACTACTAAAACTACTACTGTTACTAATACAACTACCACTACTACTACTCCTACTACTACTCCTACTACTACTACTATTATTACTACTACTACTAAAACTACTACTGTTACTAATACAACTACCACTACTACTACTCCTACTACTACTAGTATTACTACTACAACTACCACTACTACTACTAAAACTACTACTGTTACTACTACAACTACCACTACTACTACTCCTACTACTACTAGTATTACTACTACAACTACCACTACTACTACTAAAACTACTACTGTTACTAATACAACTACCACTACTACTACTCCTACTACTACCTTTACTACTACAACTACCACTACTACTACTCCTACTACTACTGTTACTACTACATCTACCACTACTACTACTCCTACTACTACTGTTACTACTACAACTACCACTACTACTACTCCTACTACTACTACTGTTACTACTACAACTACCACTACTACTACTCCTACTACTACTAGTATTACTACTACAACTACCACTACTACTACTCCTACTACTACTGTTACTACTACAACTACCACTACTACTACTTCTACTACTACTACTGTTACTACTACTACTACTACTGTTACTACTACAACTACCACTACTACTACTCCTACTACTACTAGTATTACTACTACAACTACCACTACTACTACTCCTACTACTACTGTTACTACTACAACTACCAATACTACAACTACCACTACTACTACTCCTACTACTACTACTGTTACTACTACTACTACTACTGTTACTACTACAACTACCACTACTACTACTCCTACTACTACTACTGTTACTACTACTACTACTACTGTTACTACTACTACCACTATTACTACTCCTACTACTACTGTTACTACTACTACCACTATTACTACTCCTACTACTACTACTATTACTACTACTACTACTACTGTTACTACTACTACCACTATTACTACTCCTACTACTACTGTTACTACTACTACCACTATTACTACTCCTACTACTACTACTATTACTACTACTACTACTACTGTTACTACTACTACCACTATTACTACTCCTACTACTACTACTATTACTACTACTACTACTACTGTTACTACTACTACTACCACTATTACTACTCCTACTACTACTGTTACTACTACAACTACCACTACTACTACTCCTACTACTACTGTTACTACTACAACTACCACTATTACTACTCCTACTACTACTGTTACTACTACTACCGCTGCTAATTCTACTACAACTACTGCTATTGTTATTATTATAATTATTATTATTAGTAGTACTACTCCACTATTACTTCTGCTACTACTGCTACTACTATTACTACTACTGTTACTACTACAACTACCACTACTACTACTCCTACTACTACTGTTACTAATACAACTACCACTACTACTACTAAAACTACTACTGTTACTACTACAACTACCACTACTACTACTCCTACTACTACTATTACTACTACAACTACCACTACTACTACTCCTACTACTACTGTTACTACTACAACTACCACTACTACTACTCCTACTACTACTGTTACTACTACAACTACCACTACTACTACTCCTACTACTACTATTACTACTACAACTACCACTACTACTACTCCTACTACTACTGTTACTACTACAACTACCACTACTACTACTCCTACTACTACAGTTACTAATACAACTACCACTACTACTACTAAAACTACTACTGTTACTACTACAACTACCAATACTACTACTCCTACTACTACTATTACTACTACAACTACCACTACTACTACTCCTACTACTACTATTATTACTAATACAACTACCACTACTACTACTCCTACTACTACTGTTACTACTACTACCGCTGCTAATTCTACTACAACTACCACTACTACTACTCCTACTACTACTGTTACTAATACAACTACCACTACTACTACTCCTACTACTACTAGTATTACTACTACAACTACCACTACTACTACTAAAACTACTACTGTTACTACTACAACTACCACTACTACTACTCCTACTACTACTAGTATTACTACTACAACTACCACTACTACTACTAAAACTACTACTGTTACTACTACAACTACCACTACTACTACTCCTACAACTACTGTTACTACTACAACTACCACTACTACTACTCCTACTACTACTGTTACTACTACTACCGCTGCTAATTCTACTACAACTACTGCTATTGTTATTATTATAATTATTATTATTAGTAGTACTACTCCACTATTACTTCTGCTACTACTGCTACTACTATTACTACTACAACTACCACTACTACTACTCCTACTACTACTGTTACTAATACAACTACCACTACTACTACTAAAACTACTACTGTTACTACTACAACTACCACTACTACTACTCCTACTACTACTATTACTACTACAACTACCACTACTATTACTAAAACTACTACTGTTACAACTACCACTACTACTAACTACCTGTTACTACTACAACTACCACTCCTACTACTACTGTTACTACTACTGTTACTACTACAACTACCACTACTACTACTCCTACTACTACTATTACTACTACAACTACCACTACTACTACTACAACTACCACTACTACTACTCCTACTACTACTGTTACTACTACAACTACCACTACTACTACTCCTACTACTACTATTACTACTACAACTACCACTACTACTACTCCTACTACTACTGTTACTACTACAACTACCACTACTACTACTCCTACTACTACTGTTACTACTACATTTACATTTACATTTAAGTCATTTAGCAGACGCGCTACCACTACTACTACTCCTACTACTACTGTTACTACTACTACTACTACTGCTACTACTCCTACTACTACTGTTACTACTACAACTACCACTACTACTACTCCTACTACTACTGTTACTACTACAACTACCACTACTACTACTCCTACTACTACTGTTACTACTACAACTACCACTACTACTACTCCTACTACTACTGTTACTACTACAACTACCACTACTACTACTCCTACTACTACTGTTACTACTACAACTACCACTACTACTACTCCTACTACTACTGTTACTACTACTACTACTTCTGCTACTACTGCTACTACTATTACTACTACTACTAATACAGCTGTTATTACTACTTACACTATTATTGCAACCAGTACTGCTATTACTACTACTACTACTACTGTTACTACTACTACTACCACTACTACTACTCCTACTACTACTGTTACTACTACAACTACCACTACTACTACTCCTACTACTACTGTTACTACTACTACCGCTGCTAATTCTACTACAACTACTACTATTGTTATTATTATAATTATTATTATTAGTAGTACTACTCCACTATTACTTCTGCTACTACTGCTACTACTATTACTACTACTACTAATACAGCTGTTATTACTACTTACACTATTATTGCAACCAGTACTGCTATTACTACTACTACTACTACTACTACTACTACTACTACTTGTAATAGTACTTCTACTGCTGTGATAGGTATTATTATTATTATTACTACTCCAATACTATTACTAATACTACTACTACAATTACTATTAAAACTACTTCTATTGCTACTATTAGTACTACCATTACTACTATGATGACTATTATTATTAGTATTACTACTACTGCTACTATTATTAACATTACTACTACCTCTACTATGTTCTATTATTACTTCTCCATTACTACTACTGCTACGACTGCTACTACTACTGCAACTACTACTAATATTACTACTACTACTATTACTATTACTACTACAACTACTACTACTAATATTATTATTACTTCTACTACCAATATTACTACTACTACTACTTCTACTACTAATATTACTATTACTACGAATATTATTATTACTACTACAGCTACTACAACTACTACTATTACTACTACAACTACTACCACTAATATTATTATTACTACTACCACTAAATCAAATCAAATCAAATCAAATTTTATTTGTCACATACACATGGTTAGCAGATGTTAATGCGAGTGTAGCGAAATGCTTGTGCTTCTAGTTCCGACAATGCAGTGATAACCAACAAGTAATCTAACTAACAATTCCAAAACTACTGTCTTATACACAGTGTAAGGGGATAAGGAATATGTACATAAGGATATATGAATGAGTGATGGTACAGAGCAGCATACAGTAGATGGTATCGAGTACAGTATATACATATGAGATGAGTATGTAGACAAAGTAAACAAAGTGGCATAGTTAAAGTGGCTAGTGACATAAGAATGCAGTCGATGATCTAGAGTACAGTATATACATATGCATATGAGATGAATAATGTAGGGTAAGTAACATTATATAAGGTAGCATTGTTTAAAGTGGCTAGTGATATATTTACATCATTTCCCATCAATTCCCATTATTAAAGTGGCTGGAGTTGGGTCAGTGTCAATGACAGTGTGTTGGCAGCAGCCACTCAATGTTAGTGATTGCTGTTTAACAGTCTGATGGCCTTGAGATAGAAGCTGTTTTTCAGTCTCTCGGTCCCAGCTTTGATGCACCTGTACTGCCCTCGCCTTCTGGATGATAGCGGGGTGAACAGGCAGTGGTTCGGGTGGTTGATGTCCTTGATGATCTTTATGGCCTTCCTGTAACATCGGGTGGTGTAGGTGTCCTGGAGGGCAGGTAGTTTGCCCCCGGTGATGCGTTGTGCAGACCTCACTACCCTCTGGAGAGCCTTACGGTTGAGGGCGGAGCAGTTGCCGTACCAGGCGGTGATACAGCCCGCCAGGATGCTCTCGATTGTGCATCTGTAGAAGTTTGTGAGTGCTTTTGGTGACAAGCCGAATTTCTTCAGCCTCCTGAGGTTGAAGAGGCGCTGCTGCGCCTTCTTCACGACGCTGTCAGTGTGAGTGAACCAATTCAGTTTGTCTGTGATGTGTATGCCGAGGAACTTAAAACTTGCTACCCTCTCCACTACTGATCCATCGATGTGGATAGGGGGGTGTTCCCTCTGCTGTTTCCTGAAGTCCACAATCATCTCCTTAGTTTTGTTGACGTTGAGTGTGAGGTTATTTTCCTGACACCACACTCCGAGGGCCCTCACCTCCTCCCTGTAGGCCGTCTCGTCGTTGTTGGTAATCAAGCCTATCACTGTTGTGTCGTCCGCAAACTTGATGATTGAGTTGGAGGCGTGCATGGCCACGCAGTCGTGGGTGAACAGGGAGTACAGGAGAGGGCTCAGAACGCACCCTTGTGGGGCCCCCGTGTTGAGGATTAGCGGGGAGGAGATGTTGTTGCCTACCCTCACCACCTGTGGGCGGCCCGTCAGGAAGTCCAGTACCCAGTTGCACAGGGCGGGGTCGAGACCCAGGGTCTCGAGCTTGATGACGAGCTTGGAGGGTACTATGGTATTGAATGCCGAGCTGTAGTCGATGAACAGCATTCTCACATAGGTATTCCTCTTGTCCAGGTGGGTTAGGGCAGTGTGCAGTGTGGTTGAGATTGCATCGTCTGTGGACCTATTTGGGCGGTAAGCAAATTGGAGTGGGTCTAGGGTGTCAGGTAGGGTGGAGGTGATATGGTCCTTGACTAGTCTCTCAAAGCACTTCATGATGACGGAAGTGAGTGCTACGGGCGGTAGTCGTTTAGCTCAGTTACCTTAGCTTTCTTGGGAACAGGAACAATGGTGGCCCTCTTGAAGCATGTGGGAACAGCAGACTGGTATAGGGATTGATTGAATATGTCCGTAAACACACCGGCCAGCTGGTCTGCGCATGCTCTGAGGGCGCGGCTGGGGATGCCGTCTGGGCCTGCAGCCTTGCGAGGGTTAACACGTTTAAATGTCTTACTCACCTCGGCTGCAGTGAAGGAGAGACCGCATGTTTTCGTTGCAGGCCGTGTCAGTGGCACTGTATTGTCCTCAAAGCGGGCAAAAAAGTGATTTAGTCTGCCTGGGAGCAAGACATCCTGGTCCGTGACTGGGCTGGGTTTCTTCTTGTAGTCCGTGATTGACTGTAGACCCTGCCACATGCCTCTTGTGTCTGAGCCATTTAATTGAGATTCCACTTTGTCTCTGTACTGACGCTTAGCTTGTTTAATAGCCTTGCGGAGGGAATAGCTGCATTGTTTATATTCGGACATATTAGCAGACACCTTGCCCTGATTAAAAGCAGTGGTTTGCGCTTTCAGTTTCACGCGAATGCTGCCATCAATCCACGGTTTCTGGTTTGGGAATGTTTTTATCGTTGCTATGGGAACGACATCTTCGACGCACGTTCTAATGAACTCGCACACCGAATCAGCGTATTCGTCAATATTTCCATCTGACGCAATACGAAACATGTCCCAGTCCACGTGATGGAAGCAGTCTTGGAGTGTGGAGTCAGCTTGGTCTGACCAGCGTTGGACAGACCTCAGCGTGGGAGCCTCTTGTTTAAGTTTCTGCCTGTAGGCAGGGATCAGCAAAATGGAGTCGTGGTCAGCTTTTCCGAAAGGGGGGCGGGGCAGGGCCTTATATGCGTCGCGGAAGTTAGAGTAACAATGATCCAAGGTTTTACCACCCCTGGTTGCGCAATCGATATGCTGGTAAAATTTAGGGAGTCTTGTTTTCAGATTAGCTTTGTTAAAATCCCCAGCTACAATGAATGCAGCCTCCGGATAAATGGTTTCCAGTTTGCAAAGAGTTAAATAAAGTTCGTTCAGAGCCATCGATGTGTCTGCTTGGGGGGGGATATATACGGCTGTGATTATAATCGAGGAGAATTCTCTTGGAAGATAATGCGGTCTACATTTGATTGTGAGGAATTCTAAATCACGTGAACAGAAGGATTTGAGTTCCTGTATGTTTCCTTCATCACACCATGTCTCGTTAGTCATGAGGCATACGCCCCCGCCACTCTTCTTACCAGAAAGATGTTTGTTTCTGTCGGCGCGATGCGTGGAGTAGTACTACTACTACTACTACTATTACAACTACAACTACTAATACTAATATTATTATAACTACCACTACTACTACTACTACTTCTACTACTAATATTACTATTACAGCTACTACAACTACTACTTCTACTACTAATATTACTACTAATATTATTATTACTACTACAGCTACTACTACTGCTACTACTTCCATTACTACTACTATCACTAACATTACTGCTACTACTACTACTAACATTACTACTACTACTACTAGATCTATCTATCTATCTATCTATCTATCTATCTATCTATCTATCTATCTATCTATCTATCTGCCTGCCTGCCTGCCTGCCTGCCTGCCTGCCTGTCTATATTATGACTGTCACTCTACCTTCTCTTTACCTGAACCCCCCCCCCCTCCTCCTGCTATTCTATATTATGACTGTCACTGTACCACACACCTTCTCCTTCTCCTGCTATTCTATAGTTTCACTGTCCCTGTACCACCCCCCTCCTCCTGCTATTCTATATTATGACTGTCACTGTACCACCCACCTCCTTCTCCTGCTATTCTATATTATGACTGTCACTATAACACACCCCCTCCTCCTGCTATTCTATATTTTGACTGTCCCTGTACCACCCCCCTCCTCCTGCTATTCTATATTTTGACTGTCCCTGTACCACCCCCCTCCTCCTGCTATTCTATATTATGACTGTCACTGTATCACCCACCTTCTCCTTCTCCTGCTATTCTATATTATGACTGTCACTATAACACACCCCCTCCTCCTGCTATTCTATATTTTGACTGTCAATGTACCACCCCCCCTCCTCCTCCTGCTATTCTATATTATGACTGTCACTGTACCACACCCCTCCTCCTGCTATTCTATATTTTGACTGTCCCTGTACCACCCCCTCCTCCTGCTATTCTATATTTTGACTGTCCCTATACCACCCCCTCCTCCTGCTATTCTATATTATGACTGTCACTGTACCACACACCTTCTCCTTCTCCTGCTATTCTATATTATGACTGTCACTATAACACACCCCCTCCTCCTGCTATTCGATATTTTGACTGTCAATGTACCACCCCCTCCTCCTGCTATTCTATATTATGACTGTCACTGTACCACACACCTCCTCCTGCTATTCTATATGACTGTCACTGTACCCCCCCCTCCTCCTGCTATTCTATATTATGACTGTCACTATAACACCCTCCATCTCCTCCACCTCCTCTCTCCAGTTGTAAAGTAGCAGTAGTGACCTCTCTCCTTTTGTAAAGTGGCAGTAATTCACTCTCTCCATTTGTAAAGTGGCAGTAGTTCACTCTCTCCATTTGTAAAGTGGCAGTAATTCACTCTCTCCAGTTGTAAAGTGGCAGTAAGGCCCTCTCTCCAGTTGTAAAGTGGCAGTAGTTCCCTCTCTCCAGTTGTAAAGTGGCAGTACTTCCCTCTCTCCAGTTAAAAATTGTCATTACTTCCCTCTCTGTAGTTATAAAGTGGCAGTAGTGACCTCAATCCAGTTGTAAAGTGGCAGTATTTCCCTCTATCCAGTTGTAAAGTGGCAGTATTTCCCTCTATCCAGTTATAAAGTGACAGTAGTGACCTCTCTCTAGTTGTAAAGTGGCAGTATTTCCCTCTATCCAGTTATAAAGTGGCAGTAGTGACCTCTCTCTAGTTGTAAAGTGGCAGTATTTCCCTCTCTCCAGTTATAAAGTGGCAGTATTTCCCTCTATCCAGTTGTAAAGTGGCAGTATTTCCCTCTCTCCAGTTGTAAAGTGGCAGTATTTCCCTCTATCCAGTTGTAAAGTGGCAGCATTCCCCTCTATCCAGTTATAAAGTGGCAGTAGTGACCTCTCTCCAGTTGTAAAGTGGCAGTAGTGATCTATATCCAGTTGTAAAGTGGCAGTATTTTCCTCTATCCAGTTGTAAAGTGGCAGTATATCCCTCTATCCAGTTATAAAGTGGCAGTAGTGACCTCTCTCCAGTTGTAAAGTGGCAGTATTTCCCTCTCTCCAGTTGTAAAGTGGCAGTATTTCCCTCTATCCAGTTATAAAGTGGCAATAGTGACCGCTCTTCAGTTGTAAAGTGGCAGTAGTGACCTCTATCCAGTTGTAAAGTGGCAGTAGTGACCTCTCTCCAGTTGTAAAGTGGCAGTATTTCCCTCTCTCCAGTTAGAAAGTGGCAATACTGACCGCTCTTCAGTTGTAAAGTGGCAGAAGTGATCTCTCTCCAGTTGAAAGGTGGTAGTTGTCCCTCTCTCCAGTTGTAAAGTGGCAGTGATGATGTAGCAGTTTGAGCAGTGACTGAGTGTTGGAGACACCCGGAAATAAGTCTACTGACTCCCCATCCCGCATGCGGGAGCGTAATCATCGCCTGACACTAATTAGCATAACGCAACGGACATAAATATCCCTAGAAAATATTCCTATTCATGAAAATCACAAATGAAATATATTGAGACACAGCTTAGCCTTTTGTTAATCACCCTGTCATCTCAGATTTTCTAAATATGCTTTACAGCCAAAGCTAGACAAGCATTTGTGTAAGTTTATCAATAGCCTAGCATAGGATTTTGGCCAGCTAGCAGCAAGTAACTTGGTCACGGAAATCAGAAAAGCAATCAAATTAAATTGTTTACCTCTGATGAGCTTCAGATGTTTTCACTCACGAGACTCCCAGTTAAATAGCCAATGTTCCTTTTTTCCAAAAATATTATTTTTGTAGGTGAAATAGCTTCGTTTGTTCTTCACGTTTGGCTGAGAAATCGCCCTGAAATTGCAGTCATGAAAACGTCGAAATATATTCCAAATTAGCTCCATAATATCGACAGAAACATGGCAAACGTTGTTTATAATCATTCCTCAAGGTGTTTTTCAAATATCTATTCGATAATATATCCGTCGGGACAATTTGTTTTTCAGTAGGACCGATTGGAGTAATGGCTACCTCTGTATTTTACGCGAGAGTCACCCTGGGAGTCATCAGGTGACCACTTACGCAATGTAGCCGCATACGGCTATTCTTCAACATAAATGCGTAAAACTACGTCACAATGCTGTAGACACATTGGGGAATATGTAGAAAGCGTAAACTGGTTGATAGCACATTCACACCTCAATAGGGACTCATTGGAACGCAGCGCTTTCAAAATATGGGGCACCTCCGGATTGGATTTTTCTCAGGCTTTCGCCTTCAACATCAGTTCTGTTATACTCACAGACAATATCTTTACAGTTTTGGAAACGTTAGAGTGTTTTCTATCCTAAGATGTCAATTATATGCATATTCTAGCATCTTGTCCTGACAAAATATCCTGTTTAAAACGGGAACGTTTTTTTTCCAAAAATGAAAATACTGTCCCTAGAGTCGCAACAGGTTTAAAAAATAGCACTTCTATGATGTCATCAAACGAGCTTTGTACCATGTGTCATCATTCACCATGTGTGAGCACACTGGAGAGGGTTAGAGAGAGGAAGTCATTTCACTGACCATTAGCACACTGGAGAGGGTTAAAGAGAGGAAGTAATTTCACTAACCATTAAATCACTGGAGAGGGTTAGAGAGAGGAAGTCATTTCACTGACCATTAGCACACTGGAGAGGGTTAGAGAGTGAGTCATTACACTGACCACTAACACACTGGAGAGGGTTAGAGAGAGGGAGTCATTACACTGACCACTAACACACTGGAGAGGGTTAGAGAGTGAGTCATTGCACTGACCACTAACACACTGGAGAGGGTTAGAGAGAGGAAGTCATTTCACTGACCACTAACACACTGGAGAGGGTTAGAGAGTGGGTCATTACACTGACCACTAACACACTGGAGAGGGTTAGAGAGAGGATGTCATTACACTGACCATTAGCACACTGGAGAGGGTTAGAGAGTGAGTCATTACACTGACCATTAGCACACTGGAGAGGGTTAGAGAGCGAGTCATTACACTGACCACTAACACACTGGAGAGGGTTAGAGAGAGGGAGAGAGAGAGATTACTTTATCTCTGACCTCAACCCAGTCTCTCAGAGCGTTCCCAGTAAGCCCACTGACAGCCCCATCAGATCACAGCAAAATCACAGTCTCCAGAGCAATACTCAATCATGAGGCATCAAAGCCAAAGGAATTGCGCAATATTAAGAAATGCAATAGATGGAAGGAAAGTAGTGTAGAAACCTACCAAAAAAACAACAAATTCAATACCTTTTAAACAACATCCTGGACAAAACATTTCACTGAAATAGTGAAGGTTTAAACTTGGCAGTAGAAAGCCTAAACAGTATATTTGACCTTTCAGCTTTCTTATCAAATGTAAACATTTTAAGCAGATAAACTAAGAAAAGTAAACATGCACAGTGACAAAAATGTACTGAGCAAATGGCAAATTGTATTTTTACCAAATTACCGTACGACATACCACATATTCACTCTGCACACCCTAATTGACAAACAAACCAAAACAAGTCTTCTCATGCTTTGTTGATTTCAAAAAAGATTTTGACTCAATTTGGTATGAGGGTCTGTATTACAAACTGATGGAAAGTGGTGTTGAGGGAAAAACATCAACATTATATAAATCCATGTACACAAACAAGTGTGAGATTAAAATGGTCAAAAAACACACACATTTCTTTCCACAGGGCCGTGAGGTGAGACAGTGATGCAGTTTAAGCCCCACCCTCTGCAACATATATGAAAGAATTGGTGAGGGCACTAGAACAGTCTGCTGTGCCCGCCCACACCCTACTAGAATCTGAAGTCAAATTACAACTGTTTTCAGATGATCTGGTGCTTCTGTCCACAACCAAGGAGGGCCTACAGTAAGCACCTAGATCTTCTGCACTGATTCTGTCAGACCTGGGACCTGACAGTAAATCTCAGTGAGACAAAAATGTATTGTGTTCCAAAAAGGTCCAGCTGCCAGGACCACAACTACAAATTCCATTTAGACACCGTTGCCCTAGAGCACACACAAACCTGTACATACCTCGGCCTGAACATCAACACCACAGAGAACTTCCACAAAGCTGTTAATGATCTGAGAGACAAGGCAAGAATGGCCTTTGGCACCATCAAAACGAACATAACATTTGAATTCCCATTAGGATCTGGCAAAAAATACTTGAATCAGTTATAGAACCCATTTCCCTTTATGGTTGTGAGGTCTGTGGTCTGCTCACCAACCAATAATTCACAAAATATGACAAACACCAAATTGAGACTCTGCACGCAGAATTCTGCAAAAACATCCTGTGTCACACCCTGACCATAGTTTGCTTTGTACGTTTCTATGTTTTGTTTGGTCAGGGTGTGATCAGAGGGGGCATTCTATGTTGGATGTCTTGTTTGTCTGTTTCTGTGTTTGGGCCTGATATGGTTCTCAATCAGAGGCAGATGTTAGTCATTGTCTCTGATTGGGAGCCACATTTAGGTAGCCTGTTTTGTGTTGGGTTTTGTGGGTGATTGTTCCTGTCTCTGTGTTTGCACCAGATAGGGCTGTTTTGGGTTTTCACATTTCTTGGTTTTGTTAGTATATTCATGTGTAGTTTCTTTATTAAAGAACCATGAGTAATAACCATGCTGTGTTTTGGTCCGCCTCTCCTTCGACACAAGAAAACCGTTACACTCTGTGTACAATGTAAAACATCACATAATGAATGCAGAGCAGAATTAGGCCGATACCCACTAATAATCAAAATCCAGAAAAGAGAGGTTCAATTCTACAACCACCTAAAAGGAGTAAAGTCATCATAATAAAGCCACCACCTACATTAAGATTAACCTGGAGAAGAGTCTCCTATGCAAGCTGGTCCGGGGGCTCTGTTCACAAACACAAACAGACACTACAGAGTCCGAGGACAGCAACTGCAACACAATTAGACCCAACCAAATCATGAGAAAACTAAAATAATTGAATTGAGAGAGAGAGTGCAAGAGAGAGAGAGAGAGAGAGAGAGAGAGAGAGCCCCAAACAAAAAATATATGATGGAAATTCCCTCCCTCTCTCTCTACCTCCCACCCTACCTCATTTCCTCCCTCCCTCCCACTCCTTTTCCTGTCATTCAGAAATTAGTGGAATCGTGGTTGATGACATCGCCTGAGGCCAGATTATATTCCTGCCAATCATACTGGGATTGAGCGATTAACTCGGCTTTTCCCTGTAAACATACGCACAGGAACAAACACACACAGGCAAACACATGCACAAACACACACACACACACACACACACACACACACACACACACACACACACACACACACACACACACACACACACACACACACACACACACGGGTGTACAATGGATGTATTTTTTTTTTTTTAAGTTTTTAGGTTCATTCTGTGGAAGCTGTGCAACCAGCTCTCACAGTCTCACAGTCTCTAAACCTTTATCCATATTTCGCAAACATCTAATTTCGAAGTGATTAAGGCAAAATTCAGGAATTAACTCCAAATTATTAAGGTTAGGTTTGGGATAGGCTTAAAACAAAAATATGAAAAACAACATTCTATTGCTGGGTTTGAACTTTTGGAATCAGAGGTAGATGGTCCGAACATCCCCGTCCACAACGTCCTAGCAAAACCGAAACCTACCTGAAGGTTATAGCCCTCACTGTTGCCCATAGTGGCCGGTTTCTACGTCATCTCCCAACGCCCTCTGACTTGTATCACGGGTGACCTGGCTGAGCTGTGACACATCCTTGATTCCTGGCCCAACTATAGCTCTGGGGGAAAACAACCCTGATTCCTGGCCCAACTATAGCTCTGGGGGAAAACAACCCTGATTTCTGGCCCAACTATGGCTCTGGGGGAAAACAACCCTGATTCCTGGCCCAACTATAGCTCTGGGGGAAAACAACCCTGATTTCTGGCCCAACTATAGCTCTGGGGGAAAACAACCCTGATTCCTGGCCCAACTATAGCACTGGGGGAAAACAACCCTGATTCCTGGCCCAACTATAGCTCTGGGGGAAAACAACCCTGATTCCTGGCCCAACTATAGCTCTGGGGGAAAACAACCCTGATTTCTGGCCCAACTACAGCTCTGGGGGAAAACAACCCTGATTTCTGGCCCAACTATAGCTCTGGGGGAAAACAACCCTGATTCCTGGCCCAACTATAGCTCTGGGGGAAAACAACCCTGATTCCTGGCCCAACTATAGCTCTGGGGGAAAACAACCCTGATTCCTGGCCCAACTAGAGCTCTGGGGGAAAACAACCCTGATTCCTGGCCCAACTATAGCTCTGGGGGAAAACAACCCTGATTCCTGGCCCAACTAGAGCTCTGGGGAAAACAACCCTGATTCCTGGCCCAACTATAGCTCTGGGGGAAAACAACCCTGATTCCTGGCCCAACTATAGCTCTGGGGGAAAACAACCCTGATTTCTGGCCCAACTATAGCTCTGGGGGAAAACAACCCTGATTTCTGGCTCTGGGGGAAAACAACCCAGATTTCTGGCCCAACTATAGCTCTGGGGGAAAACAACCCTGATTCCTGGCCCAACTATAGCTCTGGGGGAAAACAACCCTGATTCCTGGCCCAACTATAGCTCTGGGGGAAAACAACCCTGATTCCTGGCCCAACTGTAGCTCTGGGGGAAAACAACCCTGATTCCTGGCCCAACTATAGCTCTGGGGGAAAACAACCCTGATTCCTGGCCCAACTATAGCTCTGGGGGAAAAGAACCCTGATTCCTGGCCCAACTATAGCTCTGGGGGAAAACAACCCTGATTCCTGGCCCAACCATAGCTCTGGGGGAAAACAACCCTGATTCCTGGCCCAACTATAGCTCTGGGGGAAAACAACCCTGATTCCTGGCCCAACTGTAGCTCTGGGGGAAAACAACCCTGATTCCTGGCCCAACTTTAGCTCTGGGGGAAAACAACCCTGATTCCTGGCCCAACTATAGCTCTGGGGAAAACAACCCTGATTACTGGCCCAACTATAGCTCCGGGGGATAAACAACCCTGATTTCTTGCCCAACTATAGCTCTGGGGGAAAACAACCCTGATTCCGGTCCCAACTATAGTTCTGGGGGAAAACAACCCTGACTCCTGGCCCAACTGTAGCTCTGGGGGAAAACAACCCTGATTCTTGGCCCAACTATAGCTCTGGGGGAAAACAACCCTGATTCCTGGCCCAACCATAGCTCTGGGGGAAAACAACCCTGATTCCTGCCCCAACTATAGCTCTGGGGGAAAACAACCCTGATTCCTGGCCCAACTATAGCACTGGGGGAAAACAACCCTGATTCCTGGCCCAACTATAGCTCTGGGGGAAAACAACCCTGATTCCTGGGGGAAAACAACCCTGATTCCTGGCCCAACTATAGCACTGGGGGAAAACAACCCTGATTCCTGGGGGAAAACAACCCTGATTCCTGGCCCAGCTAGAGCTCTGGGGGAAAACAACCCTGATTCCTGGCCCAACTAGAGCTCTGGGGGAAAACAACCCTGATTCCTGGCCCAACTATAGCACTGGGGGAAAACAACCCTGATTCCTGGCCCAACTATAGCACTGGGGGAAAACAACCCTGATTCCTGGCCCAACTATAGCACTGGGGGAAAACAACCCTGATTCCTGGCCCAACTATAGCTCTGGGGGAAAACAACCCTGATTCCTGGCCCAACTATAGCACTGGGGGAAAACAACCCTGATTTCTGGCTCAACTATAGCTCTGGGGGAAAACAACCCTGATTTCTGGCCCAACTATAGCTCTGGGGGAAAACAACCCTGATCCTGGCCCAACTATAGCTCTGGGGGAAAACAACCCTGATTCCTGGCCCAACTATAGCTCTGGGGGAAAACAACCCTGATTCCTGGCCCAACTATAGCTCTGGGGGAAAACAACCCTGATTCCTGGCCCAACTATAGCTCTGGGGGAAAACAACCCTGATTCCTGGCCCAACTATAGCTCTGGGGGAAAACAACCCTGATTCCTGGCCCAACTATAGCTCGGGGGGAAAACAACCCTGATTCCTGGCCCAACTATAGCACTGGGGGAAAACAACCCTGATTCCTGGCCCAACTATAGCTCTGGGGGAAAACAACCCTGATTCCTGGCCCAACTATACCACTGGGGGAAAACAACCCTGATTCCTGGCCCAACTATAGCTCTTGGGGAAAACAACCCTGATTCCTGGCCCAACTATAGCTCTGGGGGAAAACAACCCTGATTCCTGGCCCAACTATAGCTCTGGGGGAAAACAACCCTGATTCCTGGCCCAACTATAGCTCTGGGGGAAAACAACCCTGATTCCTGGGGAAAAACAACCGTGATTCCTGGCCCAACTATAGCACTGGGGGAAAACAACCCTGATTCCTGGGCGAAAACAACCCTGATTCCTTTCCCAACTAGAGCTCTGGGGGGAAACAACCCTGATTCCTGGCCCAACTATAGCTCTTGGGGAAAACAACCCTGATTCCTGGGGGAAAACAACCCTTATTCCTGGCCCAACTATAGCACTGGGGGAAAACAACCCTGATTCCTGGCCCAACTAGAGCTCTGGGGGAAAACAACCCTGATTCCTGGCCCAACTAGAGCTCTGGGGGAAAACAACCCTGATTCCTGGCCCAACTAGAGCTCTGGGGGAAAACAACCCTGATTCCTGGCCCAACTATAGCACTGGGGGAAACAACCCTGATTCCTGGCCCAACTATAGCACTGGGGGAAAACAACCCTGATTCCTGGCCCAACTATAGCACTGGGGAAAACAACCCTGATTCCTGGCCCAACTATAGCTCTGGGGGAAAACAACCCTGTTCCTGGCCCAACTATAGCACTGGGGGAAAACAACCCTGATTCCTGGCCCAACTATAGCACTGGGGGAAAACAACCCTGATTCCTGGCCCAACTAGAGCTCTGGGGGAAAACAACCCTGATTCCTGGCCCAACTAGAGCTCTGGGGGAAAACAACCCTGATTCCAGGCCCAACTATAGCACTGGGGGAAACAACCAGCCATACAACTTTCCTTTATACTTTGGGATTTTCTTTTTGTCTCGTTGTTTCTTATTCCCTCTCATTTTATAGCCCTCTGACTGTATAGACATGGTCCTCGGGTAGTTCATCTTAAAAGAGAAGGGGATCCCCTTTCTCTGTCCTCTCTATCGTGTCATCTCTCCAATCTTTCGTCCCCTTCTCCACGCAAATCTCCCCTAGTCTCTCCGCTCATCTCCCTGTTCCATACATCTGAACTGTGTTATTTCTGTGGGCATCCCTGTGATTTGATCAGTGTCTCATTGTGTTCTAGTTCGGATTGAAAGCAGGAGCTGAGAGGCACTGACGTTCCCTTTAATATTTAATATTTAAACTTTTAATTCATTTTCTTTCACACACACACACACACACACACACACACACACACAAACACAAGCATGCAAGCACGCACACACCCAAACACACACACACACCCCCTCCCTGCAGCTGTCTATACAGATGTGGGGTTAATGGGACAATACAGACCACTAACTGTCTGTGATGAGACATGATGGGTATTATGAATAAAACATTGTAACATGATTACTCTTTGGATATTGAAGGGATCGGCACCCAAATGATCCTTCTGCCTATCCAACCAACGGTCAGAGTCTGCTGCATAGACCCCTGGTTTCAGCATTCTGCTTACTTTCACTATTTCACACGGCACCGGGAGAGTCTCTGCAATATTTCCGTATATATGCATTTTGAGTTCCCCTCATCCATTTCTAAAACTCTATCAGCTTGGCTTGTATATTTCTGCCTGATTCTGGAATGAAAGGGATTTTTAATATTGCTCCCTGTTCTAATATCACTCACAGAGGGGTTATAAAACATTAAATAAAATAGCAATACAAGTTTAGAACTGCAGTCAGCTAAATACCAGAGAATAATAAGATGAATAGGAGGAGAGGGGGGCTTTGGAGAATAGGGATTACCATTGATACTGTACCCTTCCCACCCACGCCCTCAAAACACTTAACACAAAAGAGGAGACAAGAGGACAGGGAGGACAGGAGAGGAGAGAATAGAGGAGAGGACAGGAGACGAGAGGACGGAGGAGAGGACAGGAGAGGAGAGGATGGAACAGATGATGGAGGAGAGGAGATGGAGATGAGAGGATGGAGGAAAGGAGAGGAGAGGAGAGGGGAGGAGAGGAGAGGAGAGGAGAGGAGAGGAGAGGAGAGGAGAGGAGAGGAGAGGAGAGGAGAGGAGAGGAGAGGAGAGGAGAGGAGAGGAGAGCAGGGACAGGAGGAAATGAGAGCAGGGACTGGAGGAAATGAGAGGGGGAGGAGAGGAGAGGATGGTGGAGAGGAGAGGAGAGGGTGGTGGAGAGGGTGGTGGAGAGGAGAGGAGAGGATGGTGGAGAGGAGAGGAGAGGGTGGTGGAGAGGGTGGTGGAGAGGATGGTGGAGAGGAGAGGAGAGGAGAGGAGAGGAGAGGAGAGGAGAGGAGAGGAGAGGAGAGGAGAGGAGAGGAGAGGAGAGTTGTAGAGGGTATTGACTAGTTTAGCTATACAGTATCTATGCAGTGTATTATTTCTCTAGTGTTATCTCTCCCAGTGCGTGTGTAATGCTAGCAGTGTTCCTGTGTTTGTCCATGAATCTGAGTGTGCTGACAGGCAGTCCTGTGAGTGTGATTCTAATGGATCATCTCCAGATGGGGCTGGAGCCGTCTTGGTCCGTTAGCCCCATTTTTAATCGCTTCATTAGAAATTACTGTTTGACTGAGATTAACGATCTGCAATACGCACGCATATCAAGATAAAAAATATTCACACAAACTAACTCTGCACAAAATTTTGTTTTTACGATGAGTTTAGATTGTCCTATTGGTATCCATCTCTCCGTGTGTGTTTGATCTTCCTGTCACGGTGGAATTACCTTCAGACTGTTGTCGTCTACTCAGACCCCGAGCCCTGATATTTGGACTGAAACAGAAGGTCTCTTTTATCACTCGTACTTATGTGTGTGTGTGTTCATGCGACCGTTTGTGCGCGTGTGTATTAATAAATAAAGGAAGGAAAGGAGGGAAAGAGGGAGCAGGGAGCATCTTGTTGGAGGATTAATTCCCCCCCCCCCCCATTGTACCACTCAGCAGCCCACAGCCCATCTTAACTTCCTGGACTCATTTATTTTCATTTCAACTGATGTCAAAACACTGTGGAAACCGTTACAGCAGCCCTGGGCCTTCTAACCAGAGAGGAGATGGAAAACAACAGGCCTATTTTCCCTGGCCAGAACGTTGATGATCCATGACCAACATGTCAACTCCAGTTTAGTGTAGCAGAGGCGTTAAAAAGACTGAATCAACAAATAAGTACGGAACATGGGGAGGATAACATCACTCAAACACTGCATTATAGTCCAGATGAACCCTCCTGCTGTGTTCTGGTCGAATTGGACTGATTTACAAGTTTTCTCTCTGAAAAATGCAGTTCATTTAATCTGATTGTCATGAGGTTCCATGACTTTGTCCACACAGGGCATCTGAACACACTAAATACATGTTGATGATTTTCATAAAAATGTGGGAGTTTTATTTAACTTTGTACACCTGTGGTGTTCCCAGTCAAAAATGACCGTTCATTAGAAATGAATGTGTGTTTGAGCACACACACACACACACACACACACACACACACACACACACACACACACACACACACACATCCCCTACTTGGCATCCACGGGAACCTCTCCCCAATAGAATCTTTCCCCCACGAGAACCACACCTGTTAGCATTCTCACAAACAATCGCAACATTGTTTCAATGATATATAGAACTCTTCTCACAGCTCTGGTATTTAAAGCTTTTTTGAGGCCTTTGCTCCCAATTCATTCTGTGGCAGCACAATGACCAAACGATATACTGTATGTGAGGCTCTTGATCATATCTTTGATCATGACACTGGTGAGGAGGAGAGAGTCCTTGTTAAACTTTGACACAAAGTAGTCTGTGATAAATAGCACAATATGTTTCATCTGAGTGTTTGTTGTAGTAAAAAGAATCCCTACATTAGACGAGTTGTACGAGCTCAGGTCAATGAGGCCTACAGGCTATAAATAGCTGACAGAAGTTCAAGACTTGAAATGTTCACAAGAACATAAGTTGATAAAATATCTAAAACAACATTAGGTGATAATATATGTATTATTATGGATTTACAATCAGCTATAATTGGGTGGTCATTTTGGACAGGGAACGCAAAAATAATTAACATGAAATGAACACAACAGGAGAGATAAGGCCTAAAACACACCAGCTCTACCTGCTTTAAAACCCTAATGCCTATCAACACTTTAAAACCCTAATGTCTATCAACACTATAAATCCCTAATGTCTATCAACACTTTAAAACCATAATGCCTATCGACACTATAGAACCCTAATGTCTATCAACACTATAAAACCCTAATGCCTATCAACACTATAAAACCCTAATGCCTATCAACACTATAAAACCCTAATGCCTATCAACACTTTAAAACCCTAATGTCTATCAACACTATAAAACCCTAATGCCTATCAACACTATAACACCCTAATGCCTATCAACACTTTAAAACCCTAATGCCTACCAACAATATAAAACCCTAATGCCTATCAACACTTTAAAACCCTAATGCCTATCAACATTATAAAACCCTAATGCCTATCAATACTTTAAAACCCTAATGCCTATCAATACTTTAAAACCCTAATGCCTATCAACACAAGACATGGGTAGATCGAATGACAACGCTGTCAAACGTGAGGCGTTAAGATTTGGATGTTTCCACAGTACAGCATCATTTCACAGCAGGATTTCTATACACATCTGGGACAGAAACATGTCAGCTGTGCTGTTGAATAGTTCTGGTTTTGATCTGAGTAGTGTTGTAGAATAGTGTTGTAGAATAGTGTTGTAGACTAGTGATGTAGAATAGTGTTGTAGACTAGTGATGTAGAATAGTGATGTAGAATCGTGTTGTAGAATAGTGTTGTAGAATAGTGTTGTAGACTAGTGTTGTAGACTAGTGATGTAGAATAGTGTTGTAGACTAGTGATGTAGAATAGTGATGTAGAATCGTCTTGTAGAATAGTGTTGTAGAATAGTGTTGTAGACTAGTGATGTAGAATAGTATTGTAGACTAGTGATGTAGAATAGTGTTGTAGACTAGTGATGTAGAATAGTGATGTAGAATAGTGATGTAGAATCGTGTTGTAGAATAGTGTTGTAGAATAGTGTTGTAGACTAGTGATGTAGAATAGTGTTGTAGACTAATGATGTAGAATAGTGTTGTAGACTAGTGATGTAGAATAGTGTTGTAGAATCGTGTTGTAGAATAGTGTTGTAGACTAGTGATGTAGAATAGTGTTGTAGACTAGTGATGTAGAATAGTGTTGTAGACTAGTGATGTAGAATAGTACTGTAGAATAGTACTTTAGAATAGTGATGTAGAATAATGTTGTAGAATAGTGTTGTAGACTAGTGTTGTAGAATAGTGTTGTAGAATAGTGTTGTAGAATAGTGTTGTAGACTAGTGATGTAGAATAGTGTTGTAGACTAGTGATGTAGACTAGTGATGTAGAATAGTGTTGTAGAATAGTGATGTAGAATAGTGTTGTAGAATAGTCATGTAGAATAGTGTTGTAGAATAGTGATGTAGAATAGTGTTGTAGAATAGTGTTGTAGACTAGTGATGTAGAATAGTGTTGTAGACTAGTGATGTAGAATAGTGATGTAGAATAGTGATGTAGAATAGTGTTGTAGAATAGTGATGTAGAATAGTGTTGTAGAATAGTGTTGTAGACTAGTGATGTAGAATAGTGTTGTAGACTAGTGATGTAGAATAGTGATGTAGAATAGTGTTGTAGAATAGTGATGTAGAATAGTGTTGTAGAATAGTGATGTAGAATAGTGTTGTAGAATAGTGATGTAGAATAGTGTTGTAGAATAGTACTGTAGAATAGTGTTGTAGAATAGTGATGTAGAATAGTGTTGTAGAATAGTGATGTAGACTAGTACTGTAGAATAGTACTTTGGAATAGTGATGTAGAATAGTGTTGTAGAATAGTACTGTAGAATAGTGTTGTAGAATAGTGATGTAGAATAGTGTTGTAGAATAGTACTGTAGAATAGTGATGTAGAATAGTGTTGTAGAATAGTGATGTAGAATAGTGTTGTAGAATAGTGATGTAGAATAGTGTTGTAGAATAGTCATGTAGAATAGTGTTGTAGAATAGTGATGTAGAATAGTGTTGTAGTCTAGTGATGTAGAATAGTGTTGTAGAATAGTGTTGTAGACTAGTGATGTAGAATAGTGTTGTAGACTAGTGATGTAGAATAGTGATGTAGAATAGTGATGTAGAATAGTGTTGTAGAATAGTGATGTAGAATAGTGTTGTAGAATAGTGATGTAGAATAGTGTTGTAGAATAGTGATGTAGAATAGTGATGTAGACTAGTACTGTAGAATAGTGTTGTAGAATAGTACTGTAGAATAGTACTTTGGAATAGTGATGTAGAATAGTGTTGTAGAATAGTACTGTAGAATAGTGTTGTAGAATAGTGATGTAGAATAGTGTTGTAGAATAGTACTGTAGAATAGTGATGTAGAATAGTGTTGTAGAATAGTGATGTAGAATAGTGTTGTAGAATAGTGATGTAGAATAGTGTTGTAGAATAGTGATGTAGAATAGTGTTGTAGAATAGTCATGTAGAATAGTGTTGTAGAATAGTGATGTAGAATAGTGTTGTAGAATAGTGTTGTAGACTAGTGATGTAGAATAGTGTTGTAGACTAGTGTTGTAGACCAGTGATGTAGAATAGTACTGTAGAATAGTACTTTAGAATAGTGATGTAGAATAATGTTGTAGAATAGTGTTGTAGACTAGTGTTGTAGAATAGTGTTGTAGAATAGTGTTGTAGAATAGTCATGTAGAATAGTATTCTAGAATAGTGATGTAGAATAGTGTTGTAGTCTAGTGATGTAGAATAGTGTTGTAGAATAGTGATAGACTAGTGATGTAGAATAGTGTTGTAGACTAGTGATGTAGAATAGTGATGTAGAATAGTGTTGTAGAAGTGATGTAGTTGTAGAAAGTGTTGTAGTGTGTGGTAGAATAGTACTGTAGAATAGTGTTGTAGAATAGTGATGTAGAATAGTGTTGTAGAATAGTGATGTAGACTAGTACTGGAGAATAGTGTTGTAGAATAGTACTGTAGAATAGTACTTTGGAATAGTGATGTAGAATAGTGTTGTAGAATAGTACTGTAGAATAGTGTTGTAGAATAGTGATGTAGAATAGTGTTGTAGAATAGTACTGTAGAATAGTGATGTAGAATAGTGTTGTAGAATAGTGATGTAGAATAGTGTTGTAGAATAGTGATGTAGAATAGTGTTGTAGAATAGTCATGTAGAATAGTGTTGTAGAATAGTGATGTAGAATAGTGTTGTAGAATAGTGTTGTAGACTAGTGATGTAGAATAGTGTTGTAGACTAGTGATGTAGAATAGTGATGTAGAATAGTGATGTAGAATAGTGTTGTAGAATAGTGATGTAGAATAGTGTTGTAGACTAGTGATGTAGAATAGTGTTGTAGACTAGTGATGTAGAATAGTGATGTAGAATAGTGATGTAGAATAGTGTTGTAGAATAGTGATGTAGAATAGTGTTGTAGAATAGTGATGTAGAATAGTGTTGTAGAATAGTGATGTAGAATAGTGTTGTAGAATAGTACTGTAGAATAGTGTTGTAAAATAGTGATGTAGAATAGTGTTGTAGAATAGTGATGTAGACTAGTACTGTAGAATAGTGTTGTAGAATAGTACTGTAGAATAGTACTTTAGAATAGTACATTAGAATAGTGATGTAGAATAGTGTTGTAGAATAGTGTTGTAGAATAGTCTTGTAGTCTAGTGATGTAGAATAGTGTTGTAGAATAGTGTTGTAGACCAGTGATGTAGAATAGTGATGTAGAATAGTGTTCTAGAATAGTGATGTAGATTAGTACTGTAGAATAGTGTTGTAGAATAGTACCGTAGAATAGTACTTTAGAATAGTACATTAGAATAGTGATGTAGAATAGTGTTGTAGAATACTGTTGTAGAATAGTCTTGTAGTCTAGTGATGTAGAATAGTGTTGTAGAATAGTGATGTAGAATAGTTCTGTAGAATAGTTCTGTAGAATAGTGATGTAGAATAGTGATGTAGAATAGTGTTGTAGAATAGTGATGTAGAATAGTGATGTAGAATAGTGTTGTAGAATAGTACTGTAGACTAGTACTGTAGAATAGTGTTGTAGAATAGTACTGTAGAGTAGTACTTTGGAATAGTGATGTAGAATAGTGTTGTAGAATAGTACTGTAGAATAGTGTTGTAGAATAGTACTGTAGAATAGTACTTTAGAATAGTACATTAGAATAGTGATGTAGTCTAGTGATGTAGAATAGTGTTGTAGAATAGTGTTGTAGACTAGTGATGTAGAATAGTACTGTATAATAGTACTTTAGAATAGTACATTAGAATAGTGATGTAGAATAGTGATGTAGAATAGTGTTCTAGAATAGTGATGTAGACTAGTACTGTAGAATAGTGTTGTAGAATAGTACCGTAGAATAGTACTTTAGAATAGTACATTAGAATAGTGATGTAGAATAGTGTTGTAGAATAGTGTTGTAGAATAGTCTTGTAGTCTAGTGATGTAGAATAGTGTTGTAGAATAGTGATGTAGAATAGTTCTGTAGAATAGTACTGTAGAATAGTACTTTAGAATAGTGTTGTAGAATAGTCTTGTAGTCTAGTGATGTAGAATAGTGTTGTAGAATAGTTCTGTAGAATAGTGTTGTTGAATAGTGATGTAGAACAGTTCTGTAGAATAGTTCTGTAGAATAGTGATGTAGAATAGTACTGTAGAATAGTACTTTAGAATAGTGTTGTAGAATAGTGTTGTAGAATAGTCTTGTAGTCTAGTGATGTAGAATAGTGTTGTAGAATAGTGATGTAGAATAGTTCTGTAGAATAGTTCTGTAGAATAGTGATGTAGAATAGTGATGTAGAATAGTACTGTAGAATAGTTCTGTAGAATAGTGATGTAGAATAGTGTTGTAGAATAGTGTTGTAGAATAGTGTTGTAGAATAGTGTTGTAGAATAGTGTTGTAGAAAACTGTTGTAGAATAGTGTTGTAGACTAGTGTTGCAGAATAGTGTTGTAGAATAGTGTTGTAGAATAATGTTGTAGAATAGTGATGTAGAATAGTGATGTAGACTGGTACTGTAGAATAGTGATGTAGAATAGTGCTGTAGAATAGTGATGTAGAATAGTGATGTAGAATAGTTCTGTAGAATAGTGATGTAGAATAGTGATTTAGAATAGTTCTGTAGAATAGTGTTGTAGAATAGTGTTGTAGAATAGTGGTGTAGAAGAGTGTTGTAGAATAGTTCTGTAGAATAGTTCTGTAGAATAGTTCTGTAGAATAGTGTTGTAGAATAGTTCTGTAGAATAGTGTTGTAGAATAGTTCTGTAGAATAGTTCTATAGAATAGTTCTGTAGAATAGTGATGTAGAATAGGTCTGTAGAATAGTTCTGTAGAATAGTGTTGTAGAATAGTTCTGTAGAATAGTGATGTAGAATAGTGATGTAGAATAGTGTTGTAGAATAGTGATGTAGAATAGTGTTGTAGAATAGTTCTGTAGAATAGTGATGTAGAGTAGTGATGTAGAATAGTGTTGTAGAATAGTGATGTAGAATAGTTCTGTAGAATAGTTCTGTAGAATAGTGTTGTAGAATAGGTCTGTAGAATAGTTCTGTAGAATAGTGTTGTAGAATAGTGGTGTAGACTAGTGATGTAGAATAGTTCTGTAGAATAGTTCTGTAGAATAGTGTTGTAGAATAGTTCTGTAGAATAGTGTTGTAGAATAGTTCTGTAGAATAGAACTGTAGAATAGTACTTTAGAATAGTGTTGTAGAATAGTGTTGTAGAATAGTCTTGTAGTCTAGTGATGTAGAATAGTGTTGTAGAATAGTGATGTAGAATAGTTCTGTAGAATAGTTCTGTCATGTATTGTCATGTTATGTCTTGTTCCTGTTCTTTCTCTTCACTTCGTTTCCCCCTGCTGGTCGTATTAGGTTACCTTCTCTCCTTTTCCTTCCCCCAGCTGTTCCTCATCTCCTCTAACTACCTCGTTTACTCTCTCCCACCTGTTCCCTTTTTTCCCTCTGATTAGGTCTCTATTTCTCTCTCTGTTTCTGCTTCTGTCTTTGTCAGATTCTCGTTTGCTTCACCCTTGTCCCGTCCTGTCGTAATCTGCCTCTTCATCAGATGCTACGTGTGATCAGGTAACTCTGTCCTCTACAACCCGCGCCTACCCGGAGAGACCAGCAGTCTGTTGCCACTAACCCTGCTATTTTCCTCTGCTGCTAGAAGGGGACTCTCCTGTAAAGATCAGAGGACTTTATGATTTATTTGTCGCCCTCTCTGCGGGTTGTCTATTTTGTCAACCGATACATCTGAAGAGGATTTATGTCTTCCTTGTGTTTGGACATTAAAAGACTCTGTTTCTGTTAAACCGCTTTTGGGTCCTCACTCACCTGCATAACAGAAGAATCTGACCAAGAATGGACCCAGTGACTACGGGTCCTCTCCACTCAGCCGTCGAGATCCAGGGAGCGATGCTAGGCAGACACGAGCAGGAATTGTCTGCTGCTCGACATGCCGTTGAGACCCTGGCCGCCCAAGTCTCCGACCTCTCGAAACATATTCACCATCTCCGCCTCGATCCACCGGCTACTTCCAGGGCTTCCGAGTCTCCGGAGCCCAGAATTAATAACCCACCGTGTTACTCTGGGGAGCCCACTGAATGCCGCTCGTTCCTCACCCAGTGTGATATTGTGTTTTCTCTCCAGCCCAACACGTACTCCAGGGGCACAGCTCGTATCGCCTACGTCATATCTCTCCTTACTGGACGGGCTCGTGAGTGGGGCACGGCAATCTGGGAGGCGAGGGCTGAGTGTACTAACTAGTATCAGAACTTTAAGGAGGAGATGATACGGGTTTTTGATCGTTCTGTTTTTGGGGAAGAAGCTTCCAGGGCCCTGTCTTCCCTATGTCAAGGTAATCGATCCATAACTGATTACTCTATAGAGTTTCGCACTCTTGCTGCCTCCAGTGACTGGAACGAGCCGGCTTTGCTCGCTCGTTTTCTGGAGGGTCTCCGCGCGGAGGTAAAGGATGAGATTCTCTCCCGGGAGGGTCCTTCCAGCGTGGATTCCTTGATTGAACTCGCTATTCGCATAGAACGACGGGTTGATCTTCGTCACCGAGCTCGTGGAAGGGAGCTCGCGTTATCCGTTGCCCCCCTCTCCGCATCACTACCATCTTCCTCCACTGGCTCAGGTGCTGAGCCTATGCAGCTGGGGGGTATTCGCATCTCGACTAAGGAGAGGGAACGGAGAATCACCAACCGCCTCTGTCTCTATTGCGGTTCCGCTGGTCATTTTGTCATTTCATGTCCAGTAAAAGCCAGAGCTCATCAGTAAGCGGAGGGCTACTGGTGAGCGCTACTACTCAGGTCTCTCCTTCAAGATCCTGTACTAGCTTGTCGGTCCATCTACGCTGGACCGGTTCGGCAGCTTCCTGCAGTGCCTTGATAGACTCTGGGGCGGAGGGCTGTTTTATGGACGAAGCCTGGGCTCGGGAACATGACATTCCTCTCAGACAGTTAGGGGAGCCCACGGCCTTGTTCGCCTTGGATGGTAGTCCTCTCCCCAGGATTCAGCGTGAAACGCTACCTTTAACCCTCACTGTCTCTGGTAATCATAGCGAAACCATTTCTTTTTAAATTTTTCGTTCACCTTTTACACCTGTTGTTTTGGGCCATCCCTGGCTAGTGTGTCATAATCCTTCTATTAATTGGTCTAGTAATTCTATCCTCTACTGGAACGTCTCTTGTCATGTGAAGTGTTTAATGTCTGCTATCCCTCCTGTTTCCTCTGTCTCTTCTTCACAGGAGGAGCCTGGTGATTTGACAGGGGTGCCGGAGGAATATCACGATCTGCGCACGGTGTTCAGTCGGTCCAGGGCCACCTCCCTTCCTCCGCACCGGTCGTATGATTGTAGTATTGATCTCCTTCCGGGAACCACTCCCCCCTGGGGTAGACTATACTCTCTGTCGGCTCCCGAACGTAAGGCTCTCGAAGATTATTTGTCTGTAGCTCTCGACGCCGGTACCGTAGTCCCTTCCTCCTCTCCCGCCGGAGCGGTTTTTTTTTGTTAAGAAAAAGGACGGGACCCTGCGCCCCTGCGTGGATTATCGAGGGCTGAATGACATAACGGTTAAGAATCGTTATCCGCTTCCCCTTATGTCTTCAGCCTTCGAGATCCTGCAGGGAGCCAGGTTTTTCACTAAGTTGGACCTTCGTAACGCTTACCATCTCGTGCGCATCAGGGAGGGGGACGAGTGGAAAACGGCGTTTAACACTCTGTTAGGGCACTTTGAATACCGGGTTCTGCCGTTCGGCCTCGCTAACGCTCCAGCTGTCTTTCAGGCATTAGTGAATGATGTACTGAGAGACATGCTGAACATCTTTGTTTTCGTTTACCTTGACGATATCCTGATTTTTTCACCGTCACTCCAGATTCATGTTCAGCACGTTCGACGTGTCCTCCAGCGCCTTTTAGAGAATTGTCTTTATGTGAAGGCTGAGAGGTGCTCTTTTCATGCCTCCTCCGTCACATTTCTCGGTTCTGTTATTTCCGCTGAAGGCATTAAGATGGATCCCGCTAAGGTCCAAGCTGTCAGCGATTGGCCCGTCCCTAAGTCACGTGTCGAGCTGCAGCGCTTTCTCGGCTTCGCGAATTTCTATCGTCGTTTCATCCGTAATTTCGGTCAGGTGGCAGCTCCTCTCACAGCCCTTCTTCTGTCAAGACGTGCTTTAAGTGGTCCGTTTCTGCCCAGGGAGCTTTTGATCTCCTCAAGAACTGTTTTACATCCGCACCTATCCTTGTTACACCTGACGTCTCTAGACAGTTCATTGTCGAGGTTGACGCGTCAGAGGTGGGCGTGGGAGCCATTCTTTCCCAGCGCTCCCATTCTGACGACAAGGTCCACCCTTGCGCGTATTTTTCTCATCGCCTGTCGCCGTCGGAACGTAACTATGATGTGGGAAACCGCGAACTGCTCGCCATCCGCTTAGCCCTAGGCGAATGGCGACAGTGGTTGGAGGGGGCGACCGTTCCTTTTGTCGTTTGGACTGACCATAGGAACCTTGAGGACATCCGTTCTGCCAAACGACTTAATGCGCGTCAGGCTCGTTGGGCGCTGTTTTTCGCTCGTTTCGAGTTCGTTATTTCTTATCGTCCGGGCTCTAAGAACACCAAGCCTGATGCTTTATCCCGTCTCTTCAGTTCTTCAGTAGCCTCCACCGACCCCGAGGGGATTCTCCCTGAGGGGCGTGTTGTCGGGTTGACTGTCTGGGGAATTGAGAGGCAGGTAAAGCAAGCACTCACTCACACTCCGTCGCCGCCGGCTTGTCCTAGGAACCTTCTTTTCGTTCCCGTTCCTACTCGTCTGGCCGTTCTTCAGTGGGCTCACTCTGCCAAGTTAGCCGGCCACCCCGGCGTTCGGGGTACGCTTGCTTCTATTCGCCAGCGTTTTTGGTGGCCCACTCAGGAGCGTGACACGCGTCGTTTCGTGGCTGCTTGTTCGGACTGCGCGCAGACTAAGTCCGGTAACTCCCCCTCCTGCCGGCCGTCTCAGACCGCTTTCCATTCCCTCTCGACCGTGGTCTCACATCGCCTTAGACTTTATTACCGGACTGCCTTCGTCAGCGGGGAAGACTGTTATTCTAACGGTTGTCAATAGGTTCTCTAAGGCGGCTCATTTTATTCCCCTCGCTAAGCTTCCTTCTGCTAAAGAGACGGCACAAATCATCATTGAGAATGTTTTCAGAATTCATGGCCTTCCGTCAGACGCCGTTTCGGACAGGGGTCCGCAATTCACGTCTCAATTTTGGAGGGAGTTTTGCCGTTTGATTGGGGCTTTCGTCAGTCTCTCTTCCGGTTTTCACCCCCAGTCTAACGGTCAAGCAGAACGGGCCAATCAGACTATTGGTCGCATCTTACGCAGTCTTTCTTTTCGTAACCCTGCGTCTTGGGCAGAACAGCTCCCCTGGGCAGAATACGCTCAGAACTCGCTTCCTTCGTCTGCGACCGGGCTATCTCCTTTTCAGAGTAGCCTCGGGTACCAGCCTCCTCTGTTCTCGTCCCAGCTCGCCGAGTCCAGCGTCCCCTCCGCTCAGGCTTTTGTCCAACGTTGTGAGCGCACCTGGAAGAGGGTCAGGTCTGCACTTTGCCGTTATAGGGCGCAGACTGTGAGAGCAGCTAATAAGCGTAGGACTAAGAGTCCTAGATATTGTGTGTCAGAGAGTATGGCTCTCCACTCAAAACCTTCCCCTTAAGACAGCTTCTCGCAAGTTGACCCCGCGGTTCATTGGTCCGTTCCGTATTTCTCAGGTCATTAATCCTGTCGCAGTGCGACTTCTTCTTCCGCGACATCTTCGTCGCGTCCACCCGGTCTTCCATGTCTCCTGTGTTAAGCCCTTTCTTCGCGCCCCGTTCGTCTCCCCCCCCCATCCTTGTCGAGGGCGCACCTATCTACAGGGTCCGTAAGATTTTGGACATGCGTCCTCGGGGCCGTGGTCATCAGTACCTAGTGGATTGGGAGGGGTACGGTCCTGAAGAAAGGAGTTGGGTTCCATCTCGGGACGTGCTGGACCGTTCGCTGATCGATGATTTCCTCCGTTGCCGCCAGGTTTCCTCCTCGAGTGCGCCAGGAGGCGCTCGATGAGTGGGGGTGTACTGACATGTATTGTCATGTTATGTCTTGTTCCTGTTCTTTCTCTTCACTTCGTTTCCCCCTGCTGGTCGTATTAGGTTACCTTCTCTCCCTTTCCTTCCCCCAGCTGTTCCTCATCTCCTCTAACTACCTCGTTTACTCTCTCCCACCTGTTCCCGTTTTTCCCTCTGATTAGGTCTCTATTTCTCTCTCTGTTTCTGCTTCTGTCTTTGTCAGATTCTCGTTTGCTTCACCCTTGTCCCGTCCTGTCGTAATCTGCCTCTTCATCAGATGCTACGTGTGATCAGGTACCTCTGTACTCTACAACCCGCGCCTACCCGGAGAGACCAGCAGTCTGTTGCCACTAACCCTGCTATTCTCCTCTGCTGCTAGAAGGGGACTCTCCTGTAAAGATCAGAGGACTTTATGATTTATTTGTCGCCCTCTCTGCGGGTTGTCTATTTTGTCAACCGATACATCTGAAGAGGATTTATGTCTTCCCTGTGTTTGGACATTAAAAGACTCTGTTTCTGTTAAACCGCTTTTGGGTCCTCACTCACCTGCATAACAAGTTCTGTAGAATAGTGATGTAGAATAGTGATGTAGAATAGTACTGTAGAATAGTACTTTAGAATAGTGTTGTAGAATAGTGTTGTAGAATAGTCTTGTAGTCTAGTGATGTAGAATAGTGTTGTAGAATAGTGATGTAGAATAGTTCTGTAGAATAGTTCTGTAGAATAGTTCTGTAGAATAGTGATGTAGAGTAGTACTTTGGAATAGTGATGAAGAATAGTGTTGTAGAATAGTACTGTAGAATAGTACTGTAGAATAGTACTTTAGAATAGTGTTGTAGAATAGTGTTGTAGAATAGTACTGTAGAATAGTACTTTAGAATAGTGATGTAGAATAGTGTTGTAGAATAGTTTTGTAGACTAGTGATGTAGAATAGTGATGTAGAATAGTGTTGTAGAATAGTGTTGTAGAATACTGTTGTAGAATAGTGTTGTAGACTAGTGTTGCAGAATAGTGTTGTAGAATAGTGTTGTAGAATAGTGTTGTAGAATAGTGATGTAGAATAGTGATGTAGACTGGTACTGTAGAATAGTGATGTAGAATAGTGAGGTAGAATAGTGATGTAGAATAGTGATGTAGAATAGTGTTGTAGAATAGTGATGTAGAATAGTGTTGTAGAATAGTGTTGTAGAATAGTGATGTAGAATAGTGATGTAGACTAGTACTGTAGAATAGTGGTGTAGAATAGTGATGTAGAATAGTGTTGCAGAATAGTGTTGCAGAATAGTGTTGTAGAATAGTGATGTAGAATAGTGATGTAGACTAGTACTGTAGAATAGTGGTGTAGAATAGTGATGTAGAATAGTGTTGTAGAATAGTGATGTAGAATAGTGAAGTAGAATAGTGATGTAGAATAGTGATGTAGAATAGTGATGTAGAATAGTTCTGTAGAATAGTATTGTAGAATAGTGTTGTAGAATAGTGTTGTAGAATAGTGTTGTAGAATAGTTCTGTAGAATAGTTCTGTAGAATAGTGTTGTAGAATAGTGATGTAGAATAGTTCTGTAGAATAGTGATGTAGAACAGTTCTGTAGAATAGTTCTGTAGAATAGTGTTGTAGAATAGTTCTGTAGAATAGTGATGTAGAATAGTACTTTAGAATAGTGTTGTAGAATAGTGTTGTAGAATAGTACTGTAGAATAGTACTTTAGAATAGTGATGTAGAATAGTGTTGTAGAATAGTTTTGTAGACTAGTGATGTAGAATAGTGATGTAGAATAGTGTTGTAGAATAGTGTTGTAGAATACTGTTGTAGAATAGTGTTGTAGACTAGTGTTGCAGAATAGTGTTGTAGAATAGTGTTGTAGAATAGTGTTGTAGAATAGTGATGTAGAATAGTGATGTAGACTGGTACTGTAGAATAGTGATGTAGAATAGTGAGGTAGAATAGTGATGTAGAATAGTGATGTAGAATAGTGTTGTAGAATAGTGATGTAGAATAGTGTTGTAGAATAGTGTTGTAGAATAGTGATGTAGAATAGTGATGTAGACTAGTACTGTAGAATAGTGGTGTAGAATAGTGATGTAGAATAGTGTTGTAGAATAGTGTTGCAGAATAGTGTTGTAGAATAGTGATGTAGAATAGTGATGTAGACTAGTACTGTAGAATAGTGGTGTAGAATAGTGATGTAGAATAGTGTTGTAGAATAGTGATGTAGAATAGTGATGTAGAATAGTGATGTAGAATAGTGATGTAGAATAGCGATGTAGAATAGGTCTGTAGAATAGTATTGTAGAATAGTGTTGTAGAATAGTGTTGTAGAATAGTGTTGTAGAATAGTTCTGTAGAATAGTTCTGTAGAATAGTTGTGTAGAATAGTGTTGTAGAATAGTGTTATAGAATAGTTCTGTAGAATAGTGTTGTAGAATAGTGATGTAGAATAGTTCTGTAGAATAGTTCTGTAGAATAGTTCTGTAGAATAGTGATGTAGAACAGTTCTGTAGAATAGTTCTGTAGAATAGTGTTGTAGAATAGTTCTGTAGAATAGTGATGTAGAATAGTGATGTAGAATAGTGTTGTAGAATAGTGATGTAGAATAGTGTTGTAGACTAGTACTGTAGAATAGTGATGTAGAATAGTGTTGTAGAATAGTGATGTAGAATAGTGTTGTAGAATAGTGATGTAGAATAGTGATATAGAATAGTGATGTAGAATAGTGATGTAGAATAGTTTTGTAGAATAGTGATGTAGCATAGTGATGTAGAATAGTGATGTAGAATAGTGGTGTAGAATAGTGTTGTAGAATAGTGCTGTTGGATAGTTTTGTAGAATAGTGCTGTTGAATAGTTCTGTAGAATAGTGCTGTTGAATAGTGGTGTGGAATATTGTTGTAGAATAGTGATGTAGAATAGTGGTGTAGAATAGTGATGTAGAATAGTGATGTAGAATAGTGATGTAGACTAGTACTGTAGAATAGTGATGTAGAATAGTGTTGTAGAATAGTGATGTAGAATAGTGATGTAGAATAGTGATGTAGAATAGTGATGTAGAATAGTTTTGTAGAATAGTGATGTAGAATATTGTTGTAGAATAGTGATGTAGAATAGTGGTGTAGAATAGTTCTGTAGAATAGTGATGTAGAATAGTTTTGTAGAATAGTTCTGTAGAATAGTGATGTAGAATAGTGATGTAGAATAGTTCTGTAGAATAGTTCTGTAGAATAGTTTTGTAGAATAGTTCTGTAGAATAGTGTAGAATAGTTCTGTAGAATAGTTCTGTAGAATAGTTCTGTAGAATAGTTTTGTAGAATAGTGATGTAGAATAGTGGTGTAGAATAGTGCTGTTGAATAGTTCTGTAGAATAGTGCTGTTGAATAATTCTGTAGAATAGTGTTGTAGAATAGTTATGTAGAATAGTGTTGTAGAAGAGTGTTGTAGAATAGTGTTGTAGAATAGTGATGTAGAATAGTTCTGTAGAATAGTGTTGTAGAATAGTGTTGTAGAATAGTGTTGTAGAATAGTGTTGTAGAATAGTCCTGTAGAATAGTGTTGTAGAATAGTTCTGTAGAATAGTGATGTAGAATAGTGATGTAGAATAGTGTTGTAGAATAGTGATGTAGAATAGTGTTGTAGAATAGTGTTGTAGAATAGTCCTGTAGAATAGTGTTGTAGAATAGTTCTGTAGAATAGTGATGTAGAATAGTGTTGTAGAATAGTGATGTAGAATAGTGTTGTAGAATAGTTCTGTAGAATAGTGATGTAGAATAGTGATGTAGAATAGTGTTGTAGAATAGTGATGTAGAATAGTTTTGTAGAATAGTGTTGTAGAATAGTGTTGTAGAATAGTGTTATAGAATAGTGTTGTAGAATAGTGATGTAGAATAGTGATGTAGACTAGTACTGTAGAATAGTGATATAGAATAGTGATGTAGAATAGTTTTGTAGAATAGTGATGTAGAATAGTGATGTAGAATAGTTTTGTAGAATAGTGATGTAGAATAGTGATGTAGAATAGTGATGTAGAATAGTGGTGTAGAATAGTGTTGTAGAATAGTGCTGTTGGATAGTTCTGTAGAATAGTGCTGTTGAATAGTTCTGTAGAATAATGCTGTTGAATAGTGGTGTAGAATAGTGTTGTAGAATAGTGATGTAGAATAGTGCTGTTGGATAGTTCTGTAGAATAGTGATGTAGAATAGTGCTGTTGGATAGTTCTGTAGAATAGTGATGTAGAATAGTGGTGTAGAATAGTGTTGTAGAATAGTGCTGTTGGATAGTTCTGTAGAATAGTGCTGTTGAATAGTGGTGTAGAATAGTGTTGTAGAATAGTGATGTAGAATAGTGCTGTTGAATAGTGGTGTAGAATAGTGTTGTAGAATAGTGATGTAGAATAGTGCTGTTGGATAGTTCTGTAGAATAGTGCTGTTGAATAGTTCTGTAGAATAGTGCTGTTGAATAGTGGTGTAGACTAGTACTGTAGAATAGTGATGTAGAATAGTGTTGTAGAATGGTGATGTAGAATAGTGGTGTAGAATAGTGTTGTAGAATAGTGTTGTAGAATAGTGATGTAGAATAGTGATATAGAATAGTTCTGTAGAATAGTGTTGTAGAATAGTGTTGTAGAATAGTGATGTAGAATAGTGTTGTAGAATAGTGATGTAGAATAGTGTTGTAGAATAGTGATGTAGAATAGTGATATAGAATAGTTCTGTAGAATAGTGTTGTAGAATAGTGTTGTAGAATAGTGATGTAGAATAGTGTTGTAGAATAGTGATGTAGAATAGTGTTGTAGAATAGTGATGTAGAATAGTGATATAGAATAGTTCTGTAGAATAGTGTTGTAGAATAGTGTTGTAGAATAGTGATGTAGAATAGTGTTGTAGACTAGTACTGTAGAATAGTGATGTAGAATAGTGTTGTAGAATAGTGATGTAGAATAGTGTTGTAGAATAGTGATGTAGAATAGTGATATAGAATAGTGATGTAGAATAGTGATGTAGAATAGTTTTGTAGAATAGTGATGTAGCATAGTGATGTAGAATAGTGATGTAGAATATTGTTGTAGAATAGTGATGTAGAATAGTGGTGTAGAATAGTTCTGTAGAATAGTTCTGTAGAATAGTTTTGTAGAATAGTTCTGTAGAATAGTGATGTAGAATAGTGATGTAGAATAGTTCTGTAGAATAGTTCTGTAGAATAGTTTTGTAGAATAGTTCTGTAGAATAGTGATGTAGAATAGTTCTGTAGAATAGTTCTGTAGAATAGTTCTGTAGAATAGTTTTGTAGAATAGTGATGTAGAATAGTGGTGTAGAATAGTGCTGTTGAATAGTTCTGTAGAATAGTGCTGTTGAATAATTCTGTAGAATAGTGTTGTAGAATAGTTATGTAGAATAGTGTTGTAGAAGAGTGTTGTAGAATAGTGTTGTAGAATAGTGATGTAGAATAGTTCTGTAGAATAGTGTTGTAGAATAGTGTTGTAGAATAGTGTTGTAGAATAGTCCTGTAGAATAGTGTTGTAGAATAGTTCTGTAGAATAGTGATGTAGAATAGTGATGTAGAATAGTGTTGTAGAATAGTGATGTAGAATAGTGTTGTAGAATAGTGTTGTAGAATAGTCCTGTAGAATAGTGTTGTAGAATAGTGATGTAGAATAGTGTTGTAGAATAGTGTTGTAGAATAGTCCTGTAGAATAGTGTTGTAGAATAGTTCTGTAGAATAGTGATGTAGAATAGTGATGTAGAATAGTGTTGTAGAATAGTGATGTAGAATAGTGTTGTAGAATAGTTCTGTAGAATAGTGATGTAGAATAGTGATGTAGAATAGTGTTGTAGAATAGTGATGTAGAATAGTTTTGTAGAATAGTGTTGTAGAATAGTGTTGTAGAATAGTGTTATAGAATAGTGTTGTAGAATAGTGATGTAGAATAGTGATGTAGACTAGTACTGTAGAATAGTGATATAGAATAGTGATGTAGAATAGTTTTGTAGAATAGTGATGTAGAATAGTGATGTAGAATAGTTTTGTAGAATAGTGATGTAGAATAGTGATGTAGAATAGTGATGTAGAATAGTGGTGTAGAATAGTGTTGTAGAATAGTGCTGTTGGATAGTCCTGTAGAATAGTGATGTTGAATAGTTCTGTAGAATAATGCTGTTGAATAGTGGTGTAGAATAGTGTTGTAGAATAGTGATGTAGAATAGTGCTGTTGGATAGTTCTGTAGAATAGTGATGTAGAATAGTGGTGTAGAATAGTGTTGTAGAATAGTGCTGTTGGATAGTTCTGTAGAATAGTGCTGTTGAATAGTGGTGTAGAATAGTGTTGTAGAATAGTGATGTAGAATAGTGCTGTTGAATAGTGGTGTAGAATAGTGTTGTAGAATAGTGATGTAGAATAGTGCTGTTGGATAGTTCTGTAGAATAGTGCTGTTGAATAGTTCTGTAGAATAGTGCTGTTGAATAGTGGTGTAGACTAGTACTGTAGAATAGTGATGTAGAATAGTGTTGTAGAATGGTGATGTAGAATAGTGGTGTAGAATAGTGTTGTAGAATAGTGATGTAGAATAGTGATATAGAATAGTTCTGTAGAATAGTGTTGTAGAATAGTGTTGTAGAATAGTGATGTAGAATAGTGTTGTAGAATAGTGATGTAGAATAGTGTTGTAGAATAGTGATGTAGAATAGTGATATAGAATAGTTCTGTAGAATAGTGTTGTAGAATAGTGTTGTAGAATAGTGATGTAGAATAGTGTTGTAGAATAGTGATGTAGAATAGTGATGTAGAATAGTGATGTAGAATAGTGATGTAGAATAGTTCTGTAGAATAGTGTTGTAGAATAGTTTGTAGAATAGTGATGTAGAATAGTGATGTAGAATAGTGATGTAGAATAGTTCTGTAGAATAGTTCTGTTGAATAGTTCTGTGGAATAGTGCTGTTGAATAGTGGTGTAGAATAGTGTTGTAGAATGGTGATGTAAAATAGTGATGTAGAATAGTACTGAATAGTTAGTAGTTATGTTGAAATGTAGAATAGTGCTGTTGAATAGTGTTGTAGAATAGTGATGTAGAATAGTTTTGTAGAATAGTGATGTAGAATAGTGTTGTAGAATAGTGATGTAGATTAGTGGTGTAGAATAGTTCTGTAGAATAGTGATGTAGAATAGTGATGTAGAATAGTTCTGTAGAATAGTTCTGTAGAATAGTTTTGTAGAATAGTTTTGTAGAATAGTGATGTAGAATAGTGATGTAGAATAGTGGTGTAGAATAGTGTTGTAGAATAGTGTTGTAGACTAGTGATGTAGAATAGTGTTGTAGAATAGTGGTGTAGAATAGTGTTGTAGAATAGTTCTGTAGAATAGTTCTGTAGAATAGTTTTGTAGAATAGTTCTGTAGAATAGTGCTGTTGAATAGTGGTGTAGACTAGTACTGTAGAATAGTGATGTAGAATAGTGTTGTAGAATGGTGATGTAGAATAGTGGTGTAGAATAGTGTTGTAGAATAGTGTTGTAGAATAGTGATGTAGAATAGTGATATAGAATAGTTCTGTAGAATAGTGTTGTAGAATAGTGTTGTAGAATAGTGATGTAGAATAGTGTTGTAGAATAGTGATGTAGAATAGTGTTGTAGAATAGTGATGTAGAATAGTGATATAGAATAGTTCTGTAGAATAGTGTTGTAGAATAGTGTTGTAGAATAGTGATGTAGAATAGTGTTGTAGAATAGTGATGTAGAATAGTGTTGTAGAATAGTGCTGTTGGATAGTTCTGTAGAATAGTGCTGTTGAATAGTGGTGTAGAATAGTGTTGTAGAATAGTGATGTAGAATAGTGCTGTTGGATAGTTCTGTAGAATAGTGATGTAGAATAGTGGTGTAGAATAGTGTTGTAGAATAGTGCTGTTGGATAGTTCTGTAGAATAGTGCTGTTGAATAGTTCTGTAGAATAGTGCTGTTGAATAGTGGTGTAGAATAGTGTTGTAGAATAGTGATGTAGAATAGTGCTGTTGAATAGTGGTGTAGAATAGTGTTGTAGAATAGTGATGTAGAATAGTGCTGTTGGATAGTTCTGTAGAATAGTGCTGTTGAATAGTTCTGTAGAATAGTGCTGTTGAATAGTGGTGTAGACTAGTACTGTAGAATGTGATGTAGAATAGTGTTGTAGAATGGTATGTAGAATAGTGGTGTAGAATAGTGTTGTAGAATAGTTTGTAGAATAGTGATGTAGAATAGTGATATAGAATAGTTCTGTAGAATAGTGTTGTAGAATAGTGTTGTAGAATAGTGATGTAGAATAGTGTTGTAGAATAGTGATGTAGAATAGTGTTGTAGAATAGTGATGTAGAATAGTGATATAGAATAGTTCTGTAGAATAGTGTTGTAGAATAGTGTTGTAGAATAGTGATGTAGAATAGTGTTGTAGAATAGTGATGTAGAATAGTGTTGTAGAATAGTGATGTAGAATAGTGATATAGAATAGTTCTGTAGAATAGTGTTGTAGAATAGTGTTGTAGAATAGTGATGTAGAATAGTGATGTAGAATAGTGATGTAGAATAGTTCTGTAGAATAGTTCTGTTGAATAGTTCTGTAGAATAGTGCTGTTGAATAGTGGTGTAGAATAGTGTTGTAGAATGGTGATGTAGAATAGTGGTGTAGAATAGTGTTGTAGAATAGTGTTGTAGAATAGTGATGTAGAATAGTTTTGTATAATAGTTCTGTAGAATAGTTCTGTTGAATAGTTCTGTAGAATAGTGCTGTTGAATAGTGGTGTAGAATAGTGTTGTAGAATGGTGATGTAGAATAGTGGTGTAGAATAGTGTTGTAGAATACTGTTGTAGAATAGTGATGTAGAATAGTTTTGTAGAATAGTGATGTAGAATAGTGATGTAGATTAGTGGTGTAGAATAGTTCTGTAGAATAGTGATGTAGAATAGTGATGTAGAATAGTTCTGTAGAATAGTTCTGTAGAATAGTTTTGTAGAATAGTTTTGTAGAATAGTGATGTAGAATAGTGATGTAGAATAGTGGTGTAGAATAGTGTTGTAGAATAGTGTTGTAGACTAGTGATGTAGAATAGTGTTGTAGAATAGTGTTGTAGAATAGTGATGTAGAATAGTGTTGTAGACTAGTGATGTAGAATAGTGTTGTAGAATAGTGGTGTAGAATAGTGTTGTAGAATAGTGGTGTAGAATAGTGTTGTAGAATAGTTCTGTAGAATAGTTCTGTAGAATAGTTCTGTAGAATAGTGATGTAGAATAGTGTTGTAGAATAGTGTTGTAGAATAGTGGTGTAGAATAGTGATGTAGAATAGTGTTGTAGAATAGTGTTGTAGAATAGTGGTGTAGAATAGTGTTGTAGAATAGTGTTGTAGAATAGTGTTGTAGAATAGTTCTGTAGAATAGTGATGTAGAATAGTGTTGTAGAATAGTGATTTGGAATAGTGATATAGAATAGTTCTGTAGAATAGTGTTGTAGAATAGTGTTGTAGAATAGTGATGTAGAATAGTGATGAATAGTGATGTAGAATAGTGATGTAGAATAGTGATGTAGAATAGTTCTGTAGAATAGTTCTGTTGAATAGTTCTGTAGAATAGTGCTGTTGAATAGTGGTGTAGAATAGTGTTGTAGAATGGTGATGTAGAATAGTGGTGTTGAATAGTGTTGTAGAATAGTTCTGTAGAATAGTTCTGTAGAATAGTTATGTAGAATAGTGTTGTAGAATAGTTATGTAGAATAGTGATATAGAATAGTTCTGTAGAATAGTTCTGTAGACTAGTGATGTAGAATAGTGTTGTAGAATAGTGGTGTAGAATAGTGTTGTAGAATAGTGGTGTAGAATAGTGTTGTAGAATAGTTCTGTAGAATAGTTCTGTAGAATAGTTCTGTAGAATAGTGATGTAGAATAGTGTTGTAGAATAGTGATGTAGAATAGTGTTGTAGAATAGTGATGTAGAATAGTGATATAGAATAGTTCTGTAGAATAGTGTTGTAGAATAGTGTTGTAGAATAGTGATGTAGAATAGTGATGTAGAATAGTGATGTAGAATAGTTCTGTAGAATAGTTCTGTTGAATAGTTCTGTAGAATAGTGCTGTTGAATAGTGGTGTAGAATAGTGTTGTAGAATGGTGATGTAGAATAGTGGTGTAGAATAGTGTTGTAGAATAGTGTTGTAGAATAGTGATGTAGAATAGTTTTGTATAATAGTTCTGTAGAATAGTTCTGTTGAATAGTTCTGTAGAATAGTGCTGTTGAATAGTGGTGTAGAATAGTGTTGTAGAATGGTGATGTAGAATAGTGGTGTAGAATAGTGTTGTAGAATACTGTTGTAGAATAGTGATGTAGAATAGTTTTGTAGAATAGTGATGTAGAATAGTGTTGTAGAATAGTGATGTAGATTAGTGGTGTAGAATAGTTCTGTAGAATAGTGATGTAGAATAGTGATGTAGAATAGTTCTGTAGAATAGTTCTGTAGAATAGTTTTGTAGAATAGTTTTGTAGAATAGTGATGTAGAATAGTGATGTAGAATAGTGGTGTAGAATAGTGTTGTAGAATAGTGTTGTAGACTAGTGATGTAGAATAGTGTTGTAGAATAGTGTTGTAGAATAGTGATGTAGAATAGTGTTGTAGACTAGTGATGTAGAATAGTGTTGTAGAATAGTGGTGTAGAATAGTGTTGTAGAATAGTGGTGTAGAATAGTGTTGTAGAATAGTTCTGTAGAATAGTTCTGTAGAATAGTTCTGTAGAATAGTGATGTAGAATAGTGTTGTAGAATAGTGTTGTAGAATAGTGGTGTAGAATAGTGATGTAGAATAGTGTTGTAGAATAGTGTTGTAGAATAGTGGTGTAGAATAGTGTTGTAGAATAGTGTTGTAGAATAGTGTTGTAGAATAGTTCTGTAGAATAGTGATGTAGAATAGTGTTGTAGAATAGTGATTTGGAATAGTGATATAGAATAGTTCTGTAGAATAGTGTTGTAGAATAGTGTTGTAGAATAGTGATGTAGAATAGTGATGAATAGTGATGTAGAATAGTGATGTAGAATAGTGATGTAGAATAGTTCTGTAGAATAGTTCTGTTGAATAGTTCTGTAGAATAGTGCTGTTGAATAGTGGTGTAGAATGGTGATGTAGAATAGTGGTGTTGAATAGTGTTGTAGAATAGTTCTGTAGAATAGTTCTGTAGAATAGTTATGTAGAATAGTGTTGTAGAATAGTTATGTAGAATAGTGATATAGAATAGTTCTGTAGAATAGTTCTGTAGACTAGTGATGTAGAATAGTGTTGTAGAATAGTGGTGTAGAATAGTGTTGTAGAATAGTGGTGTAGAATAGTGTTGTAGAATAGTTCTGTAGAATAGTTCTGTAGAATAGTTCTGTAGAATAGTGATGTAGAATAGTGTTGTAGAATAGTGTTGTAGAATAGTGGTGTAGAATAGTGATGTAGAATAGTGTTGTAGAATAGTGTTGTAGAATAGTGGTGTAGAATAGTGTTGTAGAATAGTGTTGTAGAATAGTGTTGTAGAATAGTTCTGTAGAATAGTGATGTAGAATAGTGTTGTAGAATAGTGATGTAGAATAGTGATATAGAATAGTTCTGTAGAATAGTGTTGTAGAATAGTGTTGTAGAATAGTGATGTAGAATAGTGATGAATAGTGATGTAGAATAGTGATGTAGAATAGTGATGTAGAATAGTTCTGTAGAATAGTTCTGTTGAATAGTTCTGTAGAATAGTGCTGTTGAATAGTGGTGTAGAATAGTGTTGTAGAATAGTGTTGTAGAATAGTGATGTAGAATAGTGATGAATAGTGATGTAGAATAGTGATGTAGAATAGTGATGTAGAATAGTTCTGTAGAATAGTTCTGTTGAATAGTTCTGTAGAATAGTGCTGTTGAATAGTGGTGTAGAATAGTGTTGTAGAATGGTGATGTAGAATAGTGGTGTAGAATAGTGTTGTAGAATAGTTCTGTAGAATAGTTCTGTAGAATAGTTATGTAGAATAGTGTTGTAGAATAGTTATGTAGAATAGTGATATAGAATAGTTCTGTAGAATAGTTCTGTAGAATAGTTATGTAGAATAGTGTTGTAGAATAGTTCTGTAGAATAGTGTTGTAGAATAGTGTTGTAGAATAGTGATGTAGAATAGTGTTGTAGAATAGTGATGTAGAATAGTGTTGTAGAATAGTGATGTAGAATAGTGATATAGAATACTTCTGTAGAATAGTGTTGTAGAATAGTTCTGTAGAATAGTGATGTAGAATAGTGTTGTAGAAATAGTAGAATAGTGATATAGAATAGTTCTGTAGAATAGTGTTGTAGAATAGTGTTGTAGAATAGTGATGTAGAATAGTGATGAATAGTGATGTAGAATAGTGATGTAGAATAGTGATGTAGAATAGTTCTGTAGAATAGTTCTGTTGAATAGTTCTGTAGAATAGTGCTGTTGAATAGTGGTGTAGAATAGTGTTGTAGAATGGTGATGTAGAATAGTGGTGTAGAATAGTGTTGTAGAATACTGTTGTAGAATAGTGATGTAGAATAGTTTTGTAGAATAGTGATGTAGAATAGTGTTGTAGAATAGTGATGTAGAATAGTGGTGTAGAATAGTTCTGTAGAATAGTGATGTAGAATAGTGATGTAGAATAGTTCTGTAGAATAGTTCTGTAGAATAGTTCTGTAGAATAGTTTTGTAGAATAGTGATGTAGAATAGTGATGTAGAATATAGAATAGTGTTGTAGAATAGTGTTGTAGACTAGTGATGTAGAATAGTGTTGTAGAATAGTGTTGTAGAATAGTGATGTAGAATAGTGTTGTAGACTAGTGATGTAGAATAGTGTTGTAGAATAGTGGTGTAGAATAGTGTTGTAGAATAGTGGTGTAGAATAGTGTTGTAGAATAGTTCTGTAGAATAGTTCTGTAGAATAGTGATGTAGAATAGTGTTGTAGAATAGTGTTGTAGAATAGTGGTGTAGAATAGTGATGTAGAATAGTGTTGTAGAATAGTGTTGTAGAATAGTGGTGTAGAATAGTGTTGTAGAATAGTGTTGTAGAATAGTGTTGTAGAATAGTTCTGTAGAATAGTGATGTAGAATAGTGTTGTAGAATAGTGATGTAGAATAGTGATATAGAATAGTTCTGTAGAATAGTGTTGTAGAATAGTGTTGTAGAATAGTGATGTAGAATAGTGATGAATAGTGATGTAGAATAGTGATGTAGAATAGTGATGTAGAATAGTTCTGTAGAATAGTTCTGTTGAATAGTTCTGTAGAATAGTGCTGTTGAATAGTGGTGTAGAATAGTGTTGTAGAATGGTGATGTAGAATAGTGGTGTAGAATAGTGTTGTAGAATAGTTCTGTAGAATAGTTCTGTAGAATAGTTATGTAGAATAGTGTTGTAGAATAGTTATGTAGAATAGTGATATAGAATAGTTCTGTAGAATAGTTCTGTAGAATAGTTATGTAGAATAGTGTTGTAGAATAGTTCTGTAGAATAGTGTTGTAGAATAGTGTTGTAGAATAGTGATGTAGAATAGTGTTGTAGAATAGTGATGTAGAATAGTGTTGTAGAATAGTGATGTAGAATAGTGATATAGAATACTTCTGTAGAATAGTGTTGTAGAATAGTTCTGTAGAATAGTGATGTAGAATAGTGTTGTAGAATAGTGATGTAGAATAGTGATATAGAATAGTTCTGTAGAATAGTGTTGTAGAATAGTGTTGTAGAATAGTGATGTAGAATAGTGATGAATAGTGATGTAGAATAGTGATGTAGAATAGTGATGTAGAATAGTTCTGTAGAATAGTTCTGTTGAATAGTTCTGTAGAATAGTGCTGTTGAATAGTGGTGTAGAATAGTGTTGTAGAATGGTGATGTAGAATAGTGGTGTAGAATAGTGTTGTAGAATACTGTTGTAGAATAGTGATGTAGAATAGTTTTGTAGAATAGTGATGTAGAATAGTGTTGTAGAATAGTGATGTAGATTAGTGGTGTAGAATAGTTCTGTAGAATAGTGATGTAGAATAGTGATGTAGAATAGTTCTGTAGAATAGTTCTGTAGAATAGTTTTGTAGAATAGTTTTGTAGAATAGTGATGTAGAATAGTGATGTAGAATAGTGGTGTAGAATAGTGTTGTAGAATAGTGTTGTAGACTAGTGATGTAGAATAGTGTTGTAGAATAGTGTTGTAGAATAGTGATGTAGAATAGTGTTGTAGACTAGTGATGTAGAATAGTGTTGTAGAATAGTGGTGTAGAATAGTGTTGTAGAATAGTGGTGTAGAATAGTGTTGTAGAATAGTTCTGTAGAATAGTTCTGTAGAATAGTTCTGTAGAATAGTGATGTAGAATAGTGTTGTAGAATAGTGTTGTAGAATAGTGGTGTAGAATAGTGATGTAGAATAGTGTTGTAGAATAGTGTTGTAGAATAGTGGTGTAGAATAGTGTTGTAGAATAGTGTTGTAGAATAGTTCTGTAGAATAGTGATGTAGAATAGTGTTGTAGAATAGTGATGTAGAATAGTGATATAGAATAGTTCTGTAGAATAGTGTTGTAGAATAGTGTTGTAGAATAGTGATGTAGAATAGTGATGAATAGTGATGTAGAATAGTGATGTAGAATAGTGATGTAGAATAGTTCTGTAGAATAGTTCTGTAGAATAGTGCTGTTGAATAGTGGTGTAGAATAGTGTTGTAGAATGGTGATGTAGAATAGTGGTGTAGAATAGTGTTGTAGAATAGTTCTGTAGAATAGTTATGTAGAATAGTTATGTAGAATAGTGTTGTAGAATAGTTATGTAGAATAGTGATATAGAATAGTTCTGTAGAATAGTTCTGTAGAATAGTTATGTAGAATAGTGTTGTAGAATAGTTCTGTAGAATAGTGTTGTAGAATAGTGTTGTAGAATAGTGATGTAGAATAGTGTTGTAGAATAGTGATGTAGAATAGTGTTGTAGAATAGTGATGTAGAATAGTGATATAGAATACTTCTGTAGAATAGTGTTGTAGAATAGTGTTGTAGAATAGTGATGTAGAATAGTGTTGTAGAATAGTGATGTAGAATAGTGTTGTAGAATAGTGATGTAGAATAGTGATATAGAATACTTCTGTAGAATAGTGTTGTAGAATAGTGTTGTAGAATAGTGATGTAGAATAGTGATATAGAATAGTTCTGTAGAATAGTGTTGTAGAATAGTGTTGTAGAATAGTGTAGAATGTATGAATAGTGATGTAGAATAGTGATGTAGAATAGTGATGTAGAATAGTTCTGTAGAATAGTTCTGTTGAATAGTTCTGTAGAATAGTGCTGTTGAATAGTGGTGTAGAATAGTGTTGTAGAATGGTGATGTAGAATAGTGGTGTAGAATAGTGTTGTAGAATACTGTTGTAGAATAGTGATGTAGAATAGTTTTGTAGAATAGTGATGTAGAATAGTGTTGTAGAATAGTGATGTAGATTAGTGGTGTAGAATAGTTCTGTAGAATAGTGATGTAGAATAGTGATGTAGAATAGTTCTGTAGAATAGTTCTGTAGAATAGTTTTGTAGAATAGTTTTGTAGAATAGTGATGTAGAATAGTGATGTAGAATAGTGGTGTAGAATAGTGTTGTAGAATAGTGTTGTAGACTAGTGATGTAGAATAGTGTTGTAGAATAGTGTTGTAGAATAGTGATGTAGAATAGTGTTGTAGAATAGTGATGTAGAATAGTGTCTGTAGAATAGTGGTGTAGAATAGTGTTGTAGAATAGTTCTGTAGAATAGTGTTGTAGAATAGTTCTGTAGAATAGTTCTGTAGAATAGTTCTGTAGTAGTGATGTAGAATAGTGTTGTAGAATAGTGTTGTAGAATAGTGGTGTAGAATAGTGATGTAGAATAGTGTTGTAGAATAGTGTTGTAGAATAGTGGTGTAGAATAGTGTTGTAGAATAGTGTTGTAGAATAGTTCTGTAGAATAGTGATGTAGAATAGTGTTGTAGAATAGTGATGTAGAATAGTGATATAGAATAGTTCTGTAGAATAGTGTTGTAGAATAGTGTTGTAGAATAGTGATGTAGAATAGTGATGAATAGTGATGTAGAATAGTGATGTAGAATAGTGATGTAGAATAGTTCTGTAGAATAGTTCTGTAGAATAGTGCTGTTGAATAGTGGTGTAGAATAGTGTTGTAGAATGGTGATGTAGAATAGTGGTGTAGAATAGTGTTGTAGAATAGTTCTGTAGAATAGTTATGTAGAATAGTTATGTAGAATAGTGTTGTAGAATAGTTATGTAGAATAGTGATATAGAATAGTTCTGTAGAATAGTTCTGTAGAATAGTTATGTAGAATAGTGTTGTAGAATAGTTCTGTAGAATAGTGTTGTAGAATAGTGTTGTAGAATAGTGATGTAGAATAGTGTTGTAGAATAGTGATGTAGAATAGTGTTGTAGAATAGTGATGTAGAATAGTGATATAGAATACTTCTGTAGAATAGTGTTGTAGAATAGTGTTGTAGAATAGTGATGTAGAATAGTGTTGTAGAATAGTGATGTAGAATAGTGTTGTAGAATAGTGATGTAGAATAGTGATATAGAATACTTCTGTAGAATAGTGTTGTAGAATAGTGTTGTAGAATAGTGATGTAGAATAGTGTTGTAGAATAGTGTTGTAGAATAGTGATGTAGAATAGTGATGTAGAATAGTGATGTAGAATAGTTCTGTAGAATAGTTCTGTTGAATAGTTCTGTAGAATAGTGCTGTTGAATAGTGGTGTAGAATAGTGATGTAGAATAGTGGTGTAGAATAGTGTTGTAGAATAGTGTTGTAGAATAGTGATGTAGAATAGTTTTGTAGAATAGTGATGTAGAATAGTGTTGTAGAATAGTGATGTAGATTAGTGGTGTAGAATAGTTCTGTCGAATAGTGATGTAGAATAGTGATGTAGAATAGTTCTGTAGAATAGTTCTGTAGAATAGTTTTGTAGAATAGTTTTGTAGAATAGTGATGTAGAATAGTGATGTAGAATAGTGGTGTAGAATAGTGTTGTAGACTAGTGATGTAGAATAGTGTTGTAGAATAGTGGTGTAGAATAGTGTTGTAGAATAGTGGTGTAGAATAGTGTTGTAGAATAGTTCTGTAGAATAGTTCTGTAGAATAGTTCTGTAGAATAGTGATGTAGAATAGTGTTGTAGAATAGTGTTGTAGAATAGTGGTGTAGAATAGTGATGTAGAATAGTGTTGTAGAATAGTGTTGTAGAATAGTGGTGTAGAATAGTGTTGTAGAATAGTGTTGTAGAATAGTGTTGTAGAATAGTTCTGTAGAATAGTGATGTAGAATAGTGTTGTAGAATAGTGATGTAGAATAGTGATATAGAATAGTTCTGTAGAATAGTGTTGTAGAATAGTGTTGTAGAATAGTGATGTAGAATAGTGATGAATAGTGATGTAGAATAGTGATGTAGAATAGTGATGTAGAATAGTTCTGTAGAATAGTTATGTAGAATAGTGCTGTTGAATAGTGGTGTAGAATAGTGTTGTAGAATGGTGATGTAGAATAGTGGTGTAGAATAGTGTTGTAGAATAGTTCTGTAGAATAGTTATGTAGAATAGTTATGTAGAATAGTGTTGTAGAATAGTTATGTAGAATAGTGATATAGAATAGTTCTGTAGAATAGTTCTGTAGAATAGTTATGTAGAATAGTGTTGTAGAATAGTTCTGTAGAATAGTGTTGTAGAATAGTGTTGTAGAATAGTGATGTAGAATAGTGTTGTAGAATAGTGATGTAGAATAGTGTTGTAGAATAGTGATGTAGAATAGTGATATAGAATACTTCTGTAGAATAGTGTTGTAGAATAGTGTTGTAGAATAGTGATGTAGAATAGTGTTGTAGAATAGTGATGTAGAATAGTGTTGTAGAATAGTGATGTAGAATAGTGATATAGAATACTTCTGTAGAATAGTGTTGTAGAATAGTGTTGTAGAATAGTGATGTAGAATAGTGTTGTAGAATAGTGTTGTAGAATAGTGATGTAGAATAGTGATGTAGAATAGTGATGTAGAATAGTTCTGTAGAATAGTTCTGTTGAATAGTTCTGTAGAATAGTGCTGTTGAATAGTGGTGTAGAATAGTGATGTAGAATAGTGGTGTAGAATAGTGTTGTAGAATAGTGTTGTAGAATAGTGATGTAGAATAGTTTTGTAGAATAGTGATGTAGAATAGTGTTGTAGAATAGTGATGTAGATTAGTGGTGTAGAATAGTTCTGTCGAATAGTGATGTAGAATAGTGATGTAGAATAGTTCTGTAGAATAGTTCTGTAGAATAGTTTTGTAGAATAGTTTTGTAGAATAGTGATGTAGAATAGTGATGTAGAATAGTGGTGTAGAATAGTGTTGTAGAATAGTGTTGTAGACTAGTGATGTAGAATAGTGTTGTAGAATAGTGTTGTAGAATAGTGATGTAGCATAGTGTTGTAGACTAGTGATGTAGAATAGTGTTGTAGAATAGTGGTGTAGAATAGTGTTGTAGAATAGTTCTGTAGAATAGTTCTGTAGAATAGTGATGTAGAATAGTGTTGTAGAATAGTGATGTAGAATAGTGATATAGAATAGTTCTGTAGAATAGTGTTGTAGAATAGTGTTGTAGAATAGTGATGTAGAATAGTGATGTAGAATAGTGATGTAGAATAGTTCTGTAGAATAGTTCTGTTGAATAGTTCTGTAGAATAGTGCTGTTGAATAGTGGTGTAGAATAGTGTTGTAGAATGGTGATGTAGAATAGTGGTGTAGAATAGTGTTGTAGAATAGTTCTGTAGAATAGTTCTGTAGAATAGTTATGTAGAATAGTGTTGTAGAATAGTTATGTAGAATAGTGATATAGAATAGTTCTGTAGAATAGTTCTGTAGAATAGTGTTGTAGAATAGTGCTGTAGAATAGTTCTGTAGAATAGTGTTGTAGACTAGTTGTGTAGAATAGTGATTTGGTGTTCCTATGTTCTGAACAAATCTACAATATTATGAGGATGCTTATTGATCATCAACTGGGTAAATGGTGTAGTGTAGTGTTCATCTCTACACAAATGAAACATTGTATAGGGTCAAATCATGAGGTTTCTAACTTATTCACATTCCAGACATATTGTGTAATTTGCAAGTGTGTCACAACAGTCCACCCATAACACACTTAGCAAGTTTAATGTTGCAAGGAATACAGGTGTGTTCCTCCAATAATCTTTTTTCCTCATTCCTTTGAACATAGTAAATATTCAGCATTACACTCCTGTTGTAATTAATGAAACATCATAATTATGGTGTGTAAACACAGAAGCCTGGTTTGATATGGAAAAAAGTCAATCATTTTTACATTTAACTGTAATTATTTTTCTTTCTCCACGGTCTCATCTTCATATCTGAGTGAGTGCTGATATTTTTCTATTTATTTTTGCATTGCTGAGTTAACTATAAAAATTAAATTAACAAATTGTAATAGGTTAAAAACTGTATTAAAGTAATCAGCACTGCAGAGTTGGATGCAGTGTCTTCACACACTGATTTGCATAATTCAATTGCTAGTATGTTATTAAAACCCCTGTGTGGTTTTATGTTTCTGCAAAAATAGACATTTAATATTTATTGAAAGATGATTTCACCCCCTTGCCCTCTCCATCGCTCTCCATCTCTCTCTCTCTCTCTCTCTTTCTTTCTCTCTGTCTCTCTCTCTCTCTCTCTGTCTCTCTCTCTCTCTGTCTCTCTCTCTCTCTCTCTCTCTCTCTCTCTCTCTCTCTGTCTCTCTGTCTCTCTCTCTCTCTGTCTCTCTCTCTCTCCATCTCTCTCTCTCTCTCTGTCTCTCTCTCTCTCTCTTTCTGTCTCTCTCTCTCTCTCTCTCTCTCTGTCTCTCTGTCTCTCTCTGTCTCTCTCTGTCTCTCTCTCTCTCTCTCTCTCTCTCCCTCTCTCTCTCTCTCTCTCTCTCTCTTTCACTCAGTGCATGTTGGAAGTGTTTTGTTGTTGAGGTGCCTTGTGGAGGGCTCTGTCAAAAAATGTGTTAACTTGTTAACTGGGATAGGGTCTATTTTCCTGGATTTCTGCCTGACTGACGTGCCCAAAGTAAACTGCCTGTTACTCAGGCCCAGAAGCCAGGAAATGTATATAATTGGTAGCATTACATAAAAAACACTTTGAAGTTAGTAGAAATGTTATGAGACTATAACACAATTGATATGGCAAGCGACAATCCAAAGAAAAACCAACCAGAATTTTTTTTTTTTGAGCTCCCAGGGTCTTATAATGGGAAGCTATGGGTTCGTAGTTTTACTTGTTTGAAACGTAGTTTTACTTTTTTGAACAAAGTTTATTGACTGTTTAAACTCCTTTGTCTGCCGGTTGAACGAGCGGATTACTGAAATTGATGGCGCCAACTAAACAGACTTTTTGGGATATAAAGAAATATTTTATGTAAATCAAAACGACCTCATGTTGTAGTTGGGACCCTTGGGATTGAAAACAGATTTTCAAAAGTAAGTGATTTATTTAATCGCCATTTGTGATTTTGTGAAGCCTGTGCTGGTTGACAAATATGTTTATGTGGGGCATCCTCAGACAATTGCATGGTACGCTTTCTCTGTAATGACTATTGTAAATCGGACAACGCAGTTAGATTAACGATAATTTAAGCTTTTAAACGATATAAGATACTTGTATGTTCATGAATGTTTAATATTATGATTATTTATTTGAATTGCGCGCCCTCCAATTTCACCGGACATTGTCAACAGGTGTTCTACTAACGGGATGCGTATCCCTACTAACGCACTGTTAGTTTAGCGGTACCCACTGTTTTTGTTCAAAGACAGGGAGAAAAAGAACAGATTTATAGTTTCCTATGGTTTGAATGGTGTGGAGTGCACGATGGCTTCACAGTCTAGCGCAGAGGAGATGCTGTCATTATAAGGCATGGATTCAGGTGTGTTCCTGAGAATGGAGTTAAACACTAATATTGAGAACAGAGTGAGTCCATGATACGTATTAGGTGACTTTACAAAGGTGTGTGTGTGTGTGTGTGTATGTGTGGGTGGGTGTGGGTGGGTGGGTGTGTGTGTGTGGGGGTGTGTGTGTATGTGTGGGTGGGTGTGTGTGTGTGTGTGTGTGTGTGTGTGGGTGTGGGTGTGGGTGTGGGTGGGTGGGTGTGGGTGGGTGTGGGTGGGTGTGTGTGTGTGTGTGTGTGTGTGTGTGGGTGTGTGTGGGTGGGTGGGTGGGTGTGGGTGGGTGTGTGTGTGGGTGTGGGTGGGTGGGTGGGTGTGTGTGTGTGGGTGTGGGTGGGTGTGGGTGTGTGTGTGTGGTGTGTGTGTGTGTGTGTGGGGGGGTGTAACGAAGGTGGGCTATAGAAACAAATCTTCCTTAGAACGCATCACTTCTCAAGGTCTTTGCTGTTTTAAATAATAATACATCCACCACTGCAGCTACTCCAAGGCTCCACCAGGTCCACACAATGCAAGAAATAACTGTAAAATAATGATCTGCTGTCAGAAACTCTAGTCCTTTATAAACAACAGACTTCTCAGCTTGTTCATTGTGAGGAGTCTGGAAAGGTAAGAAAAACGAACTCAGTTTCAACATATCAGCTTGACCGGGGGACATTACCTAGGTACTGAGGCCTTTCTTGCCACAATGTAACCCCCTCAACTTATCGACTGTGTTCTCTGAGTCAACTGCTTAAAGACACAAGTTGTTTGACCTGTTGAGTGTAGGGGTCAGTATTTTGATGTTTGGATGAAAAACGTACCCAAGTGAAACTGCCTATTTCTCAGGCAAAGAATCTAGAATGTGCATATAATTGTCAGATTAGGATAGAAAACACTCTAAAGTTTCCAAAACTGTCAAAATATTGACTGTGAGTATAACAGAACTGATATATCAGGCGAAAACCTGTGGAAAATCCAACCCGGATGTTCTGTTTTCCCTGAAAGCTCTCTGTTCCATAGCCTGCCTTCGCTCCATTTAAAGGGATATCAACCAGATTCCGTTTCCTGTGGCTTCCCCGTGGTATGACCAATCTTTAGACATAGTATCAGGCTTTCATCTTGAAAAATGAGCGAGAAAGATCACATTGCGTCAGTGGATGGCTGGGTGCCAGCAGCGTTTTGCATGTGCAACAGCTTTGAGCAGACATTTTCTCTCACTCTCTCTCCTACTGAAGAAGGTACAGTCCCGGTTGAAATATTATTGAGTATATATTGTAAAAACAACCTGAGGATTGATTATAAAAAAACATTTGACATCTTTCTGCGAACTTTGCGGATACTATTTGGAATTTGTGTCTGCCCGGTCTTGACCGCTCGAGCCTGTGGATTTCTGAACATAACTCGCCAACCAAATGGAGGTATTTTGGATATAAAAATAATCTTTATGGAACAAAAGGAACATCTCCGTTGGGTATCTTTTCACTTTTCATTGGCCACAAGATGTCAGTGTCCTTTCTCTTAGTGGTCTGTTTCCTGCACTCGTTCTGTGAGAGTGGACTTCTGATGTGGCTAATCAGCCTTGTCGACATTCCCAGCATGGGTAGGAGGGGTGTGTAGACAACCGATGATTTGAAGAGAATAGCCATTTGGTCCTTCTTGAATTCACCTATGTAGATCTAGTACTCAATTGTAGCCTTGATCGTTAACCTTTTGAAACTAGGGGGCAGTATTTTCATTTTTGGATAAAAAAAGTTCCCGTTTTAAAAGGGATATTTTGTCACGACAAGATGCTCGACTATGCATATAATTGACCGCTTTGGATAGAAAACACTGACGTTTCCAAAACTGCAAAGATATTTTCGGTGAGTGCAACAGAACTGATGTTACAGGCGAAACCCAGATAAACATCCAACCAGGAAGTGCCCCATATTTTGAAAGCCCTGCATGCCAATGACTCCGTATATGGCTGTGAATGCGCTACAAATGAGCTATGTTATGAGCTGTGTTATTTAATACAATGTAGAAAATAGTAAAAATAAAGAAAAACCCTTGAATGAGTAGGTGTGTCCAAACTTTTGGCTAGTACTGTACATCCTGTTTACAATTTTATTTTTTTATTTTTTTATTTCACCTTTATATAACCAGGTAGGCTACTTGAGGCTCATTTACAACTGCGACCTGGCCAAGATAAAGCATAGCAGTGTGAACAGACAACAACACAGAGTTACACATGGAGTAAACAATAACACAGTAGAAAAAAAAAGAAAAGAAGAAAAGAGTCTATATACAATACGGCACTAAAGTAAAACTGAAAAAAAAAACGCGAAGAAGTAACTATGTCCTGAATACGAGGCATTACGTTTACGATCTGATGCAACCAATTACCTTCAGAAGTCACATAATAAGTTAATTAAATAAAGTCCACCTGTGTGCAATCTAAGTGTCACATGATCTGTCACATGATCTCAGTATATATAGACCTGTTCTGAAAAGCCAAAGAGTCTGTAACACCACTAAGCAAGGGGCACCACCAAGCAAGCGGCATCATGAAGATCAAGGAGCTCTCCAAACAGGTCAGGGACAAAGTTGTGGAGAAGTACAGATCAGGGTTGGGTTATAAAAAAATATCTGAAACTTTGAACATCCCACGGAGCACCATTAAATCCAATATTAATTAGGGCTAGGGGGCAGTGTTCGGAAGTTCCAATAAATGACATGCCCAAACTTCCTGTTACTCAGGCCCAGACGCTAGGATATGCATATAATTGGTAGCATTGGATAGAAATCTCTCTGAAGTTTCTACAACTTTTAAAATAGTGTATGTGAGTATAACAAAACTGATATGTTAGACGAAAACCCAAGGAAAATCCATCCAGAATGTTTTTTTGTTGAATTCACAGTCCATTTCAACGCTTGTCTATGGGATATACAAATAAATAGCTCCCACATTGCAGTTCCTATGGCTTCCACTAGATTTCAACAGGCTTTAGATAGGGTTAAGGCTTGTTTTTTGAATAATGAATTAGCAGTTGTAGTTTTTCAAGGTGGCTCTCATTTTGACTGTATTCTTGTGGCGAGTGTGGATGAGGGTGCGCACCTCTTTATTTATCTCCGGTATTGAACAGACTACATTCCGTCATAAATTGTATCATTTATTTACATATTAGGGTAGCTGAAGATTGATTATAAATGTTGTTTGACTTGTTTGGATGAAGTTTTTTGGTAACTTGTTATATTCCTTTGTCTGCACGTTGAACGAGTGGAACGGGTGGATTACTGAATCAAACGCGCCAACTAAACTGACTTTTTTGGGATATAAAGAAAGACTTTATCAAACAAAAGGACCATTTGTTGTGTAGCTGGGACCTTTTGGATTGCAAACAGAGGAAGATCTTCAAAGATAAGTGATTTATTTTATCGCTATTTCTGATTTTTGTGACGTCTCTGTTGGTTTGGAAAATGTTTTTAATGCTGGTGTATGCAGGGCGCTGTCCTCAGATAATAGGATGGTATGCTGTCGCCGCAAAGCCTTTTTGAAATCTGACAACGCGGTTACATTAACAAGAAGTTAAGCTTTTAAATGATGGAAGACACTTGTATGTTTATGAATGTTTAATATTACAATTTTGTCATTAGTGTGAATTATTCAAAGAGGCAACAAAGAGAACAAAGATAACCCTGAAGGAGCTGCAAAGGTCCACAGCGGAGATTGGACTATCTGTCCATTGGACCACTTTAAGCTGTACAATCCACAGAGTTGGGCTTTACGCAAGAGTGGCCAAAAAAATACATTGCTTAGAGACAAAAATCATCAAACATATTTGGTGTTTGCCAAATGCATGTGGGAGACTCCCCAAACATATACAACAAGGTACTCTGGTCAGATGAGACTAAAATTGAGTTTTTTGGCCATCAAGGAAAACGCTATATCTGGTGCAAACCCAACACCTCTCATCACCCTGAGAAAACCATCCCCACAGTGAAGCATGGTGGTGGCAGCATCATGCATCTTGCATGGGAAGGTTTTTTATTGGCAGTGACTGGGAAACTGGTCAGAATTGAAGGAATGATGTAGGGTGCTAAATACAGGGAAATTCTTGAGGGAAACCTGTTTCAGTCTTCCAGAGATTTGGGACTGGGACGGAGGTTTACCTTCCAGCAGGGCAGTGACCCTAAGCATACTGCTAAAGCAACACTCGAGTGGTTTAAATAAAAACATTTAAATGCCTTGGAATGGCCTAGTCAAAGCCCAGACCTCAATCCAATTGAGAATCTGTGGTATGACTTAAAGATTGCTGTACACCAGCGGAACCCATCCAATATTTAGCATCTTCGAAGTGGTAGGCATGGTGTGTAAATCAAATGATAAAACCCCCCCGAAATGTATTTTAATTTCAGGTTGTAAGGCAACAAAATAGGAAAAAAGGGGGTGAATACCTTCGAAAGACACTGTATATTTATATTCCATACTTTGCTTATTCTGATATGTTTTTTTCTTTGTCATTTCTTTACCATCCAGAAGGCGAGGTCAGTACAGGTGCATCAAAGCTGGGACCAAGAGACTGAACAATAGCTTCTATCTCAAGGCCATCAGACTGTTAAACAACCATAACTAACACAGAGAGGCAACTGCCTTCGTGCAGACTTGGCCACTTTAATAAATGGATCTCTAGTCACTTTAATAATGCCACTTTAATAATGTTTACTTATATTGCATTTCTCATCTCATATGTTTATGCTGAATTTTATATAATCTATTGCATCTTGCCTATGCTGCTCTGTCATTGCTCATCCATATATTTATATGTATATATTCTTATTCCATTCCTTTACTTAGATTCGTCTGTATTAGGTAGTAATTGTTAAATATTACTTGTTAGATATTACGGAACTTGAAGGAAAAGCATTTCGCTACACTCACAATAACATCTGCTAACCATGTGTATGTTACCAATACAATTTGATTTGATTTAATTTGAATAACAGACACACAGACACACATACAGACACACAAACATTATTCTTGTGGCAATGAGATTAACAGGTAGGGACAGTGTGTTGAGGAGGATAGACAGTTGGAGTCCCAGACAATCAATATTGTTAGCAGTGATTCAAACTCCCTCTACCTCTCGCTCTCTCGCTCTCTCGCTCCCTCGCTCTCTCGATCTCTCGCTCTCTTGCTCTCTCGCTCTCTCGCTCTCTCGTTTTCTCTCTCTATGGTTTCTTTTTCTCCACTCCCACTCACTCTCTGCTTTTCATTCCTTTATTCTGTCTTCTGTCTTGTCTTTCTCTTTCTGTCCATCCAGTCTCTTTCTGTCCAGCCAATCGCTTTCTGTCCATCCAGTCTCTTTCTGTCTATCCAGTCTCTTTCTGTCCATCCAGTCTCTTTCTGTCCAACCAGTCTCTTTCTGTCCAGCCAATCGCTTTCTGTCCATCCAGTCTCTTTCTGTTCTTCCAGTCTCTTTCTGTACATCAAGTTTCTTTCTGTCCATCCAGTCTCTTTCTGTCCATCCAGTCTCTTTCTGTCCATCCATTCTCTTTCTGTCCAGTCAATCGCTTTCTGTCCATCCAGTCTCTTTCTGTCTATCCAGTCTCTTTCTGTTCATCCAGTCTCTTTCTGTCCATCCAGTCTCTTTCTGTCCATCCAGTCTCTTTCTGTCCATCCAGTCTCTTTCTGTCAATCCAGTCTCTTTCTGTCCATCCAGTCTCTTTCTGTCCATCCAGTCTCTTTCTGTCCATCCAGTCTCTTTCTGTCCATCCAGTCTCTTTCTGTCCATCCAGTCTCTTTCTGTCCAGCCAATCGCTTTCTGTCCATCCAGTCTCTTTCTGTCCATCCAGTCTCTTTCTGTCCAGCCAATCGCTTTCTGTTCATCCAGTCTCTTTCTGTCCATCCAGTCTCTTTCTGTCCATCCAGTCTCTTTCTGTCTATCCAGTCTCTTTCTGTCCATCCAGTCTCTTTCTGTCCATTCAGTTTATTTCTCCTTCTGTGTGTGTGTGTGTGTGTGTCTGTGTTTGCCTTTGAGTGTATGTGTGTGTGTGTTTGTGTGGTGTGTGTGTGTGCGTTTGTGTGTGCTCTTGTAGCAGCCATAAGGATCAGAGTGTCGTGGATCTGAGGCAGCCAGTGTTTACTGTGATAATGTGTGAAGCCCTGTCATCACAACTGTCTTTGATAGCTGGCCGACTTAATGAAACCACTTCCAAATGTCAAGTGGTTAACTCCGAGCTATCAGTGAGCAATATCACCCTCAGAGGCAAGGTTGGACACGACAGGGGTGCACACACACTATTATCAGGGAACTACAGGTATATCAGACTGCTGCGCTCAAAACCACAGTTAGTTAGAAAGCTAACAGGCTTATCTCATGGAATATTATAATGTGTAACTACTATGTTAATTAAAGCCTCACTCCTCTATTTCTACTCAACAGTGTGGGCCTAACATTTTCATGGGACTTGTTAAACAGGAGTCTTCAAAGACAGGAGGGAAAGGTGCTCGTCCATAAACGGTGTCCAGGTACCATGTCATATAAATCGAATATATCATATATGACATTTAGCAGACTTTTATCCAAAGCCAGGCCACTTACAGTCATGCGTGCATACTGAGAGAGTGTGACAGTGATGCTGTTGCCAACATGTCAAAGGAGTGGTGGGGCTCCTAACACGGGGTACTTCCCAGACTCCTCTGGCCACTGCTTGTCTATGAGGTACTGTACCTCTTTCAACAGTGGAGGCACTAGAGAGGAAAATGAACAACTTCCTCAGGCGATGGCTGGCGGTCCCATGGCTGGCGGTAACCTTCTGCTCAGTCGGCCTGTACAGCACAGACAGCAAGCTGCAGCTGTCCGTTACATCTGAGGTAGAGGGCTACAAGGAAACAAAAGCAGGTCAAGCCATGATGCTGTGGGACTGCAAGGATGAGAGGGTTCGCCGGGCAGAGATAGAGGTCAGAACAAGTCACAAGTGATAAGCCAGCAGCTCAGTGAGGTGGAGAAGAGGCTGCAACACACTGATATTGTTGGGTCTGTAAACCAAAGGTTGGCTGTGTCTGGGATGCACAATAAACCAGACCCAACAGAATGCTGTGGCATTAGTGCCACAGGAAGATCTGAAAGGCTGACGAAGAAATCCGACATGTCAGAACCGTAGACATGACAACAACAGGGCAGCTGATAATGCTGGGAGAACGTGCAAGAGATCAACACATCTGTTGTTGCCGGGTGATTGCCCCACATCAACAGACCACAAAATGTGGGGGAGAGAGGCTCAGCAGCACACAATGTGGAAGACCAGCCACATTGGAGCATGTGGTCTCCTCCTGCCAATCAGGTCAGACCACCCAGACTGGAACATGTGGTCTCTTCCTGCCAATCAGATCTGACCAGCCAGACTGGAGCATGTGGTTTCCTCCTGCCAATCAGGTCTGACCAGCCAGACTGGAGCATGTGGTCTCCTCCTGCCAATCAGGTCTGACCAGCCAGACTGGAGCATGTGGTCTCTTCTTGCCAATCAGGTCTGACCAGCCAGACTGGAGCATGTGGTCTCTTCCTGTCTGACCAATGGAAAATCAGGTGGTGACATGACCAAATCCTGACTGAACAGCCCGCGGGACTGGAGAAAGCAAGGAGAAATATGAAACAACTCACCCAGGACCCCTGTTTCATCCAGTTCTTCAGGTCAGGAGAGAGCACAGAAAAGGTAACAAGGAGAAGGACAAAACAACTCACCCAGGGCCCCTGTTTCATCCAGTTCTTCAGGTCAGGAGAGAGCGCAGCGAAAGGGAACAAGGAAAGGACAAAACAACTCACCCAGGACCCCTGTTTCATCCAGTTCTTCAGGTCAGGAGAGTGCGCAGCGAAAGGGAACAAGGAGAAGGACAAAACAACTCACCCAGGGCCCCTTGTTTCATCCAGTTCTTCAGGTCAGGAGAGAGCGCAGCGAAAGGGAACAAGGAGAAGGACAAAACAACTCACCCAGGGCCCCTGTTTCATCCAGTTCTTCAGGTCAGGAGAGAGTGCAGCGAAAGGGAACAAGGAGAAGGACAAAACAACTCACCCAGGGCCCCTGTTTCATCCAGTTCTTCAGGTCAGGAGAGAGCGCAGCGAAAGGGAACAAGGAGAAGGACAAAACAACTCACCCAGGGCCCCTGTTTCATCCAGTTCTTCAGGTCAGGAGAGAGCGCAGCGAAAGGGAACAAGGAGAAGGACAAAACAACTCACCCAGGGCCCCTGTTTCATCCAGTTCTTCAGGTCAGGAGAGAGCGCAGAAAAGGGAACAAGGAGAAGGACAAAACAACTCACCCAGGGCCCCTGTTTCATCCACTTCCTCAGGTCAGGAGAGAGCGCAGAAAAGGGAACAAGGAGAAGGACAAAACAACTCACCCAGGGCCCCTGTTTCATCCACTTCCTCAGGTCAGGAGAGAGCGCAGAAAAGGGAACAAGGAGAAGGACAAAACAACTCACCCAGGGCCCCTGTTTCATCCACTTCCTCAGGTCAGGAGAGAGCGCAGAAAAGGGAACAAGGAGAAAAGGGATCCTTGCCAAAGCAGACAACCGGGAGATGCAGGAAGACCTCAAGAAGAATCTCAGATTCCCAGAGGAGATAGTCAGCACAAGCCTCTGGTTTAGACAAGGGTTTCCCCAACTCGGTCCTGGGTCCCCCCCCCCCCCAGGATAAAGGAGGCTTATGAGTGGAAGCTCAGAAAATACCAGTCCCTCATCCTTGATGCAGGGTCTTTGCTGGTTAGTCAATCTGGAGAGCCATTGGGCTGCTCGGTATTGAATGAGTTGCAAGGAAGAAGCTGTTGGCTGTCGTCAGCAAGCAGGCAGAAGTGGCATCTTTGTTGGATCTGGCTAAAGAGGAATGAGCAGTGGCAGAGCCAAGCAGGCAGAAGTGGCATCTTTGTTGGATCTGGCTAAAGAGGAATGAGCAGTGGCAGAGCCAAGCAGGCAGCAGGGAAACAGGGCTGAGTTGAGTAGCGGATCAAGGGGGTAGTTCAAGGATTCTGGTTCTGATGTCGACCATACAAGAGATGTAATGGGCTTACGGTGAAGCACCGGTGAAGTGGGTGTCCACTTGGGAGCCTGATGAAGTACCTCTCAGCTCTGTCCCAGTTAGGTGTGAAGTCCCACTCAGTTCTGTCCCAGTTAGGTGTGAAGTCCCACTCAACTCTGTCCCAGTTAGGTGTGGAATGCCTTGAAGGAGGAACAAAGAGTAGCAATTGATTTCCTTCCGGCTGACAGAAGGTGCAGCGAGTACCTGTCAGTTGAGCCAGCAGCATTGATCCCAGCATTGAGTATTATATATATTCACTTGAAGTCGGAAGTTTGCATACACCTTAGCCAAATACATTTAAACTCAGTTTTTCACAATTCCTAACACTTAATCCTAGTAAAAAGTCCATGTTTTAGGTCAGTTAGGATCACCACTTAATTTGAAGAATGTGAAAAGTCAGAATAATAGTAGAGAATGATTTATTTCAGCTTTTATTTATTTCATAACATTCCCAGTGAGTCAGACGTTTTCATTGACTCAATTAGTATTTGGTAGCATTGCAATTGTTTAACTTGCGTCAAACGTTTCGGGTAGCCTTCCACAAGCTTCCCACAATAAGTTGGGTGAATTTTGAACCATTCCTCTTGACGGAGCTGGTGTAACTGAAACAGGTTTGCAGGCCTCCTTGCTCACACATGCTTTTTCAGTTCTGCCCACACATTTTCTGTAGGATTGGGAATATGAAGTTGTTGTGAATTGTGACAATGGCCTTGAATTGGCTTGTGTTTTAAAATGGATGCAGATGTCCGAAGAAGGGACAAGATGTGTTTTAATGATGGTGTGATCTACACCTTTTTAGCAGGTTTCATATTAGAACGTCGTTGTCCTCACATACTCACAGACATGATTCAAACAGTTTTAGAAACTTCAGAGGGTTTTCTATCCAAATCTATAAATAATATGCATATCTTATATTCTTGGCATGAGTAGCAGGAAGTTGAAATTGGGCACGCTATTTATCCAAAAGTGAAAATTCTGCCCCCAAGCCCCAAGAGGCTAAGCCATTTTGCCACAATTTGGAAGCATGCTTGGGGAAATTGTCCAATTGGAAGACTCATTTGCGACCACGCTTTAACGCCCTAACTGATGTCTTGAGATGTTGCTTCAATATATCCACATATTTATCCGCCCTCATGATGCCATCTATTTTGTGAAGGGCACCAGCCCCTCCTGCAGCAAAGCACCCCCACAACATGATGCTGCCACCTCCGTGCTTCAGTTTTATTTTTGTTTCATCTGACCAGAGGACATTTCTCCCAAAAAGTACGATCTTTGTCCCCATGTGCAGTTGCAAACCGTAGTCTGGTATTTTTATGGCTGTTTTGGAGCGGTGGCTTCTTCCTTGCTGAGTGGCCTTTCAGGTTATGTCGATATAGGACTTGTTTTACTGTGGATATAGATCATTTTGTACCTGTTTACTCCATTATCTTCACGAGGGCCTTTACTGTTGTTCTGGGATTGATTTGCACTTTTCGCACCGCAGTACCACAGTACGTTAATCTCTAGGGGATAGAATGAGTTATCTTCCTGAGGGGTATGACGGCTGCGTGGTCCCATGGTGATTATATTTGCGTACTGTTGTTTGTATAGATGAACGTGGTACCTTCAGGTGTTTGGAAATTGCTCCCAAGAATGAACCAGACTTGTGGAGGTCTACATTTTTCTTCTGAGGTCATGGCTTCTTTCTTTTGATATCTCCATCATGTCAAGCAAAGAGGCACTGAGTTTGAAGGTAGGCCTTGAAATACATCCACCGGTACACCTCCAATTGACGCAAATAATGTCAATTAGCCTATCAGAAGCTTCTAAAGCGATAACATAATTTTCGGTCCTTTTCCACACTGTTTAAAGGCACAGTCAACTTAGTGTATGTAAACTTCTGACCCACTGGAATTGTGATACAGTGAATTATAAGTTAAATAATCTGTCTGTAAACAATTGTTGGAAAAATGACTTGTGTCATGCACAAAGTAGATGTCCTAACAGACTTGCCATTACTATAGTTTGTTAACCAGAAATTTGTGGAGTGGTTGAAAAACGAGTTTTAATGATTCCAACCTAAGTGTATGTAAACTTCCGACATCAACTGTATATACAGTGCCTTGCGAAAGTATTCGGCCCCCTTGAACTTTGTGACCTTTTGCCACATTTCAGGCTTCAAACATAAAGATATAAAACTGTATTTTTTTGTGAAGAATCAACAACAAGTGGGACACAATCATGAAGTGGAACGACATTTATTGGATATTTCAAACTTTTTTAACAAATCAAAAACTGAAAAATTGGGCGTGCAAAATTATTCAGCCCCTTTACCTTCAGTGCAGCAAACTCTCTCCAGAAGTTCAGTGAGGATCTCTGAATGATCCAATGTTGACCTAAATGACTAATGATGATAAATGCAATCCACCTGTGTGTAATCAAGTCTCCGTATAAATGCACCTGCGCTGTGATAGTCTCAGAGGTCCGTTAAAAGCGCAGAGAGCATCATGAAGAACAAGGAACACACCAGGCAGGTCCGAGATACTGTTGTGAAGAAGTTTAAAGCCGGATTTGGATACAAAAAGATTTCCCAAGCTTTAAACATCCCAAGGAGCACTGTGCAAGCGATAATATTGAAATGGAAGGAGTATCAGACCACTGCAAATCTACCAAGACCTGGCCGTCCCTCTAAACTTTCAGCTCATACAAGGAGAAGACTGATCAGAGATGCAGCCAAGAGGCCCATGATCACTCTGGATGAACTGCAGAGATCTACAGCTGAGGTGGGAGACTCTGTCCATAGGACAACAATCAGTCGTATATTGCACAAATCTGGCCTTTATGGAAGAGTGGCAAGAAGAAAGCCATTTCTTACAGATATCCATACAAAGTGTTGTTTAAAGTTTGCCACAAGCCACCTGGGAGACACACCAAACATGCGGAAGAAGGTGCTCTGGTCAGATGAAACCAAAATTGAACTTTTTGGCAACAATGCAAAACGTTATGTTTGGCGTAAAAGCAACACAGCTCATCACCCTGAACACACCATCCCCACTGTCAAACATGGTGGTGGCAGCATCATGGTTTGGGCCTGCTTTTCTTCAGCAGGGACAGGGAAGATGGTTAAAATTGATGGGAAGATGGATGGAGCCAAATACAGGACCATTCTGGAAGAAAACCTGATGGAGTCTGCAAAAGACCTGAGACTGGGACGGAGATTTGTCTTCCAACAAGACAATGATCCAAAACATAAAGCAAAATCTACAATGAAATGGTTCAAAAATAAACATATCCAGGTGGTAGAATGGCCAAGTCAAAGTCCAGACCTGGATCCAATCGAGAATCTGTGGAAAGAACTGAAAACTGCTGTTCACAAATGCTCTCCATCCAACCTCACTGAGCTCGAGCTGTTTTGCAAGGAGGAATGGGAAAAAATTTCAGTCTCTCGATGTGCAAAAGAGACATACCCCAAGCGACTTACAGCTGTAATCGCAGCAAAAGGTGGCGCTACAAAGTATTAACATAAGGGGGCTGAATAATTTTGCACGCCCAATTTTTCAGTTTTTGATTTGTTAAAAAAGTTTGAAATATCCAATAAATGTCGTTCCACTTCATGATTGTGTCCCACTTGTTGTTGATTCTTCACAAAAAAATACAGTTTTATATCTCTATGTTTGAAGCCTGAAATGTGGCAAAAGGTCGCAAAGTTCAAGGGGGCCGAATAATTTCGCAAGGCACTGTATACGTATATACATATAAACTCAGCAAAAAAAGAAACGTCCTCTCACAATCAACTGTGTTTATTTTCAGCAAACTTAACATGTGTAAATATTTTTATGAACATAACAAGATTCAACAACTGAGACATAAACTGAACAATTTTCACAGACATGTGACTAATAGAAATTTAACAATGTGTACCTGAAAAAAGGGGGGATCAAAATCAAAAGTAACAGTCAGTATCGGGTGTGGCCATCAGCTGCATTATTAAGTACTGCGGTGATCTCCTCCTCATGGAATGCACCAGATTTGCCAGTTCTTGCTGTGAGATGTTACCTCACTCTTCCACCAAGGCACCTGCAGGTTCCTGGACATTTCCTGGGAGGAATGGCCCTAGCCCTCACCCTCCGATTCAACAGGTCCCAGACATGCTCAATGGATTGAGATCCAGGCTCTTCACTGGCCATGGCAGAACACTGACATTCCTGACTTGCAGGACATCACACATAGAATGAGCAGTATGGCTGGTGGCATTGTCATGCTGCCCTTCATGTCAGGATGAGCCTGCAGGAAGGGTACCACATGAGGGAGGAGGATGTCTTACATGTAATGCACAGCATTGAGATTGCTTGCAATGACAACAAGCTCAGTCCGATGATGTTGTGACACACCGCCCCAGACGATGACGGACCCTCCACCTCCAAATCGATCCCGCTCCAGAGTACAGAACTCGGTGTAACGCTCATTCCTTCAATGATAAATACAAATCTGAACCTATCCCCTGGTGAGACTAAACAACTCATCAGTGAAGAGGACTTTTTGCCAGTCCTGTCTGATCCAGCAATGTTGGGTTTGTGCCCATAGGTGCCGTTGTTGCCGGTGATGTCTGGTGAGGATCTACCTTACAACAGGCCTACAAGCCCTCAGTCCAGCCTCTCTCAGCCTATTGGGGACAGTCTGAGAACTGATGGAGCGATTGTGCGTTCCAGGTGTATCTCGGGATTGTTGTTGTTGCCATCCTGTACCTGTCCCACAGGTGTAATGTTCGGATGTACCGATCCTGTGCAGTTGTTGTTACACGTGGTCAGCCACTGCGAGGACCATCAGCTGTCCGTCCTGTCTCCCTGTAGTGCTGTCCTAGGTGTCTCACAGTACGGACATTGCAATTTATTTGCCCTGGCCACATCTGCAGTCCTCCTGTCTCCTTGAAGCATTGATAAGGCACGTTCACTCAGATGAGCAGGGACCCTGGGCATCTTTCTTTTGGTGTTTTTCAGAGTCAGTAGAAAGGCCTCTTTGGTGTCCTAAGTTGTCATAACTGTGACATTAATTGCCTACTGTCTGTAAGCTGTTAGTGTCTTAACGACCGTTCCACAGGTGCATGTTAATTAATTGTTGATGGTTCATTGAACAAGCAGGGAAACAGAGTTTATACCCTTTACAATGAAGATCTGAGAAGTTATTTGGATTTTTTCAAATTATCTTTGAAAGACAGGGTCCTGAAAAAGGGACGTTACTTTTGTTGCTGGGTTTATATACTGTAAATACATTACATGACCGAAAATATGTTTACACCTGCTCGTCGAACATCTCATTCCAAAATCATGGGCATCAATATGGAGTTTGCTGCTATTGATGCCCACACTTTGCTGCTATAGCAAACTCCACTCTTCTGGGAAGGCTTTCCACTAGATGTTGGAAGATTGCTGTGGGGACTTGCTTCCATTCAGCCACAAGAGCATTAGTGAGGTCAGGCACTGATGTTGGGCGATTAGGCCTGGCTCGCAATCGACGTTCAAATTCATGCCAAAGGTGTTCGATGGGGTTGATGTCAGGGCTCTGTGCAGGTGAGTCAAGTTCTTCCACACTGATCTCGACAAACCATTTCTGTATGGACTTCGCTTTGTGCACTGGGGGCATTCACATGCTAAAACAGGAAAGGGCCATCCCCAAACTTTTGCCACAATTGACCGGGGCAGCTCTAGCAGTGTAGAAATTTGACAAAAACGGACTTGTTGGAATGGTGGCATCCTATGACGTTGCCATGTCGAAAGTCACTGAGCTCTTCAGTATGAGCCATTCTCCTGCCAATGTATGTCTATGCAGATTTCAAGGCTGTGTGCTCGAGTTTATATACCTGTCAACGACAGGTGTGCCTGAAATAGTTGAATCCACTAACTTGAACGAGCGTCCACATACTTTTGCCCATGTAGTGTATATATAAGAACACAGAGGACTATGCTGGGCAGGCCTCGTGCTAGCTGTCGCTCAAATGTGAGGGGCTTTTAATTAAGAAAAAAGTTGCTTTGAAACTCTGGATTCAGTGGCTAATTTAGGTGAAACAGTAATTATGCTCATAGATTATACATGTTTGAATAATACATTGCCACATCCAGTCCAAAGTGGGAGGTTTTCTTAGTCTCCAAACTACCGGCGCATGGGTCTCACAAGTCCTCAACTGGCAGCTTCATTAAATAGTACCCGCAAAACACCAGTCTCAACATCAACAGTGAAGTGGCGACTCTGGGATGCTGACCTTCTAGGCAGAGTTGCAAATCACATGACTGGCCAATAAAAAGACAAACATGGGCAAAAGAACACAGACACTGGACAGAGGAAGGTTGGAAAACAAGTGTTATGGACAGACGAATCTACGTTTGAGGTGTTCGGATCACAAAGAACATTTGTGAGATGTAGAAAAAAATGAAAAAGATGCTGGAGGAGTGCTTGACGCCATCTGTCAAGCATGGTGGAAGCAATGTGATGGTCTGGGTGTGCTTTGGTGATGGTAAAGTGGGAGATTTGTTCAGGGTAAAATGGATCTTGAAGAATGAAGGCTATCACTCCATTTTGAAACGCCATGCCACGTACCATATGGACAGCGCTTTATTGGATCCAATTTCCTCCTACAATGTCACATCTACAGACAACCCTGTCGGGCCTAATACACCGAACACAGCTACAGACAACCCTGTCGGGCCTAATACACTGAACACAGCTACAGACAACCATGTCAGGCCTAATACACCGAACACAGCTACAGACAACCACGTCAGGCATAATACACTGAACACAGCTACAGACAACCATATCAGGCCTAATACACTGAACACAGCTACAGACAACCATGTCAGGCCTAATACACTGAACACAGCTACAGACAACCATGTCAGGCATAATACACTGAACACAGCTACAGACAACCATATCAGGCCTAATACACTGAACACAGCTACAGACAACCATGTCAGGCCTAATACACCGAACACAGCTACAGGCAACCATGTCAGGCATAATACACTGAACACAGCTACAGACAACCATATCAGGCCTAATACACTGAACACAGCTACAGACAACCATGTCAGGCCTAATACACTGAACACAGCTACAGACAACCATGTCAGGCCTAATACACTGAACACAGCTACAGACAACCATGTCAGGCCTAATACACCGAACACAGCTACAGACAACCATATCAGGCCTAATACACTGAACACAGCTACAGACAACCATGTCAGGCCTAATACACTGAACACAGCTACAGACAACCATGTCAGGCCTAATACACTGAACACAGCTACAGACAACCATGTCGGGCCTAATACACTGAACACAGCTACGACAACCATATCAGACAACCATATCAGGCCTAATACACTGAACACAGCTACAGACAACCATGTCAGGCCTAATACACTGAACACAGCTACAGACAACCATGTCAGGCCTAATACACTGAACACAGCTACAGACAACCATGTCAGGCCTAATACACTGAACACAGCTACAGACAACCATGTCAGGCCTAATACACTGAACACAGATACAGACAACCATGTCAGGCCTAATACACCGAACACAGCTACAGACAACCATGTCAGGCCTAATACACTGAACACAGCTACAGACAACCCTGTCGGGCCTAATATACCGAACACAGCTTGACTTACATCCTCACCGCATGCCTGTGTCTGACACAGAACAGTGTGCATCATCATAAACACTATCTACACCGGCGACATTAATTTAATTTAAACTGCAATACTACCTCTTGCATGCAGAGAGGAGACCATGTTCAAGCCACTGGTCCATGTAGTGATTAATCACATGCTTCACACACACACACACACACACACACACACACACACACACACACACACACACACACACACACACACACACACACACACACACACACACACACACACACACACCACAAATAGATTAATCATATACACACACTGTGACGTTTGTGAGAATCGGTGCAGGCCTCCAACACAACATGGACAATTGGAGGGGAGAGAAGGGGAGGGGGGGGGGAATGAGGATGTGGAGGAGAAGGGTTCAACACTGTCTTTTCTCCATCTAGAGGTGTTGAGATCTTCATGGAGTGTAATGATAGGGGTTAATGTGCACCCCATTAACCCCTATCAATCGGATAGAATGGCCCAGAATGAACTCAAGGTCATACACCCAGAATGAACTCAAGGTCACACACCCAGAATGAACTCAAGGTCACACACCCAGAATGAACTCATGGTCACACACCCAGAATGAACTCAAGGTCACACACCCAGAATGAACTCATGGTCACACACCCAGAATGAACTCAAGGTCACACACCCAGAGTGAACTGTACTGTACAGGCCTGTTTCCCCTTTGCTCTCCCTCATAGTTGTACTGTACAGGCCTGTTTCCCCTTTGCTCTCCCTCATAGTTGTACTGTACAGGCCTGTTTCCACTTTGCTCTCCCTCATAGTTGTACTGTACAGGCCTGTTTCCCCTTTGCTCGCCCTCATAGTTGTACTGTACAGGCCTGTTTCCACTTTGCTCTCCCTCATAGTTGTACTGTACAGGCCTGTTTCCCCTTTGCTCTCCCTCATATTTGTACTGTACAGAACTCCAACACATTTTTCTTTCATCTCTTTTTTTATTCCAATTGTCTCTTTCTTTCTTTCTTTGTGTATCCCTCTGTCCCTCATATTCTTTATTTCGTTCTGCTCGACTGTGTGTGGTTGTCCCTAGTGATCATAACTGACTTTGTTTGTTGCCCCTCTCTCTCTCTTTCTTTCTCTCTGTCTCTCTCTCTCTCTCTCTCTCTCTGTCTCTCTCTCTCTCTGTCTCTCTCTCTCTCTCTCTCTCTCTGTCTCTCTCTCTCTGTCTCTCTCTCTCTCTCTCTCGGTGCATGCTGGGTGTTTTTGGAGTTTGAGTGTTTGGTGTGGAAAGCTCTATCCTAACTAACTTTCTTGATTCTTTTCTTTACATGTTATTTTCTATGGTGGAGGGTTAATGCAATATTTGTTTTTAGCGGTATCCAAAGTTTTTTTTTCAAAGTTAGGGTGGAAGAGGACAGAGTAACTTTCCGGGGGGGTGGAAGGTGTAGTGTGCGCAATGGCTTCTCAGCCTAGCGCGGACGAGACGCTGTCGATACAGCATGGATTCAGGTGTGTTCCTGAGAACGGAGTTAAGGTGGAGGAGGTTCTGCTCGCGGTCGGTGAACAGGTAGGAGCTGAGTTTATACATTCTGCTTCTAGAATGAACAAAGCTGTGGTTGTGTTCATGAAAAGGGCAAATTTGGTCGGTAGGCTAATTGCTAGCGGAATATTTGTAAGAGATGTGTTGGTGTCAATTTCACCTCTCTCTACCCCTTCAACAAGAGTTGTAGTGGCAAATTTGCCTCCGTTTATTACGGACGATCAAATTAGGAAAGAGCTGAGTCGTTTTGGTAAGTTTGCTAGCGGTTTCCGTGTACTGTCAGCAGGTTTTCAGGCAGATGCCGTTAAGCACGTTGTTTCGTTCAGGCGGCAAGTGTTTATGTTTCTGAACAATAATGAGCAACAGCTAAATGTGCATTTCAAAGTGAGGCATGGGGAGGGGCTCTATGCAGGTTTTGCCAGCACAGATAGTCTACGGTGTTTTGAATGTGGGGATTTGGGGCACAAGAGCTTTGCGTGCCCACATAAAGGCCATAGACGGAGTGAGGGTGCAAGTGGGGGAAATCGAGGTCAAAATGCAGGGGGTAAGGAGATGCAGACAGCAGTGGCTGGGCCTAGTCAGTCTAGAGATGGTGGTGTAGATGAGGCTGGGGCTAGTCAGGCTAGAGATGGTGGAGAAGCAGAGGCTGGGTCTAGTCAGGCTAGAGATGGTGGGGTAGCTGAGGCTGGGCCTAGACATGCTATGGAGGGTGGTGCAGATGATGCTGGGCCTAGTCATGCTATGGAGGGTGGTGTAGCTGAGGCTGGCCCTAGTCATGCTATGGAGGGTGGTGTAGCTGAGGCTGGCCCTAGTCATGCTATAGAGGGTGGTGCAGATGATACTGCGTCTAGTCAGGTTATTCTAGTGGATGAGGAGAGTATAGTGGGGAAGTGTAAGAGATTAGGGGGAGGAGGAGGGTGTCAAGAGGAAAAGGAAAAAGGATGTGGATAAAGGTACCATGGAAATGTTGCCTGTTGCTGTGGGTGAGGCCCTAAACAGAGAGAAAGGGCAGGTGGTCAGGGTGGGAGATAGAGAAGAGGAGGAAAGTGAGTCTGAGGAAGAGGATGAGGAGTTATTTTTTTCAGACTCCTCTTCAATTGGCCCGGAGCTGACAGCCAGTCAACCAGAGGGGTCTAAGTACACGTTGAGAGAACTGACAAGGTTCCTGAATGAGACTAAGGGGAAAAAAGTTAATCTTGAGACTTTTTTTCCTGATCCTAGAAAGTTTGTAAGATCAGTACAACATGCTATGAGAAATGAGGGGCATGGTGCCCTCTCACCCAGGAAACGGTTTAGGTTGAGGAAGTGGGTCACAATAGTGCGTAAAGGTTTACCTTCAGACACTGTTTAAATGTTTAATTTCTTACTGACACTGGGGCTTTTTGAGCTTTGCTATTGGTCTATTTCTCTGCTGGCTTTTCTCCCACTTCTTATGGAGACTCTTCGGGTAGGCTCGCTCAATATAAATGGCGCCAGAGATGCGGGAAAGAGGAGTGTGTTGGGTGAATATTGGGTAAAACAAAAAAAAGTACAGGTGTTGTTTCTGCAGGAGACTCATAGTGATGTGGTGAATGAAGTTGATTGGGGGCTCTGGTGGAAAGGGGCAAGTGTGTTGAGCCATGGGACAAATCTTAGTGCAGGGGTGGCAGTCCTTTTTGCACCGGGTCTGGCTGTAAAAATTTGCTCCTCAAAGGAGGTGTGTAGGGGTAGGTTGCTTGTTGTTAAAGCAGAAATTAACAACATGGTTTTTGTCTTTATAAATGTGTATGCGCCTAACACAGGGAGAGAAAGAGGGGTTCTATTTGGGAGTCTTAGACAGGAACTCTCACAAGTAGCGCCTGAGGAGACGCTGGTGATCGGAGGTGACTGGAACTGTACAATGGATTTTACAAAAGACAGAAATGGGGAAGAGCCTCATTCAGTGTCAGTGGGAGTGTTAAGGGACATCTTTAATCAGTTTGACCTAGTGGATGTTTGGAGAACTAAACATCCAAACACAAGACAGTATACGTGGGTGAAGGTTTTTGGGGCTAGGGTGAGTGCAGCTCGACTTGATCGTTTTTACATGTCCAGGAATCAGAGCAATAGGCTGCTGGGTGCTACCATTCTCCCAGTGGGGTTTTCGGATCACCACATAACCATGGCTCGGCTGTCTATTTCACCAGGGCCCCGGCAGGCATCTTATTGGAAGTTCAATGTAAAGCTCTTACAAGATGCCACCTTTTGCTCAGGTTTCCAGACTTTTGGGAAAGATGGGGGCAGCGAAGAGAGGAGTATGAGTCTCTGAGTCAATGGTGGGATGTGGGGAAAGTGCAAATTCGGCTTTTCTGTCAACAGTACACAGCTCTCTCATCCTCAGAGGCTAGGAGAGTATTGGGGGAACTAGAGCGGTGTATTAGTGAGATGGAGGTAGAGATGGTGGGGCAAGGCAATGTAGGCCTCCAGGCTAACTTAGCCGATTACGTAGGGACCTGGGCAGTTTTTTCCAGGTTAAAGCAAAGGGAGCACTTGTAAGAGCTAGGTTCTCCATGCTCAAGGAGATGGATGCTCCCAGCTCCTTCTTCTTTGGTTTGGAAAGACAGAGCAGTGATGCCAAGGGTATGCATTGTCTACGGCTGTCTGATGGGAGGGTGACCTCTGTGGTGGGGGAGATGCGGGAGCGGACTGTGGAGTTTTATACTGAATTGTATAGGGCAGAAATGTGTGATCCTATGTGTGCTCAGGTCTTGTTCGAAGGACTCCCTAAGCTCTCTCGGGCACAGAGGGATGAAATGGACATTCCTCTGTTGTCACATGAACTGGCAGAGGCAGTAACCAGATGTCCCCGGTCGTGCACCCGGGGTCGATGGACTTCCAGTGGAATTTTACAAAAATTCTGGGGAACAATTGGACAGGATTTCTTTTGCGTGTTGCGTGAATGCGTCGGGGTAGGAGAGTTGCCGATGAGCTGCCGTCGGGCGGCTCTGACTCTCCTGCCCAAAAAAGGGACTTGTGTGAACTTAAGAACTGGAGGCCTGTGGCATTACTCTGTGCGGACTACAAGATTTTTGCCAAGGTCCTCTCTAACAGACTGAAGTCCCATCTGGACTCTATAATACACAAGGACCAGACATATTGTGTACCGGGACGCTCAATCACGGACAACTTGTTCTTGATTAGGGACATGTTGGACTTGTCGAGAGGTTCTAATGTGAACTTTGGACTGGTCTCTTTAGATCAAGAGAAGGCTTTTGATAGAGTGGATCATGAGTATCTGTTTAATGTGATGTCTGTGTTTGGGTTTGGGAAGAGTTTTGTGACCTGTGTGAAGCTGTTGTATGCTGGGGCGTCATGTATGGTTAAGGTGGGAGGGGGCTCAGTAGGCCAGTCTGGGTGAGACGGGGATTAGACAAGGATGCCCTCTATCTGGGCAGCTGTACACACTAGCCATTGAGCCTTTTTTAGGACTGCTACGCAGGAGACTGCGGGGAGTGTGCTGGACAGGCATGGATGTGGTGACAGGAATAGCAGTCTCAGCATATGCAGATGATGTTTCTGTGATGGTCAGGGATGAGCAAGATATGCAGGAACTAGAGACCAGTCTGAAGGTGTACGAGGGAGCTTCATCAGCTAAGGTAAACTGGGAAAGAGCAAAGCTCTGTTATGTGGGGCATGGGGGATAGGGCTCCTCCTCTGCTTCCAGGGGTTTGCAGTGGGGTTGTGAAGGGCTTAAAGTGTTGGGGGTGTACCTGGGCTCGGAGAGGTGGGTCAGCAAGAACTGGGAGGGGCTGTCACAGGCAGTGGTGTCAAGACTGGCCAGGTGGAGGTGGCTCCTGTCCCAAGTGTCATATAGAGGGAGGGTGCTGATAATCAACAACCTGGTGGCATCTTCCTTGTGGCATAAACTGGCTGTCCTCAACCCCCGCCGGTCTGCTTGCAGACCTGCAACGCAAGCTGGTGGACTTCTTTTGGTCGGGACATCACTGGCTGAAGGCAGCAGTTTTGTACATGACCGTACACGAAGGAGGACAGGGCCTGGTGGAACTGGAGAGCAGGATGGCTGCTTTCCGACTAAAGGCGGTGCAGAGACTGCTGTACCACACTGATGTTGGCTGGAGGGAACCAGCATGCGCTGCTGAGGAGAGCTGGCGGATTAGGGTTGGACCGGCAGCTGTTCCTCATGAAGCTGGAGAGGCTGAGTACAGCAGGTCTCTCAGAGTTTTACTCTGCGGTGCTGAGGGCCTGGCAGCTGCTAAGACCCACACGAGAAGGGGGTGGAGCCTGGGCAGTGGGTGTGGGAGGAGCCTATCTTCCACAACCCAGCCATCCCTTTGAGATCGGTTCAGTCGGCCAACCTGCAGAGGCAACTGATGGCAGGGGGTTTACAAAGGCTGGGTGACCTGAGACTGCTGGGAGAGGAGGGGTGGAAAACCCCGGAGGTCTTGGCGCAACAAACAGGAATAACGTCTCTTAGGCTGCTGGAGAGATTCCTGGAGGAGGTCCAGGAGGCACTGTCTGAGCCGGTAAGGGGGGTGTTTGAGAGGCCAAAGGAGAGGGGCCACCAATGTTCCCGCCACTGCAGGTGACGGCAGAGACTGGAGACTGGCAAGGGGGTCTGGAGGACTTGTTAGATTTTAACACTCCGAGCCTGGGGAGTTTGAGGGGTGGGAGGTAAAGCCCTCTACAACCTCTGTGTTAAGGTTAGGAGCATTAGAAGCCTAACAGGAGTGAAGGCACATCAGTGGCAGGGGGTATGTGGGGCGGAGAGTATGGTGGGTTTTAGATGGAGGGCGCTCTACAAACCCCCAGTACCAAAGAGGTCAGGGACCTCCAGTGGAGGGTTCTTCATGGAGCCCTGGCCACTAACAGCTGGTTGGCACGGGTTGATCCGGGAATTGGGCAGGGGTGTCCTTTCTGTCAAATGAAAGAAACTGTAATTCATGTGTTTTCTGTGTGCACCAGGTTAATGCCATTAATGTCTCTGTTGGAATGTCTGTGTGACAGGTTGGGGGTGGTTTTTGCTGTTGGGATGTTTATAATGGGATACAGGTATTCGAGTAAGGAGAAAGAAAAATGTGTTTTGTTGAATTTTCTGTTTGCTCAGGCAAAGTTAGCTATTTGGCTAACAAGGAGGAACAGGGTCAAAGGTGGGGGATAACAGACCCTTTACTACTGTTTAATGGGATGGTCTCTGCGCGCCTTAGGTTGAGTTTGAGTTCTATAAAATGATCAAATGTGTGGAGATGTTTGAGGAGATATGGTGTGTTGGGGGCTGTCTGTATTGCTGGGGAAGATGTTTTGGATATACGGTTGTAGGAGAGGTTTTTGTGTATGGTGATTTGTACAGGATATATTTTTATTTTTTATTTTAGGAGGGGGTGAGTTTTAAATGAATTGAGAATGTTTCAATAAAGAAAGACCAAAAGTCAAAAGTCTCTGTCTCTCTCTCTCTCTCTCTCTCTCTCTCTGTCTCTCTGTCTCTCTGTCTCTCTCTCTCTCTCTCTCTCTCTCTCTCTGTCTCTCTCTCTCTCTCTCTCTCTCTCTCTCTCTCTCTCTCTCTCTCTCTCTCTCTCTCTCTCTCTCTCTCTCTCTCTCTCTCTCTCTCTCTCTCCATGAATTTCTTTCTATCCTTCCTCTCCTTTGAGGGATATCAAAGCTAGTACAGAGACAGGGTTCAAGTATGATTTGTTTTCATTGAGATGATTGGAAACAATTTGCTCCTGGTACTCATTACAGAAGGCTTGGATCTCCAGGATGAAAACAGCTGTTGGTACAGTAGTATACATACTGACAAATTACTATGAACAATGACTATAGCAATATACACATACACAATATATCACAGGAGGTTGGTGGCACCTTAATTTGGGAGGACTGGCTTGTGGTAATGACTGGAGTGTAATCAGTGGAATGGTATCGAATACACGGAACACATGGTTTCCATGGTTTCCAGGTGTTTGATGTCATTCCATTTGCTCTGTTCCGGCCGTTATTCTGAGCCGTTCTCAGTCGTCTCCTGTGGTATATTTTCAAGAACATGTGGAAACCTCTTCAAATTAGTGGATTCAGCTATTTCAGCCACACGCGTTGCTAACATTTCGATACTGTATAAAATCGAGCACACAGCCATACACTCTACATGATCAAACGTTGACAGTAGAATGGCCTTACTGAAGAGCTCAGCGACTTTCAACGTGGCACCGTCATAGGATGCCACCTTTCCAACAAGTCAGTTTGTAAAATGTATGCCCTGCTAGTGCTGCCCCGGGAAACTTTAGTTGCTGTTGTGAAGTGGCAACGTCTGGGAGCAACAACGACTCAGCCACACAAGCTCACAGAACACGTAGCGAGTGAAAATCGTCTGCCCTCGGTTGCAACACTCACTACTGAGTTCCAAACTGCCTCTGGAAGCAAGATCAGCACAATAACTGTTCATTGGGAGATTCATTAAATGGGTTTCCATGTCCGAGCAGCCTCTACAACTCTTATTCTACCACTATCTCTCTCTTATTCTACCACTATCTCTCTCTTATTCTACAACTATCTCTATCCCATTCCACCACTATCTCTCTCTTATTCTACCACTATCTCTCTCTTATTCTACCTCTCTCTCTCTTATTCTACATCTATTGTGCTCTTATTCTACCTCTAGATGACTTATTCTACCTCTCTCTCTATTATTCTACCTCTAGATGACTTATTCTACCTCTCTCTCTCTCTTATTCTACCTCTAGATGACTTATTCTACTTCTCTCTCTCTTACTTTACCTCTAGATGACTTATTCTACCTCTCTCTCTCTCTCTCTCTCTCTCTTATTCTACCTCTATTGCTCTCTTATTCTAACTATAGATTACTTATTTTCCTCTATAGATGGCTTTCTCTCTCTTATTCTACATTTATATTTCTCTTATTCTACCTCCACTCCCTATCCGTCTACTTTCACTCCCTATCCCTCTATCTTCGCTCTCTCATTGGACAGATTTCTCTCTCTTATTCTACATCTATATTTCTCTAATTCTACCTACCTCTCTCTCTCTATTATTCTACCTCTAGATGACTTATTCTACCTCTCTCTCTTATTCTTCCTCTGGATGACTTATTCTACATCTCTCTCTCTCTTATTCTACCTCTAGATGACTTATTCGACCTCTCTCTCTAGTATTTTACCTCTCTTATTATATATCTAGATGATTTATTCTACCATTATCTCTCTCTTATTCTACATCTCGCTCTCATTCTACCCATCTCTCTTATTCTACCTCTAAATTTCTTATTCTACCTCTAGATTTCTTATTCTACCTCTAGATGTCTTATTCTACCTCTCTCTTATTGTACCTCTCTCTTATTGTACCACTACCTCTCTCTTATTGTACCTCTGTCTCTCTCGTATTCTACCTCTGTCACTCTCTTATTCTACCTCTCTCTCATTGGACAGCTTTCTCTCTCTTATTCTACATCTATATTTCTCTTATTCTACCTATCTCTCTCTCTATCATTCTACCTCTAGATGACTTATTCTACCTCTCTATCTTATTCTACCTCAACTCCCTACCCCTCTACCTTCACTCCCTACCCCTCTACCTCCACTCCCTACCCCTCTACCTTCACTCCCTACCCCTCTACCTCCACTCCCTACCCTCTACCTTCACTCCCTACCCCTCTACCTTCACTCCCTATCCCTCTACCTTCACTCCCTACCCTCTACGTCCACTCCCTACCCCTCTACCTTCACTCCCTATCCCTCTACCTTCACTCCCTACCCTTCTACCTCCACTCCATACCCTCTACCTTCACTCCCTACCCCTCTACCTTCACTCCCTATCCCTCTACCTTCACTCCCTATCCCTCTACCTTCACTCCCTACCCCTCTACCTTCACTCCCTACCCCTCTACCTTCACTCCCTACCCCTCTACCTCCACTCCCTATTCCTCTACCTCCACTCCCTATCCCTCTACCTTCACTCCCTACCCCTCTACCTTCACTCCCTACCCCTCTACCTCCACTCCCTATCCCTCTACCTCCACTCCCTATCCCTCTACCTTCACTCCCTACCCCTCTACCTTCACTCCCTACCCCTCTACCTCCGCTCCCTATCCCTCTATCTTCGCTCCCTACTCCTATTCCTTCTCCCTGTCCCTTTAACTTTGATCCCTATCTATCTACTCTTGCTTCCTATCCCTCTACCCTCGCTCCCTATCCCTCTACCCTCGCTCCCTATCCCTCTACCCTCGCTCCCTCGCTTCCTATCCCTCTATCCACGCTCCCTACCCCTCTTCCCTCGCTACCTAACCAACTCCACTCTCTGACTTCCTCTCGTGGATCTTAATGGACATTATATTTTTTCCAAAATATGTATTAAGTGTAATGCAAATCCAATAGGTTGGTGTCCAATGCTCTTGGTGAATTTAGAATGTGCAGCCAATCTTTCCGAAGGAATGGATACTGTTTAGTTGGTCCCACAGTTATGATGCGTCCAACTGTTTTCATTAGAAGGGAATCATTTTGAATGTTTTTAGAGAAGCAGTTTTTTCACATTACTTCAAAACTGTCAGACAAGTAACTAATTTTCCCCCAACGTTGGCCACCCCCTAACATCGGAAACTCTAGCAGTTGGAGGACTAAATCACCTCAAGCTCAACATTTAAATGGACTGGAAAGTTCTGTGACTAAAGACAGCCTTCTAGCTAGTTGACCACCAATTTACAGTATGTAAGTTAAGTTAGGTTTTGAGAGTTTTCAAAACAGTGACATCTATACACATGTTATAGGACAAGCTGCATATTGTAAAATTAGACTGCGCGACAGACCACACATCATTTAATATCAAACGTTTTACCTCTGAAATATAGCTAACGGATTTGCTAATGTTGCTAGCTTGGTTAATAAATGCTGATATACTTTTAAGTAAGCAAAAATTAAATATATAGTTCACGTTAGATAATGCATATCACAAAAACAACTGAATGTTGTCAAGCTGTACCAAATTGGAGTCCTCTGACGGGGGAGTTTTGCACAATCTGCAAAAATGTATTTTGAACTTTGAACCATGAACTTTGACACCTATCACTGTAGGCTATGTTTAATATTACAAAAGCTACATAGACACAGTATTTGTGTCAAATGTTACAACGTATGCATCAGTGTTAAACTCATTGGGACACTAATTTTCAGTACAGAGATCAGCAAAGGAAAACCGTGGTTATACTTTCAGTTCCTGTGAAAACTTTCATTGTCACCTTTCAATGCCTGAGCTCTGAAATGTAAATGTTTATACATATTCAGATTGAGTTATCTTTCTGAAATGTGTATAGTGTGCCAAGTTATTTACTTAGATGTATTTACCACCACAGCATGGAGAAAGTCCAGAGGAAGCAGTGGAGGGAGGTGGACATGTTCCATGCTGTGGAGGACTGCGGGGCAGGGATGGCTCTCCGCCACGCTGCCAAGGTTAGTCAGGTGGACATGTTCCATGCTGTGGAGGACTGCGGGGCAGGGATGGCTCTCCGCCACGCTGCCAAGGTTAGTCAGGTGGACATGTTCCATGCTGTGGAGGACTGCGGGGCAGGGATGGCTCTCAGCCACGCTGCCAAGGTTAGTCAGGTGGACATGTTCCATGCTGTGGAGGACTGCAGGGCAGGGATGGCTCTCCGCCACGCTGCCAAGGTTAGTCAGGTGGACATGTTCCATGCTGTGGAGGACTGCGGGGCAGGGATGGCTCTCCGCCACGCTGCCAAGGTTAGTCAGGTGGACATGTTCCATGCTGTGGAGGTCTGCGGGCAGGATGGCTCTCCGCCACGCTGCCAAGGTTAGTCAGGTGGACATGTTCCATGCTGTGGAGGACTGCGGGGCAGGGATGGGACGCTGCCAAGGTTAGTCAGGTGGACATGTTCCATGCTGTGGAGGACTGCGGGGCAGGGATGGCTATCCGCCACGCTGCCAAGGTTAGTCAGGTGGACATGTTCCATGCTGTGGAGGACTGCGGGGCAGGGATGGCTCTCCGCCACGCTGCCAAGGTTAGTCAGGTGGACATGTTCCATGCTGTGGAGGACTGCGGGGCAGGGATGGCTATCCGCCACGCTGCCAAGGTTAGTCAGGTGGACATGTTCCATGCTGTGGAGGACTGCGAGGCAGGGATGGCTCTCCGCCACGCTGCCAAGGTTAGTCAGGTGGACATGTTCCATGCTGTGGAGGACTGCGGGGCAGGGATGGCTCTCCGCCACGCTGCCAAGGTTAATCAGGTGGACATGTTCCATGCTGTGGAGGACTGCGGGGCAGGGATGGCTCTCCGCCACACTGCCAAGGTTAGTCAGGTGGACATGTTCCATGCTGTGGAGGACTGCGGGGCAGGGATGGCTATCCGCCACGGACATGTTCCATGCTGTGGAGGACTGCGGGGCAGGGATGGCTCTCCGCCACGCTGCCAAGGTTAGTCAGGTGGACATGTTCCATGCTGTGGAGGACTGCGGGGCAGGGATGGCTCTCAGCCACGCTGCCAAGGTTAGTCAGGTGGACATGTTCCATGCTGTGGAGGACTGCAGGGCAGGGATGGCTCTCCGCCACGCTGCCAAGGTTAGTCAGGTGGACATGTTCCATGCTGTGGAGGACTGCGGGGCAGGGATGGCTCTCCGCCACGCTGCCAAGGTTAGTCAGGTGGACATGTTCCATGCTGTGGAGGTCTGCGGGGCAGGGATGGCTCTCCGCCACGCTGCCAAGGTCAGGTGGACATGTTCCATGCTGTGGAGGACTGCGGGGCAGGGATGGCTCTCCACGCTGCCAAGGTTAGTCAGGTGGACATGTTCCATGCTGTGGAGGACTGCGGGGCAGGGATGGCTATCCGCCACGCTGCCAAGGTTAGTCAGGTGGACATGTTCCATGCTGTGGAGGACTGCGGGGCAGGGATGGCTCTCCGCCACGCTGCCAAGGTTAGTCAGGTGGACATGTTCCATGCTGTGGAGGACTGCGGGGCAGGGATGGCTATCCGCCACGCTGCCAAGGTTAGTCAGGTGGACATGTTCCATGCTGTGGAGGACTGCAGGCAGGATGGCTCTCCGCCACGCTGCCAAGGTTAGTCAGGTGGACATGTTCCATGCTGTGGAGGACTGCGGGGCAGGGATGGCTCTCCGCCACGCTGCCAAGGTTAATCAGGTGGACATGTTCCATGCTGTGGAGGACTGCGGGGCAGGGATGGCTCTCCGCCACACTGCCAAGGTTAGTCAGGTGGACATGTTCCATGCTGTGGAGGACTGCGGGGCAGGGATGGCTATCCGCCACGGACATGTTCCATGCTGTGGAGGACTGCGGGGCAGGGATGGCTATCCGCCACGCTGCCAAGGTTAGTCAGGTGGACATGTTCCATGCTGTGGAGGACTGCGGGGCAGGGATGGCTATCCGCCACGCTGCCAAGGTTAGTCAGGTGGACATGTTCCATGCTGTGGAGGACTGCGGGGCAGGGATGGCTCTCCGCCACGCTGCCAAGGTTAGTCAGGTGGATATGTTCCATGCTGTGGAGGACTGCGGGGCAGGGATGGCTATCCACCACGCTGCCAAGGTTAGTCAGGTGGACATGTTCCATGCTGTGGAGGACTGCGGGGCAGGGATGGCTATCCGCCACGCTGCCAATGTTAGGCATATTTTGTTTTTTGGAGATTACCACGTATACGTGAATTTTATAAAATATAATAAATATATTTCCTCAACCCATCTTGTGTATTTCTTCCTTTGCTTTCCAAGTGCATCTCTGCAACCACAAACTCCAACAGCGTTTTAATTGTTTATGTCAATACACGTAACTGAAATAAAAATTGTATTAATTTAAACTCATTTATATTTTAGTATTAAACTGTTGTCTATTTTCCAAAACATAAAATGAATATGTAAAACAAATTAAGAGACATTAGCTGGTTACATCACGGAATATGTTGGTGAAAAACCATTTGGTAAGATTCCACAGGAGGGCATATCGGGCTACACAATGAAAAGTTGACATGCAAGTCTTTTTTACCAGAAGGCCAACTAGTCAACTATCTAGTAAACACTTCGGACATGAGGTTGATTTCTCAATTTTGAATAAAATTAAACAGATATATCTTGTAAATGAACAAAATAGTAAGGTGGCCGATAACTGGGGACCGTATGCCGATAATACGGACATATTTATTTTTTTGCTAAGCTGTTTATTAAAACGCTGATAGTAGTATTTCCACTGAAATGTCAAACATGCTAATTGCTGATCCATTAGCTAACATTTTTACGATACCAATTATCACAAAACATTTATGGCTTGATCACAAGATAACATTGTTGAAGGTAATATATTTCTTAAAGGCCTTTGAATATGCCAATAATAAGGGGTTCTACGTTATATCCATGGTGATAATTAACGGAATTTGTCCGGCTACCAGTCTTTCTGTTAGGTTAGTAGACACTTTGTGTAGTCCATGCCCCTACACAAGGTATAACAGGGTCTCGCATATATACAATGAGTATACCAATCATTAGGAACACCTTCATATTATTGAGTTTTTGCTCTCAGGACAACCACAATCTGTAGGGGCATGGACTACACAAAGTGTCAAAAGCATTCAGGGATGCTAGCCCATGTTGACTCCAATGCTTCGTTGGGTGGTGGACGATTCTTGATATACACGGGAAACTGTGGAGTGTGAAAATCCAAGCAGCATTGACACAAACCGATGACACATGCCTTGTTCAAAGGCCAGTAAATCATTTGTCTTGCCCATTCACTCTCTAAATGGTACACATACACAATCCATGTCCCAATGCTCTCTGAAAAACATGTAAATCCTTCTTTAACCTGTCTCCACCCCTTCGTCTAAACTGAAGTGGATTTGACAGGTGACAGTAATAATGGATCATAGCTTTTACCTGGATTCACCTGGTCAGTCTGTCATAGAAAGAGTAGGAATTCATAATGTTTTGTATTTTCCAGTGTATGAAATGGATGATTGTGTAAAAATATTTTTACAGCAAAAGTGGTTAAATTGATAGATATTGTGACTCACCCTTAACTCAAGCAGAATTATATAACCCAATATTGGAAGCTCTCATATTGTAGAAATATGAAATAGAAGTAGTCAATTGCCTGCCCTACATACAGAAACAAACAACATTAGGATATATTATTAAATCATTTTGGAAATATAGAGCAATAAACACTCGGCAAAAAAAACAACATGAATATTTATGATGAATGTAAACTTCACGTTTTGGTAGCTGATCAACAGACAACTGTCCAAGTCTGTGCTCTCATTCAATGCTGTATGGTCCTGCCTGACAAACAAACAGTAATATGTTTTCGGTTGTTGGCTGTCGTAATCTACTCTAAGGAAAACACCCCCTAACTCTAAAAAAGTACTGAATAATAACTGGCTGGAGGGGGCTGGGCCACATCAACCCATGTAACCCAATATTACAAGCTCTGATATTGTTCAAATGTGGAATATTTGAGGCTGAAGAGTAAGTTTCACACTCCTCCATGTGATTCACCCCTCAAACATATCCAACAGCGACCTCAACGTTGAGCTGTAGATCTGGATCACTAGGCACCGCTGTCAAGGAAGTCATGCTGGTGCTTAGCGAGTACCACTTTCCCTCCAATGTGGCACATTCCTGGCTCGAACACGGAACATTTTCTTCACAAACACGTGGACCGTCCTCCCTCAAGCACAGGCCGCGCTCCCCAAAAGATAGCTATTGACTGGTGCAAACACAGACACTTAAGGCTGAGGAGTAATTTATCTCCTACACAGAGGAGGTGGGGCTGATCAAGCATGGTTCACAAAGATCACTATCTCACATCCAATCAAAGATCACTATCTCACATCCAATCAAAGATCACTATCTCACATCCAATCAAAGATCACTATCTCACATCCAATCAAAGACCACTATCTCAAATGTTCTTTCTCCCCCTCTTTCTCCTTCTCCATCTCCCTCTTTCTCCATCTCCCTCTTTCTCCCTCTCCATCTCCCTCTTTCTCCTTCTCCTTGTCCATCTCCCTCTTTCTCCGTCTCCCTCTCCATCTCCCTCTTTCTCCTTCTCCTTGTCCATCTCCCTCTTTCTCCTTCTCCCTCTCCATCTCCCTCTTTCTCCATCTCCCTCTTTCTCCTCCTCCTTCTCCATCTACCTCTTTCTCCTTCTCCCTCTCCCTCTCCATCTCCCTCTTTCTCCATCTCCCTCTTTCTCCTTCTCCCTCTCCATCTCCCTCTTTCTCCTTCTCCCTCTCCATCTCCCTCTCTTTCTCCTTCTCCATCTCCCTCTTTCTCCTTCTCCCTCTCCATCTCCCTCTTTCTCCTTCTCCCTCTCCATCTCCCTCTTTCTCCTTCTCCCTCTCCATCTCCCTCTCTTTCTCCTTCTCCATCTCCCTCTTTCTCCTTCTCCATCTCCCTCTTTCTCCTTCTCCCTCTCCATCTCCCTCTCTTTCTCCTTCTCCTTCTCCCTCTAAAGTAGTTGGTGAACCAGGCGAGGCAGTCATTAGAAAAACCAAGGCTATCGAGTCTGCCGATAAGATTACGGTGAACGGTCGATGAAGGTCGATGAAGACGGCTGCACCGTACCGTCTTTTTTCGATGGCGGTTATGATATCGTTTAGTGCCTTGAGCGTGGCTGAGGTGCACCCGTGACCGGCTCGGACACCGGATTGCACAGCGGAGAAGGTACGGTGGGATTCAAAATGGTCAGTGATCTGTTGATTAATAATTTGGCTTTCGAAGACTTTAGATAGGCAGGGCAGGATGGATATAGGTCTGTAACAGTTTGGGTCTAGGATGTTACGCCCTTTAAAGAGGGGGATGACCTTTGCAGCTTTCCAATCTTTAGGGATCTCGGACGATACGAAAGAGAGGTTGAATAGGCTGGTAATAGGTGTTGCAATAATGGCGGCGGATAGTTTTAGAAAGAGAGGGTCCAGATTGTCTAGCCCAACTGATTTGTACGGGTCCAGGTTTTGCAGCTCTTTCGGAACATTCACTGTCTGGATTTGGGTAAAGGAGAAGCTGGAGAGGCTTGGGCGAGTAGTTGCTGCGGTGGGTGCGGAGCTGTTGGCCGAGGTTGGAGTAGCCAAAAGGAAGGCATGGCCAGCCGTTGACAAATGCTTATTGAAATTTTCGATTATCATGGATTTATCAGTGGTGACCGTGTTACCTAGCCCAAAACTTTTTGCAGTTAGAGCTAAAGGATGTGAATTTCTGCTTGAAAAAGCTAGCCTTTGCATTCTTGACTGACTGCGTGTATTGGTTCCTGACTTCCCTGAACAGTTGCATATCGCGGGGACTATTTGATGCTATTGCAATCCGCCACAGGATGTTTTTGTGTGAACCAAGGGCTATATCTGTTCTTAGTTCTGTATTTTCTGAAAGGGGCATGCTTATCTAAGATGGTGATGAAATTACTTTTAAAGAATGAACAGGCATCCTCGACTGACGGGATGAGGTCAATATCCTTCCAGGATACCCGGGCCAGGTCGATTAGAAAAGCCTGCTCGCAGAAGTGTTTTAGGGAACGTTTGACAGTGATAAGGGTGGTCGCTTGACCGCGGACCCATAGCGGATACAGGCAATGAGGCAGTGATCGCTGAGATCCTGAAAGAAAACAGCAGAGGTGTAGAGGATGGTCAAGTTGGTCAGGATAATGTCTATCAGGGTTCCCATGTTTACGGATTTAGGGTTGTACCTGGTGGGTTCCTTGATGATTTGTGTGAGATTGAGGGCATCTAGCTTAGATTGTAGGACTGTTAAGCATATCCCAGTTTAGGTCACCTAACAGAACGAGCTCTGAAGCTAGATGGGAGGCGATCAATTTACAAATGGTGTCCAGGGCACAGCTGGGAGCGGAGGGGGTTGATAGCAGGCAGCAACAGTGAGAGACTTATTTCTGGAGAGGTTAATAAAAAAAATTAGAAGTTCAAACTGTTTGGGTATAGAACTGGAAAGTATGACAGAACTTTGCAGGCTATCTTTGCAGTAGATTGCCCCCTCTCTTTGTCTATCTCCTTCTCTTTCTCCCTTGCCCTCTCCCTCTATCTCTCTCCCTCTGTCTCCCAATCTTTCTACCTCTCCCTCTCTTTCTCCCTTCCCCTTCTTTCTCACATACCCGCATGCAAGCTCACACACACCATAATCAGAGACCTCATTGGAATTGTTTCGTTAGTAAATGGGTTGTGATGTGTACAGCACAGCAGTAGAGTTTATACTACAATTAGAGTCCTAATCATAATCATTGTTAGATTTCTTCTCCTCTCCTTTAGAGCTGGGGGACATTTATGCCAATTTACATCATTACGGTAATTGCCAAACGCCTGCTAGCATGCCGGCTAATGCCAACTAGCCAATCCAAGCTCCCCGCTAACTCTCATTAGCCATTGATTAGCTACCGCCACAACCGTGGCTAACTTACAACCGCATGCAGCTAACACACACACACACACACACACACACACACACACACACACACACACACACACAAACAAGATCTCACTGTTTGACCAATTTGACTTCAGATTCCAACGTTTGTCCATGTTTCTCAGAACGTCACATGTGGAACTTGCTCCAAAAGTCAAGTTTCTTGTTTTTTTGGACACTCTGGGTTGCTCCTCGGCTGTCCCTGGCGCCTCACGGTTGGCCAAGTTTAGGCAATACTTTTGAATGGTTAAGTAAAAGGGTTAAGGTATGGGATGGGGAAAGAAAGAAGAAAAAGGTTCCTATCGTTGGGATTGAACACGCTACCGTCGGACACAGATCTCGCGGCTTACGCCCAACCTCCGCCCCCTGTCCTCAATGCCCTAGCAAAACCCTACTTGATGGTAATAGCACTCACCGTTGCCCCTAGTGGATGATTTTGAACGTACTGGGTACCTGTACAGACGTCGGATATCGAAGTGGATCTAGAGCGACCTGGCTGAACACACACACACAAACACAAGCACACGCCACACCTCCAATTGATTAATTTAGGAGAAGCGGAATGGGTTTGTAAAAACTCGGATGCCGTCTCCAGGAGCGTCACAGCCACGAAGGGAAACTATATAGCCAGTGTTCCTGGGAAGTGATCAGCGCTGCGCTTCATTAGCATTTCAATGAGTACAATGATGGAATACACACACACACACACATACACACAGACAAACAGATTAATTACATTTTACACTCCAACAAACTGCGGTAATTAGCATGAGAGGTTAAATTGGCTCCCTGAGAGGCCTGGAAAAAATTACTGTCAATTTAAATGCAGAACAAGAGTTACCTCTCATTAAGATAGTCTATGAATTGGTTATTTACTCGGTCTATCTCTGCCTAGTGTTGCAGAAATATGAAAGAGCGGCAGTCCGCACTTGTTTTGGACATTTCATTCACATTCGTCATGGATTCAATCGATCAATCAATCAATCAATCAATCAATCAATCGATCAATCAATCAAATGTATTTATAAAGCCTTTTTTACATCAGCAGACGTCCCAATGTGCTAACAATGGATACCTGTTATCTCCTCATGGTATGACTGCTATAGGATTGATCAATATGTTTACAACATTTTATTTCTTGTGTCTGACAATGACTGCATCTGATTCTATTTCTCTCAACTTCAGCGTGAAAAACAGACACACATAAACAGCTTATAAAAAGCGGCTTCCTTGTTTTGTCGTTAAACTCGGTTTTTACACATCTTCTCGTCACAATAAACACTCGTGTTCTCTAATGTTCTATCGGCTGTTTGCTTTCAACCCACAAAATGAAGTTTATTCACAATTATCTCTCCCGAAACAGACTGACCAACAGGTTTATCAAACTGCTGTCATTCTAAAGAGCTGAGTAAGTGCCAATGTTACCGGTTTACAACCCCACTTTATACACAGTATCTGTCTCTGGTAAAAGCACTGCATCTCAGTGCTAGAGGCATCACTACAGACCCTGGTTTGATTACAGGCTGTATCACAACCGGCCGTAATTAGGAGTCCCATGCAGAGCTGGCCTAGCAACGTCCGGGTTAGGGGTTGCCGGGTGTAGGCCGTCATTGTAAATAAGATTTTGTTTTTAACTGACTTGCCTAGTTAAATAAAGGTTCAATGAAAAAAAATGTAAATATAGAGCTGATGGTAACAGTAAACTACGGTGAGTCAGACAGAACAGACAGTACAGACGGAAAGACTCAGTCAGAGACAGTGTGTGTGTATAGATTCATGTCTTTGGACTACAGTTAGAGAGCCGTGTTAATAGAGGTCTGTGTGGGTCAGACGGAGGGGAAGGACCTTTACCCTCTGTGTGTTGTTTGGACGAACAAGTCCTCTGCTGATGCCAAATTAACCTGGAGAGTTATTACTGTGAAGAGGTGATGACACCTACTGACCTGCTACAGAGGATCATTTACAGACACACTGACCCCCCTCACCCTCATATTGTCACACACACACACACACACACACACACACACAGACACACACACACACACACACACACACACACACACACACACACGCACACACACGCACACGCACACACACACACGCACGCACACACACACACACATGCACACACACACACACACACACACACACACACACACAAACTATAATCTATTTCGCTAACGGTAGCCAACGGCCAGTGAAGAGATGATGAGAGAGGGAGAAGAAGTAATACAAAAAAGGGAATTGGAATATTGATACACACACACACACAACCACACACACACACACACACACACACACACACACACACACACACGCATACAAGTACTGTCATTGTGGCCACATTGATTGGACAGGAAAAGAGTCATGTTTATCATGTCGTTCTACTGTGATGTACACTGTAAATTGACTTTGAACTTCTTCATTGTAATTGTCCTCATAATCTAAGAAGGAAAGTGAAGCATTAACAACATTATGAGTGTCATGGTCAATCACCCAGCCAGGTCACCCTGGATACAAGTCAGTATTCGACGTCCATCCGTGTATGAGGACGTCGGGAGATGACTTGGGAACCCGCCGCCAGGGGAAACAGTGAGCGCTGTAACCTTCAAGTAGGTTTCCACGTCATCTCCCAACATCCTCCGACATGGATGGACGTTGAATATTGCCTTATGTCACATGTGACCTGGTTGACCATTTTTATTTCTCTGTGTCCAGTAATGAAGGAAGGTAAGAGTTAGGTTCGCAAGCCAATTCTATCTATCCATAGCACAATGACTGGAAGTCTATGGGTATCAGCAAGCAACATGATGTAAGAAGCCCTTTCCAGTGGATCTAGCAGCTAGATGGAACTACAGATATGGCTAAAGGTGAAACATCACTTTAGAAACACACAACACTCTCAGCTAGAGCTAATGGTTAGAGACTCACTATACTTCTCAGCCTCCCACCCAGGAAAAGTCACAAATGCAATTCAACCGGCCTGTGTCCTACTCCTTGCATTGTACATCCTCAGAGGAAGAACTCAGTACCTTCCCTCTTAGTCACATGCACAGGGTCACAGATGTAACCACAGGGTAACAGTGAAATTCATATGCTCCGAGCTCCAGATGTGCAGTTTAAAGGGAATGAGACAATAATCAAATAATAATAACATTATTAATATATTCTAATTGAAAACTGGAACACTGATAAATATCCATAAAGAGAGCAGCAGTGTCCTGCGACATCTGGTGTTGTAGATGTCCTGGAGGACAGACAGTAAGCAGTCAATGGTGTGTTCGGCTGAGCGTAACACCCTCTGTTGAGCCTTGCGGTCAGCGGCGGTGGAGTTGCCCTACCAGACGGATGCAGCCCGACAGTAGGCTCTCGATGGTGTTCTTGTAGAACAGAGTGAGGGCCCTCGGGGACAGGCCACATTTCTTCAGCCTCCTGAGGTTGAAGAGTCACAGCTGTGCCTTCTTCACCATGGTGACAGTGTGGTCATTTCAGCTCATCAGAGATCTTCCTCCTTCCTCACCTCTCTTGTTCTTCTTCTACTCCACATCATCCTCCTCCTTCTTCACCATGGTGACAGTGTGGTCATTTCAGCTCATCGGAGATCCTCCTCCTTCCTCACCTCTCTTCTTCTTCTTCTACTCCACATCATCCTCCTCCTTCCTCACCTCTCTTCTTCTTCTCCGTCTCCACATCATCCTCCTCCTTCCTCACCTCTCTTCTTCTTCTTCTACTCCACATCATCCTCCTCCTTCCTCACCTCTCTTCTTCTTCTTCTACTCCACATCATCCTCCTCCTTCCTCACCTCTCTTCTTCTTCTTCTACTCCACATCATCCTCCTCCTTCCTCACCTCTCTTCTTCTTCTCCGACTCCACATCATCCTCCTCCTTCCTCACCATTCTTCTTCTTCTCCGACTCCACATCATCCTCCTCCTTCCTCACCTCTCTTCTTCTTCTTCTACTCCACATCATCCTCCTCCTTCCTCACCTCTCTTCTTCTTCTCCGACTCCACATCATCCTCCTCCTTCCTCACCATTCTTCTTCTTCTTCTACTCCACATCATCCTCCTCCTTCCTCACCTCTCTTCTTCTTCTTCTACTCCACATCATCCTGCTCCTTCCTCATCATTCTTCTTCTCCTACTCCGCATCATCCTCCTCCTTCCTCACCTCTCTTCTTCTTCTCCGACTCCACATCATCCTCCTCCTTCCTCAACATTCTTCTTCTTCTACTCCACATCATCCTCCTCCTTCCTCACCTCTCTTCTTCTTCTCCGTCTCCACATCATCCTCCTCCTTCCTCACCTCTCTTCTTCTTCTTCTACTCCACATCATCCTCCTCCTTCCTCACCTCTCTTCTTCTTCTTCTACTCCACATCATCCTCCTCCTTCCTCACCTCTCTTCTTCTTCTTCTACTCCACATCATCCTCCTCCTTCCTCACCTCTCTTCTTCTTCTCCGACTCCACATCATCCTCCTCCTTCCTCACCATTCTTCTTCTTCTCCGACTCCACATCATCCTCCTCCTTCCTCACCTCTCTTCTTCTTCTTCTACTCCACATCATCCTCCTCCTTCCTCACCTCTCTTCTTCTTCTCCGACTCCACATCATCCTCCTCCTTCCTCACCATTCTTCTTCTTCTTCTACTCCACATCATCCTCCTCCTTCCTCACCTCTCTTCTTCTTCTTCTACTCCACATCATCCTCCTCCTTCCTCATCATTCTTCTTCTCCTACTCACATCATCCTCATCCTTCCTCACCTCTCTTCTTCTTCTCCTACTCCACATCATCCTCATCCTTCCTCACCTCTCTTCTTCTTCTCCGACTCCACATCATCCTCCTCCTTCCTCACCATTCTTCTTCTTCTACTCCACATCATCCTGCTCCTTCCTAATCATTCTTCTTCTCTATTCCACATCATCCTCCTCCTTCCTCACCTCTCTTCTTCTTCTCCGACTCCACATCATCCTCCTCCTTCCTCACCATTCTTCTTCTTCTCCGACTCCACATCATCCTCCTCCTTCCTCACCTCTCTTCTTCTTCTTCTACTCCACATCATCCTCCTCCTTCCTCACCTCTCTTCTTCTTCTCCGACTCCACATCATCCTACACCTTCCTCACCATTCTTCTTCTTCTTCTACTCCACATCATCCTCCTCCTTCCTCACCTCTCTTCTTCTTCTCCGACTCCACATCATCCTCCTCCTTCCTCACCATTCTTCTTCTTCTACTCCACATCATCCTCCTCCTTCCTCACCTCTCTTCTTCTTCTCCGTCTCCACATCATCCTCCTCCTTCCTCACCTCTCTTCTTCTTCTTCTACTCCACATCATCCTCCTCCTTCCTCACCATTCTTCTTCTTCTCCGACTCCACATCATCCTCCTCCTTCCTCACCTCTCTTCTTCTTCTTCTACTCCACATCATCCTCCTCCTTCCTCACCTCTCTTCTTCTTCTCCGACTCCACATCATCCTCCTCCTTCCTCACCATTCTTCTTCTTCTTCTACTCCACATCATCCTCCTCCTTCCTCACCTCTCTTCTTCTTCTTCTACTCCACATCATCCTGCTCCTTCCTCATCATTCTTCTTCTCCTACTCCGCATCATCCTCATCCTTCCTCACCTCTCTTCTTCTTCTCCTACTCCACATCATCCTCATCCTTCCTCACCTCTCTTCTTCTTCTCCGACTCCACATCATCCTCCTCCTTCCTCACCATTCTTCTTCTTCTACTCCACATCATCCTGCTCCTTCCTAATCATTCTTCTTCTCCTACTCCACATCATCCTCCTCATTCCTCACCTCTCTTCTTCTTCTCCGACTCCACATCATCCTCCTCCTTCCTCACCTCTCTTCTTCTTCTCTACTCCACATCATCCTCCTCCTTCCTCACCTCTCTCTTCTTCTTCTTCTACTCCACATCATCCTCCTCCTTCCTCACCATTCTTCTTCTTCTTCTACTCCACATCATCCTCCTCCTTCCTCACCTCTCTTCTTCTTCTCCGACTCCACATCATCCTCCTCCTTCCTCACCATTCTTCTTCTTCTCCGACTCCACATCATCCTCCTCCTTCCTCACCTCTCTTCTTCTTCTTCTACTCCACATCATCCTCCTCCTTCCTCACCTCTCTTCTTCTTCTCCGACTCCACATCATCCTTCCTCACCATTCTTCTTCTTCTTCTACTCCACATCATCCTCCTCCTTCCTCACCTCTCTTCTTCTTCTCCGACTCCACATCATCCTCCTCCTTCCTCACCATTCTTCTTCTTCTACTCCACATCATCCTCCTCCTTCCTCACCTCTCTTCTTCTTCTCCGACTCCACATCATCCTACTCATTCTCACCATTCTTCTTCTTCTACTCCACATCATCCTCCTCCTTCCTCACCTCTCTTCTTCTTCTCCGACTCCACATCATCCTCCTCCTTCCTCACCATTCTTCTTCTTCTTCTACTCCACATCATCCTCCTCCTTCCTCACCATTCTTCTTCTTCTACTCCACATCATCCTCCTCCTTCCTCACCTCTCTTCTTCTTCTCCGACTCCACATCATCCTCCTCCTTCCTCACCTCTTCTTCTTCTCCGACTCCACATCATCCTCCTCCTTCCTCACCATTCTTCTTCTTCTACTCCACATCATCCCCTCCTTCCTCACCTCTCTTCTTCTTCTTCCGACTCCACATCATCCTACACCTTCCTCACCATTCTTCTTCTTCTTCTACTCCACATCATCCTCCTCCTTCCTCACCTCTCTTCTTCTTCTCCGACTCCACATCATCCTCCTCCTTCCTCACCATTCTTCTTCTTCTACTCCACATCATCCTCCTCCTTCCTCACCATTCTTCTTCTTCTACTCCACATCATCCTCCTCCTTCCTCACCTCTCTTCTTCTTCTCCGACTCCACATCATCCTCCTCCTTCCTCACCTCTCTTCTTCTTCTTCTACTCCACATCATCCTGCTCCTTCCTCATCATTCTTCTTCTCCTACTCCGCATCATCCTCATCCTTCCTCACCTCTCTTCTTCTTCTCCTACTCCACATCATCCTCATCCTTCCTCACCTCTCTTCTTCTTCTCCGACTCCACATCATCCTCCTCCTTCCTCACCATTCTTCTTCTTCTACTCCACATCATCCTGCTCCTTCCTAATCATTCTTCTTCTCCTATTCCACATCATCCTCCTCCTTCCTCACCTCTCTTCTTCTTCTCCGACTCCACATCATCCTCCTCCTTCCTCACCATTCTTCTTCTTCTCCGACTCCACATCATCCTCCTCCTTCCTCACCTCTCTTCTTCTTCTTCTACTCCACATCATCCTCCTCCTTCCTCACCTCTCTTCTTCTTCTCCGACTCCACATCATCCTCCACCTTCCTCACCATTCTTCTTCTTCTTCTACTCCACATCATCCTCCTCCTTCCTCACCTTCTTCTTCTTCTCCGACTCCACATCATCCTCCTCCTTCCTCACCATTCTTCTTCTTCTTCTACTCCACATCATCCTCCTCCTTCCTCACTCTCTTCTTCTTCTTCTCTCCACATCATCCTCCTCCTTCCTCACCTCTTCTTCTTCTTCTACTCCACATCATCCTCCTCCTTCCTCACCATTCTTCTTCTTCTCCGACTCCACATCATCCTCCTCCTTCCTCACCTCTCTTCTTCTTCTTCTACTCCACATCATCCTCCTCCTTCCTCACCTCTCTTCTTCTTCTCCGACTCCACATCATCCTCCTCCTTCCTCACCATTCTTCTTCTTCTTCTACTCCACATCATCCTCCTCCTTCCTCACCTCTCTTCTTCTTCTTCTACTCCACATCATCCTGCTCCTTCCTCATCATTCTTCTTCTCCTACTCCACATCATCCTCATCCTTCCTCTCTCTTCTTCTTCTCCTACTCCACATCATCCTCATCCTTCCTCACCTCTCTTCTTCTTCTCCGACTCCACATCATCCTCCTCCTTCCTCACCATTCTTCTTCTTCTACTCCACATCATCCTCCTCCTTCCTCATCATTCTTCTTCTCCTACTCCACATCATCCTCCTCCTTCCTCACCTCTCTTCTTCTTCTCCGACTCCACATCATCCTCCTCCTTCCTCACCTCTCTTCTTCTTCTTCTACTCCACATCATCCTCCTCCTTCCTCACCTCTCTTCTTCTTCTTCTACTCCACATCATCCTCCTCCTTCCTCACCATTCTTCTTCTTCTTCTACTCCACATCATCCTCCTCCTTCCTCACCTCTCTTCTTCTTCTCCGACTCCACATCATCCTCCTCCTTCCTCACCATTCTTCTTCTTCTCCGACTCCACATCATCCTCCTCCTTCCTCACTTCTTCTTCTTCTCACATCATCATCCTCTCTCTTCTTCTTTTCCGACTCCACATCATCCATCATCCTCTCTCACCTCTCTTCTTCTTCTCGACTCCACATCATCCCTCCTCCTTCCTCACCATTCTTCTTCTTCTTCTACTCCACATCATCCTCCTCCTTCCTCACCTCTCTTCTTCTTCTCGACTCCACATCATCCCCACATTCCTCACCATTCTTCTTCTTCTTCTACTCCACATCATCCTCCTCCTTCCTCACCTCTCTTCTTCTTCTCCGACCACATCATCCTCCTCCTTCCTCACCATTCTTCTTCTTCTACTCCACATCATCCTCCTCCTTCCTCACCATTCTTCTTCTTCTACTCCACATCATCCTCCTCCTTCCTCACCTCTCTTCTTCTTCTCCGACTCCACATCATCCTCCTCCTTCTCCTCCACATCATCCTCCTCCTTCCTCACCATTCTTCTTCTTCTACTCCACATCATCCCCTCCTTCCTCACCTCTCTTCTTCTTCTCCGACTCCACATCATCCTCCACCTTCCTCACCATTCTTCTTCTTCTTCTACTCCACATCATCCTCCTCCTTCCTCACCTCTCTTCTTCTTCTCCGACTCCACATCATCCTCCTCCTTCCTCACCATTCTTCTTCTTCTTCATACACCATTCTTCTTCTTCACACATCATCCTCCTCCTTCCTCACCTCTCTTCTTCTTCTCCGACTCCACATCATCCTCCTCCTTCCTCACCTCTCTTCTTCTTCTACTCCACATCATCCTCCTCCTTCCTCACCTCTCTTCTTCTTCTCCGACTCCACATCATCCTCCTCCTTCCTCACCATTCTTCTTCTTCTTCTACTCCACATCATCCTCCTCCTTCCTCACCTCTCTTCTTCTTGTCCGACTCCACATCATCCTCCTCCTTCCTCACCATTCTTCTTCTTCTACTCCACATCATCCTCCTCCTTCCTCACCATTCTTCTTCTTCTACTCCACATCATCCTCCTCCTTCCTCACCTCTCTTCTTCTTCTCCGACTCCATCATCCTCCTCCTTCCTCACCTCTCTTCTTCTTCCATCATCCTCCTCCTTCCTCACCTCTCTTCTTCTTCTCCGACTCCACTCATCCTCCTCCTTCCTCACCCTTCTTCTTCTACTCCACATCATCCTCCTCCTTTCATTCTTCTTCTTCTACTCCACATCATCCTCCTCCTTCCTCACCTCTCTTCTTCTTCTCCGACTCCACATCATCCTCCTCCTTCCTCACCTCTCTTCTTCTTCTCCGACTCCACATCATCCTCCTCCTTCCTCACCATTCTTCTTCTTCTACTCCACATCATCCCCCTCCTTCCTCACCTCTCTTCTTCTTCTCCGACTCCACATCATCCTACACCTTCCTCACCATTCTTCTTCTTCTTCTACTCCACATCATCCTCCTCCTTCCTCACCTCTCTTCTTCTTCTCCGACTCCACATCATCCTCCTCCTTCCTCACCATTCTTCTTCTTCTACTCCACATCATCCTCCTCCTTCCTCACCATTCTTCTTCTTCTACTCCACATCATCCTCCTCCTTCCTCACCTCTCTTCTTCTTCTCCGACTCCACATCATCCTCCTCCTTCCTCACCTCTCTTCTTCTTCTACTCCACATCATCCTCCTCCTTCCTCACCTCTCTTCTTCTTCTCCGACTCCACATCATCCTCCTCCTTCCTCACCATTCTTCTTCTTCTACTCCACATCATCCTCCTCCTTCCTCACTTCTTCTTCTCCCGTCTCCACATCATCCTCCTCCTTCCTCACTCTCTTCTTCTTCTTCTACTCCACATCATCCTCCTCCTTCCTCACCTGTCTTCTTCCTCTTCTACTCCACATTATCCTCCTCCTTCCTCACCTCTCTTCTTCTTCTACTCCACATCATCCTCCTCCTTCCTCACCTCTCTTCTTCTTCTCCGACTCCACATCATCCTCCTCCTTCCTCACCATTCTTCTTCTTCTTCCACATCATCTTCCTCCTTCCTCATCAATCTTCTTCTCCTCCTTCATCATCCTCCTCCTTCTCACCTCTTCTTCTTCTCCGACTCCACATCATCCTCCTCCTTCCCACCTCTTCTTCTTCTTCTACTCCACATCATCCTGCTCCTTCCTCACCTCTCTTCTTCATCTCCGACTCCACATCATCCTCCTCCTTCCTCACCTCTCTTCTTCTTCTTCTACTCCACATCATCCTCCTCCTTCCTCACCTCTCTTCTTCTTCTTCTACTCCACATCATCCTCTTCCTTCCTCACCTCTCTTCTTCTTCTTCTACTCCACATCATCCTGCTCCTTCCTCACCATTCTTCTTCTTCTTCTACTCCACATCATCCTCCTCCTTCCTCACCTCTCTTCTTCTTCTTCATCCTTCCTCATCATTCTTCTTCTCACTCCTCATCATCCTCATCCTTCCTCACCTCTTCTTCTTCTCCGACTCCACATCATCCTCCTCCTTCCTCACCATTCTTCTTCTTCTTCTACTCCACATCATCCTCCTCCTTCCTCACCTCTCTTCTTCTCGACTCACATCATCCTACTCCTTCCTCACCATTCTTCTTCTTCTTCTACTCCACATCATCCTCCTCCTTCCTCACCTCTCTTCTTCTTCTTCTACTCCACATCATCCTCCTCCTTCCTTCTCTTCTTCTTCTCCGACTCCACATCATCCTCCTCCTTCCTCACCATTCTTCTTCTTCTTCTACTCCACATCATCCTCCTCCTTCCTCACCTCTCTTCTTCTTCTTCTACTCCACATCATCCTCCTCCTTCCTCACCTCTCTTCTTCTTCTCCGACTCCACATCATCCTCCTCCTTCCTCACCATTCTTCTTCTTCTTCTACTCCACATCATCCTCCTCCTTCCTCACCTCTCTTCTTCTTCTTCTACTCCACATCATCCTGCTCCTTCCTCATCATTCTTCTTCTTCTCCTACTCCACATCATCCTCATCCTTCCTCACCTCTCTTCTTCTTCTCCTACTCCACATCATCCCCTCCTTCCTCACCTCTCTTCTTCTTCTCCGACTCCACATCATCCTCCTCCTTCCTCACCATTCCTTCTCACACATCATCCTCCTCCTTCTCATCTTCTTCTTCTCCTACTCCACATCATCCTCCTCCTTCCTCACCTCTCTTCTTCTTCTCCGACTCCACATCATCCTCCTCCTTCCTCACCATTCTTCTTCTTCTACTCCACATCATCCTCCTCCTTCCTCACCTCTCTTCTTCTTCTTCTACTCCACATCATCCTCCTCCTTCCTCACCTCTCTTCTTCTTCTTCATCATCCTACACCTTCCTCACCATTCTTCTTCTTCTTCTACTCCACATCATCCTCCTCCCTCCTCTTCTTCTTCTCCACTCCCATCATCCTCCTCCTCTTCTTCTTCTCCGACTCCACATCTTCTTTCACCATTCTTCTTCTACTCCACATCATCCTCCTCCTCCTTCCTCACCTCTCTTCTTCTTCTCCGACTCACATCATCCTCCTCCTTCCTCACCATTCTTCTTCTTCTACTCCACATCATCCTCCTCCTTCCTCACCTCTCTTCTTCTTCTCCGACTCCACATCATCCTACACCTTCCTCACCATTCTTCTTCTTCTACTCCACATCATCCTCCTCCTTCCTCACCTCTCTTCTTCTTCTCCGACTCCACATCATCCTCCTCCTTCCTCACCATTCTTCTTCTTCTACTCCACATCATCCTCCTCCTTCCTCATCATTCTTCTTCTCCTACTCCACATCATCCTCCTCCTTCTTCACCTCTCTTCTTCTTCTCCGACTCCACATCATCCTCCTCCTTCCTCACCTCTCTTCTTCTTCTTCTACTCCACATCATCCTGCTCCTTCCTCACCTCTCTTCTTCATCTCCGACTCCACATCATCCTCCTCCTTCCTCACCTCTCTTCTTCTTCTCCGACTCCACATCATCCTACACCTTCCTCACCTCTCTTCTTCTTCTACTCCACATCATCCTCCTCCTTCCTCACCTCTCTTCTTCTTCTCCGACTCCACATCATCCTCCTCCTTCCTCACCATTCTTCTTCTTCTACTCCACATCATCATCCTCCTCCTTCCTCACCTCTCTTCTTCTTCTCCGTCTCCACATCATCCTCCTCCTTCCTCACCTCTCTTCTTGTTCTTCTACTCCACATCATCCTCCTCCTTCCTCACCTGTCTTCTTCCTCTTCTACTCCACATCATCCTCCTCCTTCCTCACCTCTCTTCTTCTTCTCCGACTCCACATCATCCTCCTCCTTCCTCACCATTCTTCTTCTTCTTCTACTCCACATCATCCTCCTCCTCCTCACCTCTCTTCTTCTTCTTCTACTCCACATCATCCTCCTCTCACCTCTCTTCTTCTTCTCCACATCATCCTCCTCCTTCCCTCACCTCTCTTCTTCTCCGACTCCACATCATCCTACACCTTCCTCACCATTCTTCTTCTTCTTCTACTCCACATCATCCTCCTCCTCCTTCCTCACCTCTCTTCTTCTTCTCCGACTCCACATCATCCTCCTCCTTCCTCACCTCTCTTCTTCTCCGACTCCACATCATCCTACACCTTCCTCACCATTCTTCTTCTTCTTCTACTCCACATCATCCTCCTCCTTCCTCACCTCTCTTCTTCTTCTCGACTCCACATCATCCTCCTCCTTCCTCACCATTCTTCTTCTTCTACTCCATCATCCTCCTCCTTCCTCACCATTCTTCTTCTTCTACTCCACATCATCCTCCTCCTTCCTCACCTCTCTTCTTCTTCTCCGACTCCACATCATCCTCCTCCTTCCTCACCTCTCTTCTTCTTCTACTCCACATCATCCTCCTCCTTCCTCACCTCTCTTCTTCTTCTCCGACTCCACATCATCCTCCTCCTTCCTCACCATTCTTCTTCTTCTACTCCACATCATCCTCCTCCTTCCTCACCTCTCTTCTTCTTCTCCGTCTCCACATCATCCTCCTCCTTCCTCACCTCTCTTCTTCTTCTTCTACTCCACATCATCCTCCTCCTTCCTCACCTGTCTTCTTCCTCTTCTACTCCACATCATCCTCCTCCTTCCTTCTCTTCTTCTTCTCCGACTCCACATCATCCTCCTCCTTCCTCACCATTCTTCTTCTTCTTCTACTCCACATCATCCTCCTCCTCCTCACCTCTCTTCTTCTTCTTCTACTCCACATCATCCTCCTCCTTCCTCACCTCTCTTCTTCTTCTCCGACTCCACATCATCCTCCTCCTTCCTCACCTCTCTTTTTCTTCTCCGACTCCACATCATCCTACACCTTCCTCACCATTCTTCTTCTTCTTCTACTCCACATCATCCTCCTCCTTCCTCACCTCTCTTCTTCTTCTCCGACTCCACATCATCCTCCTCCTTCCTCACCATTCTTCTTCTTCTACTCCACATCATCCTCCTCCTTCCTCACCTCTCTTCTTCTTCTCCGACTCCACATCATCCTACACCTTCCTCACCATTCTTCTTCTTCTTCTACTCCACATCATCCTCCTCCTTCCTCACCTCTCTTCTTCTTCTCCGACTCCACATCATCCTCCTCCTTCCTCACCATTCTTCTTCTTCTACTCCACATCATCCTCCTCCTTCCTCACCTCTCTTCTTCTTCTACTCCACATCATCCTCCTCCTTCCTCACCTCTCTTCTTCTTCTCCGACTCCACATCATCCTCCTCCTTCCTCACCATTCTTCTTCTTCTACTCCACATCATCCTCCTCCTTCCTCACCTCTCTTCTTCTTCTCCGTCTCCACATCATCCTCCTCCTTCCTCACCTCTCTTCTTCTTCTTCTACTCCACATCATCCTCCTCCTTCCTCACCTGTCTTCTTCCTCTTCTACTCCACATCATCCTCCTCCTTCCTTCTCTTCTTCTTCTCCGACTCCACATCATCCTCCTCCTTCCTCACCATTCTTCTTCTTCTTCTACTCCACATCATCTCTCTTCTTCTCCTTCCTCCTTCCTCACCTCTCTTCTTCTTCTCCGACTCCACATCATCCTCCTCCTTCCTCACCATTCTTCTTCTTCTTCATCATCCTCCTCCTTCCTCATCATTCTCTTCTCCACTCCACATCATCCTCCTCCTTCTTCACCTCTCTTCTTCTTCTCCGACTCCACATCATCCTCCTCCTTCCTCACCTCTCTTCTTCTTCTTCTACTCCACATCATCCTGCTCCTTCCTCACCTCTCTTCTTCATCTCCGACTCCACATCATCCTCCTCCTTCCTCACCTCTCTTCTTCTTCTTCTACTCCATCATCCTCCTCCTTCCTCACCATTCTTCTTCTTCTACTCCACATCATCCTCCTCCTTCCTCACCTCTCTTCTTCTTCTCGACTCCACATCATCCTCCTCCTTCCTCACCTCTCTTCTTCTTCTACTCCACATCATCCTCCTCCTTCCTCACTCTCTTCTTCTTCTCCGACTCCACATCATCCTCCTCCTTCCTCACCATTCTTCTTCTTCTACTCCACATCATCCTCCTCCTTCCTCACCTCTCTTCTTCTTCTCCGTCTCCACATCATCCTCCTCCTTCCTCACCTCTCTTCTTCTTCTTCTACTCCACATCATCCTCCTCCTTCCTCACCTGTCTTCTTCCTCTTCTACTCCACATCATCCTCCTCCTTCCTTCTCTTCTTCTTCTTCTACTCCACATCATCCTCCTCCCTCCTCACCTCTCTTCTTCTTCTTCTACTCCACATCATCCTCCTCCTTCCTCACCTCTCTTCTTCTTCTCCGACTCCACATCATCCTCCTCCTTCCTCACCATTCTTCTTCTTCTACTCCACATCATCCTCCTCCTTCCTCATCATTCTTCTTCTCCTACTCCACATCATCCTCCTCCTTCCTTCTTCTCCACTCCACATCATCCTTCTTCTTCCTCACTCTCTTCTTCTTCTTCTCCACATCATCCTGCTCCTTCCTCACCTCTCTTCTTCATCTCCATCATCCTCCTCTTCTTCTTCTTCTACTCCACATCATCCTCCTCCTTCCTTTCCTCTTCTTCTTCTCCGACTCCACATCATCCTCCTCCTTCCTCACCTCTCTTCTTCTTCTTCTACTCCACATCATCCTCCTCCTTCCTCACCTCTCTTCTTCTTCTTCTACTCCACATCATCCTCCTCCCTTCCTCACCTCTCTTCTTCTTCTTCTACTCCACATCATCCTCCTCCTTCCTCACCATTCTTCTTCTTCTCTTCTCCTCATCATCCTCCTCCTTCCTCACTTCTTCTTCTTCTTCTTCTCCTACTCCACATCATCCTCATCCTTCCTCACCTCTCTTCTTCTTCTCGACTCCACATCATCCTCCTCCTTCCTCACCATTCTTCTTCTTCTTCTACTCCACATCATCCTCCTCCTTCCTCACCTCTCTTCTTCTTCTTCTACTCCACATCATCCTCCTCCTCCTTCCTTCCTCACCATTCTCCTCCTTCCTCACCATTCTTCTTCTTCTTTTACTCCACATCATCCTCCTCCTTCCTCACCTCTCTTCTTCTTCTTCTACTCCACATCATCCTCCTCCTTCCTCACCTCTCTTCTTCTTCTCCGACTCCACATCATCCTCCTCCTTCCTCACCATTCTTCTTCTTCTTCTACTCCACATCATCCTCCTCCTTCCTCACCTCTCTTCTTCTTCTTCTACTCCACATCATCCTGCTCCTTCCTCATCATTCTTCTTCTCCTACTCCGCATCATCCTCATCCTTCCTCACCTCTCTTCTTCTTCTCCTACTCCACATCATCCTCATCCTTCCTCACCTCTCTTCTTCTTCTCTGACTCCACATCATCCTCCTCCTTCCTCACCATTCTTCTTCTTCTACTCCACATCATCCTCCTCCTTCCTCATCATTCTTCTTCTCCTACTCCACATCATCCTCCTCCTTCCTCACCTCTCTTCTTCTTCTCCGACTCCACATCATCCTCCTCCTTCCTCACCTCTCTTCTTCTTCTTCTACTCCACATCATCCTGCTCCTTCCTCACCTCTCTTCTTCTTCTCCGACTCCATATCATCCTGCTCCTTCCTCACCTCTCTTCTTCTTCTCCGACTCCATATCATCCTCCTCCTTCCTCACCTCTCTTCTTCTTCTACTCCACATCATCCTCCTCCTTCCTCACCTCTCTTCTTCTTCTTCTTCTCCACATCATCCTCCTCCTTCCTCACCTCTCTTCTTCTTCTTCTACTCCACATCATCCTCCTCCTTCCTCACCTCTCTTCTTCTTCTTCTACTCCACATCATCCTGCTCCTTCCTAATCATTCTTCTTCTCCTACTCCACATCATCCTCCTCCGTCCTCACCTCTCTTCTTATTCTCCGACTCCACATCATCCTCCTCCTTCCTCACCTCTCTTCTTCTTCTTCTACTCCACATCATCCTCCTCCTTCCTCACCTCTCTTCTTCTTCTTCTACTCCACATCATCCTCCTCCTTCCTCACCATTCTTCTTCTTCTTCTACTCCAATCATTTACATTTACATTTAAGTCATTTAGCAGACGCTCTTATCCAGAGCGACTTACAAATTGGTGCTTTCACCTTATGACATCCAGTGGAACAGCCACTTTACAATAGTGCATCTAGGTCTTTTAGGGGGGTGAGAAGGATTACTTTATCCTATCCTAGGTATTCCTTAAAGAGGTGGGGTTTCAGGTGTCTCCGGAAGGTGGTGATTGACTCCGCTGTCCTGGCGTCGTGAGGGAGTTTGTTCCACCATTGGGGGGCCAGAGCAGCGAACAGTTTTGACTGGGCTGAGCGGGAACTGTACTTCCTCAGTGGTAGGGAGGCGAGCAGGCCAGAGGTGGATGAACGCAGTGCCCTTGTTTGGGTGTAGGGCCTGATCAGAGCCTGGAGGTACTGAGGTGCCGTTCCCCTCACAGCTCCGTAGGCAAGCACCATGGTCTTGTAGCGGATGCGAGCTTCAACTGGAAGCCAGTGGAGAGAGCGGAGGAGCGGGTGACGTGAGAGAACTTGGGAAGGTTGAACACCAGACGGGCTGCGGCGTTCTGGATGAGTTGTAGGGGTTTAATGGCACAGGCAGGGAGCCCAGCCAACAGCGAGTTGCAGTAATCCAGACGGGAGATGACAAGTGCCTGGATTATGACCTGCGCCGCTTCCTGTGTGAGGCAGGGTCGTACTCTGCGGATGTTGTAGAGCATGAACCTACAGGAACGGGCCACCTTCCTTGATGTTGAGAACGAAAGGGTGTTGTCCAGGATCACGCCAAGGTTCTTAGCGCTCTGGGACGAGGACACAATGGAGTTGTCAACCGTGATGGCGAGATCATGGACGGGCAGTCCTTCCCCGGGAGGAAGAGCAGCTCCGTCTTGCCGAGGTTCAGCTTGAGGTGATGGTCCGTCATCCACACTGATATGTCTGCCAGACATGCAGAGATGCGATTCACCACCTGGTCGTCAGAATGGGAAAGGAGAAGATTAATTGTGTGTCGTCTGCATACAATGATAGGAGAGACCATGTGAGGTTATGACAGAGCCAAGTGACTTGGTGTATAGCGAGAATAGGAGAGGGCCTAGAACAGAGCCCTGGGGACACCGGTGGTGAGGCACGTGTTCGGATTCTCGCCACGCCACCTGGTAGGAGCGACCTGTCAGGTAGGACGCAATCCAAGCGTGGGCCGCGCCGGGAGATGCCCAACTCGGAGAGGGTGGAGAGGAGGATCTGATGGTTCTATCGAGAAGGCAGCCGATAGGTCTAGAAGGATGAGAGTAGAGGAGAGAGAGTTGCTTTAGCAGTGCGGAGCGCCTCCGTGATACAGAGAAGAGCAGTCTCAGTTGAATGACTAGTCTTGAAACCTGACTGATTTGGATCAAGAAGGTCATTCTGAGAGAGATAGCGGAGAGCTGGCCTCCTTCACGTTCAAGAGTTTTGGAGAGAAAAGAAAGAAGGGATACTGGTCTGTAGTTGTTGACATCGGAGGGATCGAGTGTAGGTTTTTTCAGAAGGGGTGCAACTCTCGCTCTCTTGAAGACGGGAGGGACGTAGCCAGCGGTCAGGGATGAGTTGATGAGCGAGGTGAGGTAAGGAGAAAGGTCACGGAGATGGTCTGGAGAAGAGAGGAGGGGATAGGGTCAAGCGGGCAGGTTGTTGGGCATCCGGCCGTCACGCGAGATGTCATCTGGAGAGAGAGGGAGAAAGAGGTCAGAGCACAGGGTAGGGCAGTGTGAGCAGAACCAGCGGTGTCGTTTGACTTAGCAAACGAGGATCGGATGTCGTCGACCTTCTTTTCAAAATGGTTGACGAAGTCATCTGCAGAGAGGAGGAGGGGGAGGGAGGAAGGATTCAAGAGGGAGGAGAAGGTGGCAAAGAGCTTCCTAGGGTTGAGGCAGATGCTTGGAATTTAGAGTGGTAGAAAGTGGCTTTAGCAGCAGAGACAGAGGAGGAAAATGTAGAGAGGAGGGAGTGAAAGGATCCAGGTCCTCAGGGAGCATTTTCCTCCATTTCCACTCGGCTGCCCGGAGCCCTGTTCTGTGAGCTCGCAATGAGTCGTCGAGCCACGGAGCGGGAGGGGAGGACCGAGCCGGCCTGGAGGATAGGGGACATAGAGAGTCAAAGGATGCAGAAAGGGAGGAGAGGAGGGTTGAGGAGGCAGAATCAGGAGATAGGTTGGAGAAGGTTTGAGCAGAGGGAAGAGATGATAGGATGGAAGAGGGAGAGTCTGGGGAGAGAGAGCGAAGGTTGGAGACGGTGCGATACCATCCGAGTAGGGGCAGTGTGGGAAGTGTTGGATGAGCGAGAGGGGAAAAGGATACAAGGTAGTGGTCGGAGACTTGGGGGAGTTGCAATGAGTTAGAGGAGGAACAGCATCTAGTAAAGATGAGGTCGAGCGTATTGCCTGCCTTGTGAGTAGGGGGAAGGTGAGAGGGTGAGGTCAAAAGAGGGAGGAGTGGAAAGAAGGAGGCAGAGAGGAATGAGTCAAGGTAGGCGTGGGGAGGTTCTTCGCCAGAACTGTGAGAGGTGAGCCGTCCTCAGGAAAGGAGCTTATCAAGGCATCAAGCTCATTGATGAACTCTCCGAGGGAACGTGGAGAGGCGATAAATGATAAGGATGTTAAGCTTGAAAGGGCTGGTAACTGTGACAGCATGGAATTCAAAGGAGGCGATAGACAGATGGGTAAGGGGGAAAGAGAGAATGACCACATGGGAGAGATGAGGATCCCGGTGCCACCACCCCGCTGACCAGAAGCTCTCGGGGTGTGCGAGAGCACGTGGGCGGACGAAGAGAGAGCAGTCAGTAGCGGTGTTGTCTGTGGTGATCCATGTTTCCGTCCAGAGCCAAGAAGTCGAGGGACTGGAGGGGGCTCCTGAGATGAACTCTGCCTTGTTGCCCGCAGATCGGCAGTTCCAGAGGCTACCGGAGACCTGGAACTCACGTGGGTCGTCTTGGCGCTGGGACCACCAGATTAGGGTGGCCGCGGCCATGCGGTGTGGAGCGTTTGTATGGTCTGTGCAGAAGGAGAGAACAGGGATAGACAGACACATAGTTGACAGGCTAGAGAAGAGGCTACGCTAATGCAGAGGAGATTGGAATGACACATGGATCCTACACGTCTCGAATGTTCAGAAAGTTAAACTTACGTGGCAAGAATCTAATTGATTAAAATGATTAAAATGATACAGTACTGCTGGGTAGGCTAGCTGCGTTGTTGACACTACCTAATCAAGTCGTTCCGTTGAGTGTGAAGTTTCTACAATGCTGCTTTCCGAGGCTAGCTGGCTAGCTAGCAGTGTTGGTTACGTTACGTTGCGTTAGGAGAACGACAATAGCTGGCTAGCTAACCTAGAAAATCGCTCTAGACTACACAATTATCTTTGAAACAAAGACGGCTATGTAGCTAGCTATGTAGCTAGCTACGATCAAACAAATCACACCGTTGGGACTGTAATGAAATGAAATGAAAATATGATACTACCTGTGGGAGCGGGCGGAATCGACGAATCGAAAGTTCTATTCAGTAGGCGTTGGCTGGCTATTGGCTAGCTAGGAGTGTCTCCTATCGTTAGGGCGACAAAATAGCTGGCTAGCTAACCTCGGTAAATTAAGATAATCACTCTAAGACTACACCTCTAACTACACAATTATCTTGGATACGAAGACAGCAAAGACAACTATGTAGCTAGCTTACTACACTAATCAAGTCGTTCAGTTGAGTGTGATAGTTACTCAGTGCTCCTAGACGGTTCGTGTTGGGCGAATGGAGACTCCGAAATCCACGATAATTCGCAATTATCTTTCCTCACCATTCGACTATCTAGCTAGCTAAGAAGAAATTGCTAAGATTAGACAAATCAGACCGTTGTACTATAATGAAATGTAATGAAAAAGTTATACAACCTGCTCCTTCCGGGCGGATCGACCGGGCTCGCTCCAACCGGAAGTCCTCCTCCTTCCCTCACCTCTCTTCTTCTTCTTCTACTCCACATCATCCTCCTCCTTCCTTCTCTTCTTCTTCTCTGACTCCACATCATCCTCCTCCTTCCTCATCATTCTTCTTCTCCGACTCCACATCATCCTCCTCCTTCCTCACCATTCTTCTTCTTCTTCTACTCCACATCATCCTCCTCCTTCCTCACCTCTCTTCTTCTTCTTCTACTCCACATCATCCTGCTCCTTCCTCATCATTCTTCTTCTCCTACTCCGCATCATCCTCATCCTTCCTCACCTCTCTTCTTCTTCTCCTACTCCACATCATCCTCCTCCTTCCTCACCTCTCTTCTTCTTCTCCGACTCCACATCATCCTCCTCCTTCCTCACCATTCTTCTTCTTCTACTCCACATCATCCTCCTCCTTCCTCATCATTCTTCTTCTCTCCGACTCCACATCATCCTCCTCCTTCCTCACCTCTCTTCTTCTTCTTCTACTCCACATCATCCTCCTCCTTCACCTCTCTTCTTCTTCTTCGACTCCACATCATCCTCCTCCTTCCTCACCTCTCTTCTTCTTCTTCTACTCCACATCATCCTGCTCCTTCCTCACCTCTCTTCTTCTTCTTCTACTCCACATCATCCTCCTCCTTCCTAATCATCCTTCTTCTTCTTCTCCTACTCCACATCATCCTCCTCCTTCCTCACCTCTCTTCTTCTTCTCCAACTCCACATCATCCTCCTCCTTCCTCACCATTCTTCTTCTTCTTCTACTCCACATCATCCTCCTCCTTCCTCACCTCTCTTCACTCACATCATCATCCTTCTCCTCACCCTTCTTCTTCTTCTACTCCACATCATCCTCCTCCTTCTTCTTCTTCTTCTCCGACTCCACATCATCCTCCTCCTTCCTCACCATTCTTCTTCTTCTACTCCACATCATCCTCCTCCTTCCTCACCTCTCTTCTTCTTCTCCGACTCCACATCATCCTCCTCCTTCCTCACCATTCTTCTTCTTCTTCTACTCCACATCATCCTGCTCCTTCCTCACCTCTCTTCTTCTTCTTCTCTCCTACATCATCTCCTCCTTCCTCACCTCTCTTCTTCTTCTCCGACTCCACATCATCCTCCTCCTTCCTCACCATCTTCTTCTTCTTCTACTCCACATCATCCTCCTCCTTCCTCACCTCTCTTCTTCTTCTTCTACTCCACATCATCCTCCTCCTTCCTTCTCTTCTTCTTCTCCGACTCCACATCATCCTCCTCCTTCCTCACCATTCTTCTTCTTCTACTCCACATCATCCTCCTCCTTCCTCATCCTCTCTTCTTCTTCTCCTACTCCACATCATCCTCCTCCTTCCTCACCATCTCTTCTTCTTCTTCGACTCCACATCATCCTCCTCCTTCCTCACCTCTCTTCTTCTTCTTCTACTCCACATCATCCTCCTCCTTCCTCACCTCTCTTCTTCTTCTTCTACTCCACATCATCCTCCTCCTTCCTCACCTCTCTTCTTCTTCTTCTACTCCACATCATCCTGCTCCTTCCTAATCATTCTTCTTCTCCTACTCCACATCATCCTCCTCCTTCCTCACCTCTTTTCTTATTCTCCGACTCCACATCATCCTCCTCCTTCCTCACCTCTCTTCTTCTTATTCTACTCCACATCATCCTCCTCCTTCCTCACCTCTCTTCTTCTTCTTCTACTCCACATCATCCTCCTCCTTCCTCACCATTCTTCTTCTTCTTCTACTCCACATCATCCTCCTCCTTCCTCACCTCTCTTCTTCTTCTTCTACTCCACATCATCCTCCTCCTTCCTCACCTCTCTTCTTCTTCTCCGACTCCACATCATCCTCCTCCTTCCTCACCATTCTTCTTCTTCTCCGACTCCACATCATCCTCCTCCTTCCTCACCTGTCTTCTTCTTCTCCGACTCCACATCATCCTCCTCCTTCCTCACCTCTCTTCTTCTTCTCCTACTCCACATCATCCTGCTCCTTCCTCACCTGTCTTCTTCTTCTTCTACTCCACATCATCCTCCTCCTTCCTCACCTCTCTTCTTCTTCTCCGACTCCACATCATCCTCCTCCTTCCTCACCTGTCTTCTTCTTCTCCTACTCCACATCATCCTCCTCCTTCCTCACCTCTCTTCTTCTTCTTCTACTCCACATCATCCTCCTCCTTCCTCACCTCTCTTCTTCTTCTTCTACTCCACATCATCCTCCTCCTTCCTCACCTCTCTCTCTTCTTCTCCTACTCCACATCATCCTCCTCCTTCCTTCTTCTTCTTCTTCTACTCCACATCATCCTCCTCCTTCCTCACCTCTCTTCTTCTTCTCCGACTCCACATCATCCTACACCTTCCTCACCATTCTTCTTCTTCTTCTACTCCACATCATCCTCCTCCTTCCTCACCTCTCTTCTTCTTCTCCGACTCCACATCATCCTCCTCCTTCCTCACCTCTCTTCTTCTTCTTCTACTCCACATCATCCTGCTCCTTCCTCATCATTCTTCTTCTCCTACTCCACATCATCCTCCTCCTTCCTCACCTCTCTTCTTCTTCTCCGACTCCACATCATTCTCCTCCTTCCTCACCATTCTTCTTCTTCTCCGACTCCACATCATCCTCCTCCTTCCTCACCTCTCTTCTTCTTCTCCGACTCCACATCATCCTCCTCCTTCCTCACCTCTCTTCTTCTTCTTCTACTCCACATCATCCTGCTCCTTCCTCATCATTCTTCTTCTCCTACTCCACATCATCCTCCTCCTTCCTCACCTCTCTTCTTCTTCTCCGACTCCACATCATTCTCCTCCTTCCTCACCTCTCTTCTTCTTCTCCGACTCCACATCATCCTACTCCTTCCTCACCATTCTTCTTCTTCTTCTTCTTCTACTCCACATCATCCTCCTCCTTCCTCACCTGTCTTCCTCTTCTTCTACTCCACATCATCCTCCTCCTTCCTCATCATTCTTCTTCTCCTACACCACATCATCCTGCTCCTTCCTCATCATTCTTCTTCTCCTACTCCACATCATCCTCATTCTTCCTCATCATTCTTCTTCTCCTACACCACATCATCCTGCTCCTTCCTCATCATTCTTCTTCTTCTACTCCACATCATCCTCATTCTTCCTCACCTCTCTTCTTCTTCTCCTACTCCACATCATCCTCATCCTTCCTCACATCTCTTATTTTTCTCCTACTCCACATCATCCTCAATCTTCCTCACATCTCTTATTTTTCTCCTACTCCACATCATCCTCATCCTTCCTCACATCTCTTATTTTTCTCCTACTCCACATCATCCTCATCCTTCCTCACATCTCTTATTTTTCTCCTACTCCACATCATCCTCCTCCTTCCTCACCTCTCTTCTTCTTCTCCTACCTCACATCATCCTCCTTCCCTTTCCCCTCTTCCCTCCTGGTATATATCATTTGTGTTAATATCTACCCCTGCTTCTTCCACTTGTGGGTGTTCAGTGTTAAGAACATGCTGATATGGTCCCCCTCTTCTTCCTGTGGATGTGACCTCATTATTGGAGCATTTCAACCTGAACCCTACTTAGGGCTGTGGCGGTCATGACACTTTGTCAGCCGGTAATTGTCATGCGAACGACTGCCGGTTCACACTAATTGACCACAAATTAACATAAACATGTTTAGCATCTCTGGGCTTCCATATAAGCTGCTCATGCAAGCCTTTGAAACATCTACACTTTAAAATGTCTAATAAATCCATTTTATATATCCTAAACCAAAACCCAATTTATTTATTGTGATCTAATATCTTAGAAATCAAACGTATGGGCTGCATAAACGTATGGGCTGCATAAATGTATGGGCTGCATAAACATATGGGATGCTTAAACCTATGGGCTGCTTAAACCTATGGGCTGCTTAAACCTATGGGCTGCTCTGGTGCTCCGTGCCTGGTCTGGTGCTCCGTTCCTGGTCTGGTGCTCCCAGCCTGCTCTGGTGCTCTGTGCCTGGTCTGGTGCTCCGTGCCTGGTCTGGTGCTCCGTTCCTGGTCTGGTGCTCCGTGCCTGGTCTGGTGCTCCGTGCCTGGTCTGGTGCTCCGTGCCTGGTCTGGTGCTCCGTGACTGGTCTGGTGCTCCGTGCCTGGTCTGGTGCTCCGTGACTGGTCTGGTGCTCCCAGCCTGGTCTGGTGCTCTGTGCCTGGTCTGGTGCTCCCAGCCTGCTCTGGTGCTCCGTGCCTGGTCTGGTGCTCCGTGCCTGGTCTGGTGCTCCGTGCCTGGTCTGGTGCTCCGTGCCTGGTCTGGTGCTCCGTGCCTGGTCTGGTGCTCCGTGCCTGCTCTGGTGCTCCGTGCCTGGTCTGGTGCTCCGTGCCTGCTCTGGTGCTAAGAAACCAGTATGTCTTACTCACACATTCAAACAGATACACACCAAACAGCCTTTGAGTAGCCAGCTGCTTGCTCTATGTGTTTCGCTTGCTCTCCTCTCCTCTCTCTCTCTCTCTCTCTCTCTCTCTCTCTCTCTCGGCTTTTCTGCTGCTTCCCTCACGGACCAAGTCCATAAGGGGGCAGGTCTGGTTGTCCTTTAGGTAATTTATGCATATTGGATCCAGGGCTTTCCCGTGCTCATTTCAGAACCGGACCTATTACTCCATCACCATTTGTCCTCATCATTCAGATTATTCCAATTCAATCATGAATTGACAATAGAGCGCTGAGTACTAGGCCATGAGCAAGTTTGGTAGTCTACCTATCAGCGCCATTCATTTGCACAGTTTTGGATGGTATTGCTGTCACCAACGCTTACAGGAAATTTGACTGCAGTAATACGGTCCCTGCGACAGGCCTTGATTTTTACCCAAACCAGGGTGTCACCAGTCGTAATGCTAATGTAAACTTTAGTATTATTTAGGGGAACTGTGTTTCCATCAGGTGTGTTACACTAAAGAGTTGTGAAGAGCAGAATCAACAAATTTACCCATCATCCAGACATGTTTTAACAGTTAGCTGGTTATGTAAATGCTAGCTGAAAACTACCATTGGCCTGGCCTTGCCCCCAGGTCAGAGCAGGTCTACTGAGGACATGGCCCAGAGCGAGAGTGGGCAATCGGACTAAGGAAGGTGGGTACCAGGCTGAAAACTACCATTGGCCTGGCCTTGCCCCCAGGTCAGAGCAGGTCTACTGAGGACATGGCCCAGAGCGAGAGTGGGCAATCGGACTAAGGAAGGTGGGTACCAGGCTGAAAACTACCATTGGCCTGGCCTTGCCCCCAGGTCAGAGCAGGTCTACTGAGGACATGGCCCAGAGCGAGAGTGGGCAATCGGACTAAGGAAGGTGGGTACCAGGCTGAAAACTACCATTGGCCTGGCCTTGCCCCCAGGTCAGAGCAGGTCTACTGAGGACATGGCCCAGAGCGAGAGTGGGCAATCGGACTAAGGAAGGTGGGTACCAGGCTGAAAACTACCATTGGCCTGGCCTTGCCCCCAGGTCAGAGCAGGTCTACTGAGGACATGGCCCAGAGCGAGAGTGGGCAATCGGACTAAGGAAGGTGGGTACCAGGCTGAAAACTACCATTGGCCTGGCCTTGCCCCCAGGTCAGAGCAGTTCTACTGAGGACATGGCCCAGAGCGAGAGTGGGCAATCGGACTAAGGAAGGTGGGTACCAGGCTGAAAACTACCATTGGCCTGGCCTTGCCCCCAGGTCAGAGCAGGTCTACTGAGGACATGGCCCAGAGCGAGAGTGGGCAATCGGACTAAGGAAGGTGGGTACCAGGCTGAAAACTACCATTGGCCTGGCCTTGCCCCCAGGTCAGAGCAGGTCTACTGAGGACATGGCCCAGAGCGAGAGTGGGCAATCGGACTAAGGAAGGTGGGTACCAGGCTGAAAACTACCATTGGCCTGGCCTTGCCCCAGGTCAGAGCAGGTCTACTGAGGACATGGCCCAGAGCGAGAGTGGGCAATCGGACTAAGGAAGGTGGGTACCAGGCTGAAAACTACCATTGGCCTGGCCTTGCCCCCAGGTCAGAGCAGGTCTACTGAGGACATGGCCCAGAGCGAGAGTGGGCAATCGGACTAAGGAAGGTGGGTACCAGGCTGAAAGTACCATTGGCCCGGCCAGGTCAGAGCAGGTCCACTGATGTCATGGCCCAGAGACACTGGAGCAGGACACTGGAGCAGGACACTGGAGCAGGGCCATGGAGGTGGAAACATTCGACTCTGAGCCGTTTGGTTAAAACATTGTTCACAGTTTCATACGTTCGTCTTATACGTTCTATGTTAAAGCACTCTTTAAATGACGTATGGTTCAGGTCGGCACACGCAGGCAGCACAATATCTGAAATAGAAAATGGCCTTGCTGCTTAATAGAGCAGACATTATCTACTAATGGATAAAAGTCAGGTAGAGAAAAGATCAGTCCATCACTCCTAAACTCAGAGTCGATAAAGAAATAACATTTTCCTCAAGTGTGTGTGAGAGAGAAAGTGAGAGAGACACAGGGAGTCAGTTTTGAAGGGCGGAAGAGGGCTGAGAGAGATACAGGGAGACAGTTTTGAAAGGAGGGAGAGAGGGCTGAGAAAGACACAGGGAGTCAGTTTTGAAGGGAGGAGAGAGGGCTGAGAGAGATACAGGGAGAGTTTTGAAGGGAGGAGAGAGGGCTGAGAGAGACACAGGGAGAGTTTTTAAGGGAGGAGAGAGGGCTGAGAGAGATACAGGGAGAGTTTTGAAGGGAGGAAAGAGGGCTGAGAGAGATACAGGGAGACCGTTTTGAAAGGAGGGAGAGAGGGCTGAGAGAGATACAGGGAGTCAGTTTTGAAGGGAGGAGAGAGGGCTGAGAGAGATACAGGGAGAGTTTTGAAGGGAGGAGAGAGGGCTGAGAGAGACACAGGGAGAGTTTTTTAAGGGAGGAGAGAGGGCTAAGAGAGATACAGGGAGAGTTTTGAAGGGAGGAAAGAGGGCTGAGAGAGATACAGGGAGACCGTTTTGAAGGGAGGAGAGAAGGCTGAGAGAGACACAGGGAGAGTTTTGAAGGGAGGAGAGAGGGCTGAGAGAAATACAGGGAGAGTTTTGAAAGAAGGGAGCGAGGGCTGAGAGAGATACAGGGAGAGTTTTGAAGGGAGGAGAGAGGGCTGAGAGAGACACAGGGAGAGTTTTTAAGGGAGGAGAGAGGGCTGAGAGAGACACAGGAAGAGTTTTGAAGGGAGGAGAGAGGGCTGAGAGAGATACAGGGAGTCAGTTTTGAAGGGAGGAGAGAGGGCTGAGAGAGATACAGGGAGAGTTTTGAAGGGAGGAAAGAGGGCTGAGAGAGATACAGGGAGACCGTTTTGAAGGGAGGAGAGAGGGCTGAGAGAGATACAGGGAGAGTTTTGAAAGAAGGGAGCGAGGGCTGAGAGAGATACAGGGAGAGTTTTGAAGGGAGGAGAGAGGGCTGAGTGAGACACAGGGAGAGTTTTGAAGGGAGGAGGGAGGGCTGAGAGAAATACAGGGAGACCGTTTTGAAGGGAGGAGAGAGGGCTGAGAGAGATACAGGGAGATTTTGAAAGAAGGGAGCGAGGGCTGAGAGAGATACAGGGAGTCAGTTTTGAAGGGAGGAGAGAGGGCTGAGAGAGATACAGAGAGTTTTGAAGGGAGGAGAGAGGGCTGAGAGAGATACAGGGAGTCAGTTTTGAAGGGAGGAGAGAGGGCTGAGAGAGATACAGGGAGTCAGTTTTGAAGGGAGGAGATAGGGCTGAGAGAAATACAGGGAGAGTTTTGAAAGGAGGGAGCGAGGGCTGAGAGAGATACAGGGAGAGTTTTGAAAGGAAGGAGAGGGCTGAGAGAGATACAGGGAGAGTTTTGAAGGGAGGAGAGAGGGCTGAGAGAGACACAGGGAGAGTTTTAAGGGAGGAGAGAGGGCTGAGAGAGATACAGGGAGAGTTTTGAAGGGAGGAAAGAGGGCTGAGAGAGATACAGGGAGACCGTTTTCAAAGGAGGGAGAGAGGGCTGAGAGAGATACAGGGAGTCAGTTTTGAAGGCAGGAGAGAGGGCTGAGAGAGATACAGGGAGAGTTTTGAAGGGAGGAGAGAGGGCTGAGAGAGACACAGGGAGAGTTTTTTAAGGGAGGAGAGAGGGCTGAGAGAGATACAGGGAGAGTTTTGAAGGGAGGAAAGAGGGCTGAGAGAGATACAGGGAGACCGTTTTGAAGGGAGGAGAGAAGGCTGAGAGACACGGGGAGAGTTTTTAAGGGAGGAGAGAGGGCTGAGAGAGACACAGGAAGAGTTTTGAAGGGAGGAGAGAGGGCTGAGAGAGATACAGGCAGTCAGTTTTGAAGGGAGGAGAGAGGGCTGAGAGAGATACAGGGAGAGTTTTGAAGGGAGGAGAGAGGGCTGAGAGAGATACAGGGAGAGTTTTGAAGGGAGGAGAGAGGGCTGAGAGAGATACAGGGAGTCAGTTTTGAAGGGAGGAGAGAGGGCTGAGAGAAATACAGGGAGAGTTTTGAAAGGAGGGAGCGAGGGCTGAGAGAGATACAGGGAGAGTTTTGAAAGGAGGGAGCGAGGGCTGAGAGAGATACAGGGAGAGTTTTGAAGGGAGGAGGGAGGGCTGAGAGAAATACAGGGAGACCGTTTTGAAGGGAGGAGAGAGGGCTGAGAGAGATACAGGGAGATTTTGAAAGAAGGGAGCGAGGGCTGAGAGAGATACAGGGAGTCAGTTTTGAAGGGAGGAGAGAGGGCTGAGAGAGATACAGAGAGAGTTTTGAAGGGAGGAGAGAGGGCTGAGAGAGATACAGGGAGTCAGTTTTGAAGGGAGGAGATAGGGCTGAGAGAAATACAGGGAGAGTTTTGAAAGGAGGGAGCGAGGGCTGAGAGAGATACAGGGAGAGTTTTGAAAGGAGGGAGCGAGGGCTGAGAGAGATACAGGGAGAGTTTTGAAGGGAGGAGAGAGGGCTGAGAGAGACACAGGGAGAGTTTTTAAGGGAGGAGAGAGGGCTGAGAGAGATACAGGGAGAGTTTTGAAGGGAGGAAAGAGGGCTGAGAGAGATACAGGGAGACCGTTTTGAAAGGAGGGAGAGAGGGCTGAGAGAGATACAGGGAGTCAGTTTTGAAGGCAGGAGAGAGGGCTGAGAGAGATACAGGGAGAGTTTTGAAGGGAGGAGAGAGGGCTGAGAGAGACACAGGGAGAGTTTTTTAAGGGAGGAGAGAGGGCTGAGAGAGATACAGGGAGAGTTTTGAAGGGAGGAAAGAGGGCTGAGAGAGATACAGGGAGACCGTTTTGAAGGGAGGAGAGAAGGCTGAGAGACACAGGGAGAGTTTTGAAGGGAGGAGAGAGGGCTGAGAGAAACACAGGGAGAGTTTTGAAAGAAGGGAGCGAGGGCTGAGAGAGATACAGGGAGAGTTTTGAAGGGAGGAGAGAGGGCTGAGAGAGACACGGGGAGAGTTTTTACGGGAGGAGAGAGGGCTGAGAGAGACACAGGAAGAGTTTTGAAGGGAGGAGAGAGGGCTGAGAGAGATACAGGCAGTCAGTTTTGAAGGGAGGAGAGAGGGCTGAGAGAGATACAGGGAGAGTTTTGAAGGGAGGAGAGAGGGCTGAGAGAGATACAGGGAGAGTTTTGAAGGGAGGAGAGAGGGCTGAGAGAGATACAGGGAGTCAGTTTTGAAGGGAGGAGAGAGGGCTGAGAGAAATACAGGGAGAGTTTTGAAAGGAGGGAGCGAGGGCTGAGAGAGATACAGGGAGAGTTTTGAAAGGAGGGAGCGAGGGCTGAGAGAGATACAGGGAGAGTTTTGAAGGGAGGAGAGAGGGCTGAGAGAGATACAGGGAGACAGTTTTGAAAGGAGGGAGCGAGGGCTGAGAGAGATACAGGGAGAGTTTTGAAGGGAGGAGAGAGGGCTGAGAGAGATACAGGGAGACAGTTTTGACGGGAGGAGAGAGGTCTGAGTGAGATACAGGGAGTCAGTTTTGAAAGGAGGGAGAGAGGGCTGAGAGAGACACAGGGAGAGTTTTGAAGAGAGGAGAGAGGGGTGAGCGAGATACAGGGAGACAATTTTGAAGGGAGGGAGAGAGGGCTGAAAGAGACAGGGAGGCAGTTTTGAAGAGAGGGAGAGAGGGCTGAGAGAGACACAGGGAGAGTTTTGAAGAGAGGAGAGAGGGGTGAGCGAGATACAGGGAGACAATTTTGAAGGGAGGGAGAGAGGGCTGAAAGAGACAGGGAGGCAGTTTTGAAGGGAGGAGAGAGGGCTGAGAGAGATACATGGAGTGAGTATTGAAGGGAGGAGAGAGGACTGAGAAAGACACAGGGGGTGTTTTGAAGGGAAGAGAGAGGGGTGAGAGAGACACAGGGAGACAGTTTTGAAGGAAGGGAGAGAGGGCTGAGAGAGACACATGAAGACAGTTTTGAAGGAAGGGAGAGAGGGCTGAGAGAGATACAGGGAGACAGTTTTGAAAGGAGGCAGAAAGGGCTGAGAGAGACACAGGGAGTGTTTTGAAGGGAAGAGCGAGGGGTGAGAGAGACACAGGGAGACAGTTTTGAAGGAAGGGAGAGAGGGCTGAGAGAGATACAGGGAGACAGTTTTGAAGGAAGGGAGAGAGGGGTGATGTGTGGAGTAGGCAGTGTCTTGTTTGGAGTCAGTATTCCCCTGACTTCTAATATTCTTACAGCTAACCCTACCCTACTACCCCCCAGCCCTAACCTACATACCCAGTTGGAGTTAACACTTTATTTTGATAGTCCATCTGTAGATGCTCTACAGACCAACTAAAGACTATCAGTAACATTTCAACTAACTATCTACTAGCCTTAACCCTAACCTTAACCATTACCCTAACACTTATTCTGAACCTGACCCTAACCAAATCCTAACCCTAAACCAAACCTTAACCTTTACCCTAACCCTTAATCTAAACCTAGCCCTAACCTAACCATAACCCTAACCTTATCCTTAACCCTTACCCTAACCCTTATTGTAAACCTAACCCTAAGCTAACCCTAGGCCTAGCCCTAAACCTAATCTTAACCTTTACTCTAACCCTTATTCTAAACCTAACCCTAACCAAATCCTAACCCTAAACCAAACCTTAACCCGTACCCTAACCCTTATTCTAAACCTAACCCTAACCTAACCATAACCCTAACCTTATCCTTAACCCTTACCCTAACCTTTATTCTAAACCTAACCCTAAGCTAACCCTAGCCATAGCCCTAAACCTAACCTTAACCTTTACCCTAACCCTTATTGTAAACCTAACTCGAACTGTAACCTTAGCAACCAGTTTCTTATCAACATATAGTCAGTTGTCTATCAACAGATAGTCAGTTGTTTATCAACAGATTGTCAGTTGTTTATCAACATATAGTCCGATTTTTGTCAACAGATAGTCAGTTGTTTATCAACAGATAGTCAGTTGTTTATCAACAGATAGTCAGTTGTTTATCAACAGATAGTCTCACTGTTATTGATTCCTTCTGACCAGCAGTTTCTCCTGCTACTGAACTAACCAGGAGAGATGACGGGAGACGACGTGAGGCGAGGTGAGAACAGATGACAGGAGACGATGTGAGGCGAGGTGAGAACAGATGACAGGAGACGACGTGAGGCGAGGTGAGAACAGATGACAGGAGATGACGTGAGGCGAGGTGAGAACAGATGACAGGAGACAACGTGAGGCGAGGTGAGAACAGATGACAGGAGACGACGTGAGGCGAGGTGAGAACAGATGACAGGAGACAACGTGAGGCGAGGTGAGAACAGATGACAGGAGACAACGTGAGGCGAGGTGAGAACAGATGACAGGAGACGACGTGAGGCGAGGTGAGAACAGATGACAGGAGACGACGTGAGGCGAGGTGAGAACAGATGAGAGGAGACGACGTGAGGCGAGGTGAGAACAGATGACAGGAGACGACGTGAGGCGAGGTGAGAACAGATGACAGGAGACAACGTGAGGCGAGGTGAGAACAGATGACAGGAGACAACGTGAGGCGAGGTGAGAACAGATGACAGGAGACGACGTGAGGCGAGGTGAGAACAGATGACAGGAGACGACGTGAGGCGAGGTGAGAACAGATGACAGGAGACGACGTGAGGCGAGGTGAGAACAGATGACAGGAGACAACGTGAGGCGAGGTGAGAACAGATGAGAGGAGACGACGTGAGGCGAGGTGAGAACAGATGACAGGAGACAACGTGAGGCGAGGTGAGAACAGATGACAGGAGACGACGTGAGGCGAGGTGAGAACAGATGACAGGAGACGATGTGAGGGAGGTGAGAACAGATGACAGGAGACAACGTGAGGCGAGGTGAGAACAGATGAGAACAGATGACAGGAGACGACGTGAGGCGAGGTGAGAACAGATGACAGGAGACGAACGTGAGGCGAGGTGAGAACAGATGAGAGGAGACGACGTGAGGCGAGGTGAGGCGAGGTGAGAACAGATGACAGGAGACGACGTGAGGCGAGGTGAGAACAGATGACAGGAGACGAGGTGAGAACAGATGACGTGCGTGAGGCGAGGTGAGAACAGATTACAGGAGACGACGTGAGGCGAGGTGAGAACAGATGACAGGAGACGACGTGAGGCGAGGTGAGAACAGATGACAGGAGACGACGTGAGGCGAGGTGAGAACAGATGAGAGGAGACGACGTGAGGCGAGGTGAGAACAGATGAGAGGAGACGACGTGAGGCGAGGTGGAGAACAGATGACAGGAGAACAGATGACAGGAGACGACGTGAGGCGAGGTGAGAACAGATGACAGGAGACGAACGTGAGGCGAGGTGAGAACAGATGAGAGGAGACAACGATGAGGCGAGGTGAGAACAGATGACAGGAGACAACGTGAGGCGAGGTGAGAACAGATGAGAGAACAGATGACAGGAGACGTGAGGCGAGGTGAGAACAGATTACAGGAGACGACGTGAGGCGAGGTGAGAGAACAGATGACAGGAGACGACGTGAGGCGAGGTGAGAACAGATGAGAGGAGACGACGTGAGGCGAGGTGAGAACAGATGACAGGAGACAACGTGAGGCGAGGTGAGAACAGATGACAGGAGACGACGTGAGGCGAGGTGAGAACAGATGACAGGAGACGAACGTGAGGCGAGGTGAGAACAGATGACAGGAGACGACGTGAGGCGAGGTGAGAGAACAGATGAGAACAGAGAGGAGACGACGTGAGGCGAGGTGAGAACAGATGACAGGAGACGACGTGAGGCGAGGTGAGAACAGATGACAGGAGACGACGTGAGGCGAGGTGAGAACAGATGACAGGAGACGACGTGAGGCGAGGTGAGAACAGATGACAGGAGACGACGTGAGGCGAGGGTGAGAACAGATGACAGGAGACGACGTGAGGCGAGGTGAGAACAGATGACAGGAGACGACGTGAGGCGAGGTGAGAACAGATGACAGGAGACGAACGATGACAGGAGGCGAGTGAGAACAGATGAGAGGAGACGACGTGAGGCGAGGTGAGAACAGATGACAGGAGACGACGTGAGGCGAGGTGAGAACAGATGACAGGAGACGACGTGAGGCGAGGTGAGAACAGATGAGAGGAGACGACGTGAGGCGAGGTGAGAACAGATGAGAGGAGACGACGTGAGGCGAGGTGAGAACAGATGACAGGAGACAACGTGAGGCGAGGTGAGAACAGATGACAGGAGACGACGTGAGGCGAGGTGAGAACAGACAACTGGAGACGACGTGAGGCGAGGTGAGAACAGATGACAGGAGACGACGTGAGGCGAGGTGAGAACAGAACAGATGACAGGAGACGACGTGAGGCGAGGTGAGAACAGATGACAGGAGACGACGTGAGGCGAGGTGAGAACAGATGACAGGAGACGACGTGAGGCGAGGTGAGAACAGATGACAGGAGACGACGTGAGGCGAGGTGAGAACAGATGAGAGGAGACGACGTGAGGCGAGGTGAGAACAGATGACAGGAGACTAGGTGAGAACAGATGAGGCGTGGGGCGAGGTGAGAACAGATGACAGGAGAACGTGAGATGAGAACAGATGAGAGGAGACGACGTGAGGCGAGGTGAGAACAGATGAGAGGAGACGACGTGAGGCGAGGTGAGAACAGATGACAGGAGACAACGTGAGGCGAGGTGAGAACAGATGAGAGGAGACGACGTGAGGCGAGGTGAGAACAGATGACAGGAGACGACGTGAGGCGAGGTGAGAACAGATGACAGGAGACGACGTGAGGCGAGGTGAGAACAGATGACAGGAGACGACGTGAGGCGAGGTGAGAACAGATGACAGGAGACGACGTGAGGCGAGGTGAGAACAGATGACAGGAGACGACGTGAGGCGAGGTGAGAGAACAGATGACAGGAGACGATGTGAGGCGAGGTGAGAACAGATGACAGGAGACGACGTGAGGCGAGGTGAGAACAGATGACAGGAGACGACGTGAGGCGAGGTGAGAACAGTGAGAACAGATTACAGGAGACGACGTGAGGCGAGGTGAGAACAGATGAGAGGAGACGTGAGGCGAGGGTGAGAACGTGAGGCGAGAACAGTGAGAGGAGACGCGGAGAACAGATGACAGGAGACGACGTGAGGCGAGGTGAGAACAGATGACAGGAGATGACGTGAGGCGAGGTGAGAACAGATGAGAGGAGACAACGTGGGGCGAGGTGAGAACAGATGACAGGAGACAACGTGAGGTGATGTGAGAAGAGACAACTGGAGACGACGTGAGGTGATGTGAGAAGAGACAACTGACGTGAGGCGAGGTGAGAACAGATGAGAGGAGAGGTGATGTGAGAAGAGACAACTGAGACGACGTGAGGTGATGTGAGAACAGATGAGAAGAGACAACTGGTGACGACGTGAGGTGAGAACAGATGCGAGAACAGACAACTGGAGACGAGCGTGAGAACAGATAGGTGATGAACAGATGAGAACAGACAACTGGAGACGACGTGAGGTGATGTGAGAAGAGACAACTGGAGACGACGTGAGGTAATGCGAGAACAGACAACTGGAGACGACGTTAGGTGATGCGAGAACAGACAACTGGAGACGACGTGAGGTGATGTGAGAAGAGACAACTGGAGACGACGTGAGGTAATGCGAGAACAGACAACTGGAGACGACGTTAGGTGATGCGAGAACAGACAACTGGAGACGACGTGAGGTGATGAGAAGAGACAACTGGAGACGACGTGAGGTAATGCGAGAACAGACAACTGGAGACGACGTGTGGTGAGGCAAGAACAGACAACAAGAGAGAATAGTAGATTAGATTAACTATGGTGACAATTAGTGAATAATGTCAAATGTAAAGTAAATAGTGTTTTGAGACATGGAATTAAACTTTTCTTACAGCTTAACTCAAGAGACAGACAGGATCCAGTACAGTATTCCCATGTCTTTGCTAGAAGTAGATTACTGGAAGCATATCTGTACCAAGGACATGTGAGGCTGTACTGTCTAGCAGCCTGGGTGTTCAATACAGTACATTTCTGGGGGAGTACCGGATTCCTTCACTTGAAAACACAAAGTCATGAAGAAGGTGTGACAATGACTTTTCCCCCTCAGGAAGCTGAAAAAAGTTTAGCATGGGCCCTCAAATCTTGACTGGCTGCATCACTCACTGGTATGGCAATAGCACTGCACCATACATCACTCACTGGTATGGCAATAGCACTGCCCCATACATCACTCACTGGTATGGCAATAGCACTGCCCCATACATCACTCACTGGTATGGCAATAGCACTGCACCATACATCACTCACTGGTATGGCAATAGCACTGCCCCATACATCACTCACTGGTATGGCAATAGCACTGCCCCATACATCACTCACTGGTATGGCAATAGCACTGCCCCACACATCACTCACTGGTATGGCAATAGCACTGCCCCATACATCACTCACTGGTACTGCACCCCATACATCACTCACTGGTATGGCAATAGCACTGCCCCATACATCACTCACTGGTATGGCAATAGCACTGCCCCATACATCACTCACTGGTATGGCAATAGCACTGCCCCATACATCACTCACTGATATGGCAATAGCACTGCCCCATACATCACTCACTGGTATGGCAATAGCACTGCCCCATACATCACTCACTGGTATGGCAATAGCACTGCCCCATACATCACTAGGGCTGAGCTCCCTGCCATCCAGAACATCTATCTCAGGCGGTTGGGAAGGAAGGCCTGGAAGATCTCCAACCACCTGAGCCATAGACGATCATCTCACTTTATTTCATCACTCACAGCAAGCGCCCCATACATCACCACTTGCATTATGTCTCACTCACCAACAGCCCCATACATCACTCACTGGGGTTGCCCCATACAGACAGTGGCAAGTGCCATCCAACATCTATCTCACGGTTTAGGCATTACCTGTCTCTCTTTATTTCCATCACACCAACAGGCTGACACCTCAGGCTCTCGTACAGACAGTGGCAAGACAGAGGCAAGTGCAAGTGAAATACCGTTGCATTATGTCTGACACCAACAGGCTCTCAGGGTTCGTACAGACAGAGGCAAGTCAAATACCGTTGCATTATGTCTGAGACCAACAGGCTCTCAGGGTTCGTACAGACAGAGGCAAGTCAAATACCGTTGCATTATGTCTGAAACCAACAGGCTCTCAGGGTTCGTACAGACAGAGGCAAGTCAAATACCGTTGCATTATGTCTGACACCAACAGGCTCTCAGGGTTCGTACAGACAGAGGCAAGTCAAATACCGTTGCATTATGTCTGACACCAACAGGCTCTCAGGGTTCGTACAGACAGAGGCAAGTCAAATACCGTTGCATTATGTCTGACACCAACAGGCTCTCAGGGTTCGTACAGACAGAGGCAAGTCAAATACCGTTGCATTATGTCTGACACCAACAGGCTCTCAGGGTTCGTACAGACAGAGGCAAGTCAAATACCGTTGCATTATGTCTGACACCAACAGGCTCTCAGGGTTCGTACAGACAGAGGCAAGTCAAATACCGTTGCATTATGTCTGACACCAACAGGCTCTCAGGGTTCGTACAGACAGAGGCAAGTCAAATACCGTTGCATTATGTCTGACACCAACAGGCTCTCAGGGTTCGTACAGACAGAGGCAAGTCAAATACCGTTGCATTATGTCTGACACCAACAGGCTCTCAGGGTTCTCAGGGTTCGTACAGACAGAGGCAAGTCAAATACCGTTGCATTATGTCTGACACCAACAGGCTCTCAGGGTTCGTACAGACAGAGGCAAGTCAAATACCGTTGCATTATGTCTGACACCAACAGGCTCTCAGGGTTCGTAGAGACAGAGGCAAGTCAAATACCGTTGCATTATGTCTGAGACCAACAGGCTCTCAGGGTTCGTACAGACAGAGGCAAGTCAAATACCGTTGCATTATGTCTGAGACCAACAGGCTCTCAGGGTTCGTACAGACAGAGGCAAGTCAAATACCGTTGCATTATGTCTGACACCAACAGGCTCTCAGGGTTCGTACAGACAGAGGCAAGTCAAATACCGTTGCATTATGTCTGACACCAACAGGCTCTCAGGGTTCGTACAGACAGAGGCAAGTCAAATACCGTTGCATTATGTCTGACACCAACAGGCTCTCAGGGTTCGTACAGACAGAGGCAAGTCAAATACCGTTGCATTATGTCTGACACCAACAGGCTCTCAGGGTTCGTACAGACAGAGGCAAGTCAAATACCGTTGCATTATGTCTGACACCAACAGGCTCTCAGGGTTCGTACAGACAGAGGCAAGTCAAATACCGTTGCATTATGTCTGACACCAACAGGCTCTCAGGGTTCGTAGAGACAGAGGCAAGTCAAATACCGTTGCATTATGTCTGACAACCAACAGGCTCTCAGGGTTCGTAGAGACAGAGGCAAGTCAAATTCAAGGACCATGCATTTGTAATAGTTCACTTCATGCAATTGTTTCTAGTTGCCACCATTTGTTATAATGCTGTATTCATCGCTACCTTACAAGTTTTACTCAAGAATACATTGTTTCATTACTTATTTACTACAGGTGGTAAGTCAGTACAGATGATTATGCAATTGCAGCAATGATGAGCAGAGTTTTGGGCCATGCCTACTTGTGAATACACATTTCCTTTTCTCATTGCTACGCAATTCAGGCTTAATGACAGTGTTTTAATTGGGCATTTGGGAAACTACTACTTAAAAGCTATGAAAAGCGACTTGCTTCCAACTGGAAGCTTTTGTGTCGCCGGTCGGGAGAAGGATGGGTGGGCTGTGTGAGGACAACGGCAAGTAAACACCAGAATGGCAGGAGCACGGCTACCGATTGATAATGTGGCCGCTCTGTGACTGAAGCGATTGCTGAAAAAGCTCTAGAGGTTGTTGCAGAGAGAAAGTCACATAACTTAGAACAGGCAACAGCAGGAAGCAGCGTTGTGTCTTTCTCCTTCATAATGTAGAACTGGTGATAACAGGAAGCAGCATTGTGTCTTTCCCCTTCATAATGTAGAACTGGTGATAACAGGAAGCAGCATTGTGTCTTTCCCCTTCATAATGTAGAACTGGTGTCAACAGGAAGCAGCGTTGTGTCTTTCTCCTTCATAATGTAGAACTGGTGACAACAGGAAGCAGCGTTGTGTCTTTCCCCTTCATAATGTAGAACTGGTGATAACAGGAAGCAGCATTGTGTCTTTCCCCTTCATAATGTAGAACTGGTGTCAACAGGAAGCAGCGTTGTGTCTTTCTCCTTCATAATGTAGAACTGGTGACAACAGGAAGCAGCATTGTGTCTTTCCCCTTCATGATGTAGAACTGGTGATAACAGGAAGCAGCATTGTGTCTTTCCCCTTCATAATGTAGAACTGGTGACAACAGGAAGCAGCATTGTGTCTTTCCCCTTCATAATGTAGAACTGGTGACAACAGGAAGCAGCGCTGTGTCTTTCCCCTTCATAATGTAGAACTGGTGACAACAGGAAGCAGCATTGTGTCTTTCCCCTTCATAATGTAGAACTAGTGACAACAGGAAGCAGCATTGTGTCTTTCTCCTTCATAATGTAGAACTGGTGACAACAGGAAGCAGCGTTGTGTCTTTCTGCTTCATAATGTAGAAGTTTTGCACCTGCATGGATGAGTGGCAGTGTGAGTGGAGTGAGCGAAACCACCTGTCGAGCAGTGCTAAACAGTGTGGATATTAAACTCTGTATTCTACCTGGAAATTAATTCGCAAGACCATTGCATTTTTATAATATTTTTCATAAACTAATTTGATCGTCATCTGTTCTCCTCTAAAAATAATTCAAGCACTTTTCAAGTACCAACTTGAGAAAATGTCTGATTTTCAAGGTTTTCCAGTACTTGAATTTCAGAGTGCCACATTCAAGTACTTTAAGCAACTCAAGCACCTTGTGGAGAACTCTGCTCTTGAACATCTTTCCCCAGGCAAGAATAATGAAAAACAGCTACAAGGACTATCAGAGTCAACCTTGTGTCTTTATTGACCTTTTAGTTTTAGTCTCTATGCACACACACACTGTCACTCCAACACACACACACACACACACACACACACACACACACACACACACACACACACACACACACACACACACACACACACACACACACACACAACACACACACACACTGTCACTCCAACACACACACACACACACACTGTCACTCCAACACACACACACACACTGTCACTCCACACACACACACACACACACACACACACACACACTGTCACTCCAACACACACACACGCTGTCACACCAACACACACACGCTGTCACTCCATCACACACACACACTGTCACTCCAACACACACACACACACACACACTGTCACTCCAACACACACACACACACACACACACACTGTCACTCCATCACACACACACACTGTCACTCCAACACACACACACACTGTCACTCCAACACACACACGCTGTCACTCCAACACACACACGCTGTCACTCCAACACACACACTGTCACTCCAACACACACACACACACACACTGTCACTCCAACACACACACACGCTGTCACTCCAACACACACACACGCTGTCACTCCAACACACATACACGCTGTCACTCCAACACACACACGCTGTCACTCCAACACACACACACGCTGTCACTCCAACACACACACACGCTGTCACTCCAACACATAACATACATAATGTAGAACTGGTGACAACAGGAAGCAGCGTTGTGTCTGGAGTGACAGTGTGTGTGTGTGTGTGTTGGAGTGACAGTGTGTGTGTGTTGGAGTGACAGCGTGTGTGTGTTGGAGTGACAGCGTGTGTGCGTTGGAGTGACAGTGTGTGTGTGTGTTGGAGTGACAGTGTGTGTGTGTGATGGAGTGACAGTGTGTGTGTGTGTGTGTGTGTGTGTGTGTGTGTGTGTTGGATTGACAGTGTGTGTGTGTGTGTGTGTGTTGGAGTGACAGTGTGTGTGTGTGATGTGGACTTCAGGAAACAGCAGAGGGAACACCCCCCTATCCACATCGATGGATCAGTAGTGGAGAGGGTAGCAAGTTTTAAGTTCCTCGGCATACACATCACAGACAAACTGAATTGGTCCACTCACACTGACAGCGTCGTGAAGAAGGCGCAGCAGCGCCTCTTCAACCTCAGGAGGCTGAAGAAATTCAGCTTGTCACCAAAAGCACTCACAAACTTCTACAGATGCACAATCGAGAGCATCCTGGCGGGCTGTATCACCGCCTGGTACGGCAACTGCTCCGCCCTCAACCGTAAGGCTCTCCAGAGGGTAGTGAGGTCTGCACAACGCATCACCGGGGGCAAACTACCTGCCCTCCAGGACACCTACACCACCCGATGTTACAGGAAGGCCATAAAGATCATCAAGGACATCAACCACCGAACCACTGCCTGTTCACCCCGCTATCATCCAGAAGGCGAGGTCAGTACAGTTGCATCAAAGCTGGGACCGAGAGACTGAAAAACAGCTTCTATCTCAAGGCCATCAGACTGTTAAACAGCAATCACTAACATTGAGTGGCTGCTGCCAACACACTGTCATTGACACTGACCCAACTCCAGCCACTTTAATAATGGGAATTGATGGGAAATGATGTAAATATATCACTAGCCACTTTAAACAATGCTACCTTATATAATGTTACTTACCCTACATTATTCATCTCATATGCATATGTATATACTGTACTCTAGATCATCGACTGCATTCTTATGTCACTAGCCACTTTAACTATGCCACTTTGTTTACTTTGTCTACATACTCATCTCATATGTATATACTGTACTCGATACCATCTACTGTATGCTGCTCTGTACCATCACTCATTCATATATCCTTATGTACATATTCCTTATCCCCTTACACTGTGTATAAGACAGTAGTTTTGGAATTGTTAGTTAGATTACTTGTTGGTTATCACTGCATTGTCGGAACTAGAATCACAAGCATTTCACTACACTCGCATTAACATCTGCTAACCATGTGTATGTGACAAATAAAATTTGATTTGATTTGACACACATACAAGCTGTCACTCCAACACACACACACTGTCACTCCAACACACACACACACACGCTGTCACTCCAACACACACACACACACTGTCACTCCAACACACACACACACACTGTCACTCCAACACACACACACACACACACTGTCACTCCAACACACACACACACACACTGTCACTCCAACACACACACACACACACACACATAGAATGCCCACCCCAAATCACACCCTGACAAAACCAAAATAGAGACAGAAAAAGCTCTCTAAGGTCAGGGTGTGACAGTATGGTATGGTATTGAAATTAGCCCTTTTTTGGACACTGTGTTAACTAACCTCCAAACGAGCTTCAATGCCATACAACACTCCTTCTGTGGCCTCCGACTGCTCTTAAACACTAGCAAAACCAAATGCATGCCTTTCAACCGTTTGCTGCCTGCACCTGCCCAACTAGCATCACTACTCTGGACGGTTTTGACCTAGAATACAGAATACATGGACAACTACAAATACCTAGGTGTCTGGATAGACTGTAAACTCTCCTTCCAGACTCATATCAAACATCTCCAATCCAAAATAAAATCTAGAACCGGATGTATTTATTTTTTTGATTTTTCTGTTGAATTTTTTTAACCCCTTTTTCGTGGTGTCCAATGGTTAGTAGCTACTATCTTGTCTCATCGCTACAACTCCCGTACGAGCTCGGGAGAGACGAAGGTTGAAAGTCATGCGTCCTCCGATACACAACCCAACCAAGCCGTACTGCTTCTTAACACAGCGCGCATCCAACCCGTAAGCCAGCCACACCAATGTGTCAGAGGAAACACTGTGCACATGGCGACCTTGGTTAGCGCGCACTGTGCCCGGCCCACCACAGGAGTTGCTGGTGCGCGATGAGACAAGGATAACCCTACCGGCCAAACCCTCCCTAACCCGGACGACGCTAGGCTAATTGTGCGTCGCTCCACAGACCTCCCAGTCGCGGCCGGCTGTGACAGAGCCTGGGCGCGAACCCAGTGTCTCTGGTGGCAGAGCTAGCGCTGCGATGCAGTGCCCTAGTAGAATCAGATTTCTATTTTGCAACAAAGCCTCCTTCACTCACGTAGGGTATTGTATTGGAACTGACCCCGTATATAGTATACTTACTTGTTGTGTTTTGAGTTTGGAAGAAAGGCATTTCACTCTAACATTAAAAACTTCAAACTAAAATACAACTTTTTTCTCTCCTGTGTAGTGCTCAAGGCCACAAGCAATCTTTTCTAAAATAGCACTAGCCTTGAGAGGCCTGGAGACAAATGGGCTGTGTTTTAGCATAGCCTTGTAGAATAAGCACTGTGTGTGTGTGTGTGTACCTGGGACTAAGTACAGCTTGGCTTTAATGTCTCCCTCTGAGGAGAATGTGTCACGTCCTGACCATAGAAAGCCTGTATTTTCTATGGTAGAGTAGGTCAGGGCGTGACTAGGGGTTTTAGTCTAGTTTATTATTTCTATGTGGGGTTCTAGGTTTAATTTTCTATGTTGGTGTTTGTGTATGATTCCCAATTAGAGGCAGCTGGTAATCGTTGTCTCTATTTGGGGATCCTACTTAAGTAGCATGTTTTCCACCTGTGGGTTATGGGATATTGTTTATGTTTAGTTGCCTGTTTGCGCTGCATTGTCGTCACGTTTTGTTTATTCTTTATTGTTTTGTTTTTTCTAAGGTTCACTGTCTAATAAATATGTGGAACTCTACATACAGTAGCGCCTTGGTCCGACCATTATTACGAAAGACGTGACAGAATGGTCTTTATAAACGCACGCATGCACACGTACACACACACACACCAAGTAGCTCTCACAGTCTCACATCAGAATTAGACGTTCATCCATGTTTCTCAAACATTGAATTTTGTGTTTAAGGTCAAGTTTGAGATGGGTTAACCTCTTCAGTCGACCCTCTACTTTTTTGAACATTCTGTTAAAAATCGCGCAACATTTCAGCGCCCTGCTACTCATGCCAGGAATATAGTATATGCATTTGCTTAGTCTGTGTGGATAGAAAACACTCAGACGTTTAAAAAACTGGTTAAATCACTGCTGTGGCTTTACCAGAACGGCATTTACATCGAAAAGCACAGGAAAAACTGATCACTGAAAATGGGAAAATATATCCATGCGCTACTTGATCCCTTTGATAAAGGTGAACCACAATTAATTGACTGAGGTTGCAGTACCTACAGCTTCCACACGGTGTCTAGAGTCTTGTCATTTCCCTTCGAGTTTTTCTTGGTCAAACACATGCAGGACACCGTATCTAATCCGGTCTAGGACCGGATATTTTCGTTGAGTTTCTAGCCGGACATTTTTCCAGACGGACAGCTAATGATCTTTACATCGCCTCCTGATGAATTTTATCGCTTATTACCGTTTACTAATACCTAAAGTTGCATTACAAACGTATTTCGAAGTGTTTTGTGAAAGTTTATCGTCGACTTTTTGAATTTTAAAAAATGACGTTACGTTTTGAAACGATGTTTTTTTCGTTTATCACACAGTCTACATATAACGATATCTAGGCTCTATATGGACCGATTTAATCGAAATAAAGACCCAAATAGTGTTTATGGGACATCTAGGAGTGCCAACAAAGAAGATGGTGAAAGGTAATGAATGTTTTCTATTTTATTGTGCAGTTTGTGTAACGCTGAAATGCTAATTATTTTGTTTACGTCCCCTGTGGGTCTTTTGGGGTGTTGCATGCTATCAGATAATAGCTTCTCATGCTTTCGCCGAAAAGCATTTTAAAAATCTGACTTGTTGCCTGGATTCACAACGAGTGTAGCTTTAATTCGATACCCTGCATGTGTATTTTAATGAACTTTTGAGTTTTAACTAATACTATTAGCATTTAGCGTAGCGCATTTGCATTTCCAGAGCTCTAGTTGGGACGCAAGCGTCCCGAGTAGAAGCAACAGGTTAAAAAATGTAATAATCTCAAAAACAACTTTCTCTCGCTGGATTCAAACTTGCAAACTATGGAATCAGAGGCAGATGCAACTCTCACTGTTCCCCCTAGTGGCCGGTTTTCACGTAATCTCCCGACATCCTAAGACATGGATGGACGTTGAATACTGACTTGTATCATGGGTGACCTGGCTGCACATTTCCCTGTTTTTCCTTCATTCTCATACAGGTAATAGCAATGGAAGGGGGAGTAAGGGGGAGGAGGGGGAGGAAGGGGGAGGAAGGGGAGAGGGAGGAAGGGGAGAGGGAGGAACGGGAGAGGGAGTAAGGGGTGAGGAGGGGGAGGGGGAGTAAGGTGGGAGGATGGGGAGAGGGAGTAAGGGGTGAGGAGGGGGAGTAAAGGGGAGTAAGGGGGAGGGGAGATGAGGGGGAAGAATGGGGGAGGAGAGGGATGGGGAGGAAGGGGAGAGGAGGGGTGAGGAGGGGAGGGGGAGGAAGGGGAGAGGAGGGGGAGGAATGGGGAGGAGAGGGATGGGGAGGAAGGGGAGAGGAGGGGTGAGGAGGGGAGGGGGAGAAATGGGGAGGAGAGGGATGGGGAGGAAGGGGAGAGGAGGGGGAGGAAGGGGAGAGGAGGGGTGAGGAGGGGGAGGAAGGGGAGGAAGGGGAGGATATTGAAGGACATAAAAGCAATAGTAAAGTGGAGGTGGTGTTTGGTATCCTCCACATGCAACGACTTTTTGTAGATTTGTGTGTGAGTGTGGTTTTGTGTACATGTTAGTGAGTGTGGTTTTTGTACATTTAGTTTAGTGTGGTTTGTGATTTTAGTTTAGTGTGGTTTGTGTACATGTTAGTGAGTGTGGTTTGTTGTAGTGTGGTTTTTGTATACATGTTAGTGTTTAGTGTGGTTTTGTGTACATGTTAGTTTAGTGTGGTTTTGTATACATGTTAGTTTAGTGTGGTTTTGTGTACATGTTAGTGAGTGTGGTTTTGTGTACATGTTAGTGAGTGTGGTTTTGTATACATGTTAGTGAGTGTGGTTTTGTGTACATGTTAGTGAGTGTGGTTTTGTGTACATGTTATTGAGTGTGGTTTTGTGTACATGTTATTGAGTGTGGTTTTGTGTACATGTTATTGAGTGTGGTTTTGTGTACATGTTAGTTTAGTGTGGTTTTGTGTACATGTTAGTTTAGTGTGGTTTTGTATACATGTTAGTTTAGTGTGGTTTTGTGTACATTTTAGTGAGTGTGGTTTTGTGTACATGTTATTGATGTTATTGAGTGTGGTTTTGTGTACATGTTATTGAGTGTGGTTTTGTGTACATTTTATTGAGTGTGGTTTTGTGTACATGTTATTGAGTGTGGTTTTGTGTACATGTTATTGAGTGTGGTTTTGTGTACATGTTAGTTTAGTGTGGTTTTGTGTACATGTTATTGAGTGTGGTTTTGTGTACATGTTAGTTTAGTGTGGTTTTGTGTACATGTTATTGAGTGTGGTTTTGTGTACATGTTAGTTTAGTGTGGTTTTGTGTACATGTTATTGAGTGTGGTTTTGTGTACATGTTAGTTTAGTGTGGTTTTGTGTACATTTTAGTGAGTGTGGTTTTGTATACATGTTAGTGAGTGTGGTTTTGTGTACATGTTATTGAGTGTGGTTTTGTGTACATGTTATTGAGTGTGGTTTTGTGTACTAGTTATTGAGTGTGGTTTTGTGTACATGTTATTGAGTGTGGTTTTGTGTACATGTTATTGAGTGTGGTTTTGTGTACATGTTATTGAGTGTGTTTGCACGTGTAAGACTATGTCACAACTCAAGCACCAAAATAAAATGCACCTGTCACGCCCTGGTCTAAGTATTTTGTGTTTTTCTTTATGTATTGGGTCAGGCCAGGGTGTGGCATGGAGTTTTTGTATTGTGGTGTGTTTTGTCTGGGGGTTTTGGTGTGTATGTTAGTGGGATTGTAGCTTAGTAGGGTGTTCTAGGAAAGTCTATGGCTGTCTGGAGTGGTTCTCAATCAGAGGCAGGTGGTTATCGTTGTCTCTGATTGGGAACCATATTTAGGCAGCCATATTCTTTGGTTGTATTGTGGGTGATTGTCCTTAGTGTCCTTGTTCCTGTCTATGTAGGTTACACAAGTATAGGCTGTTTCGGTTTTCTTTACGTTTATTGTTTTTGTACTGTTTTTGTATTAGATTCATGTTAAGTTTATTAATAAAACATGGATTGCAATAGCCACGCTGCATTTTGGTCCGATCCTTGCTACACCTCCTTATCCGAGGAGGAGATAGAAGAAAACCGTTACAGAATCACCCACCACAAACGGACCAAGCAGCGTGTCAACAGGCAGGAGCAGCCCAAAGAGGAGAAGCGCTATAAGGATTTCTGGACATGGGAGGAAATCCTAAACGGAGAAGGACCCTGGGCTCAGGCTGGAGAATATCGCCGCCCCAAGGAAGAACTGGAGGCGGTGAAAGCTGAGAGGCGCAGATATGAGGAGGCAGCACGGCGACGCGGACGTAAGCCTGAGAATCGGCCCCAAAAATTTATTGGGGGGGCTAAGGGAGAGTGTGGCAGAGTCAGGAGTCAGACCTGAGCCAACTCTCCCTGTTTATCGTGAGGAGCCAAGGAGGAGACCAGAACCAGAGCCGGTGTTGGAGGTGAGCGAAACAGAGACTGTGAAGGAGTTAATGGGGAAATTGGAGGAGAGAGAAATGAGGGAGTTGCTGTGTTGGTGCTTTTTGCATGGAATTCGACCGACGGAACGTGTCGGGGATTTGATGGCACCTGGGTTAGCGCTCCATACTCGTCCTGAGGTGCGTGTTAGTCGGCTGGTGAAGTTGGTGCCAGCCTCACGCACCAGGCCTCCTGTGCACATCCCTAGCCTTACACGTCCTGTGCCAACACTGCTCTCAAGATCTCCAGTACGCCTTCACGGTCTAGCCCATCCTGTGCCACCTCCACACTCTAGTCCTCCGGTAGCAGCTCCCCGCACCAGGCTTCCTGTGCGTGTCCTCGATCCAGTACCACCGGTTCCAGCACCACGCACCAGGCCTTCAGTGCGCCTCGCCTGTTCAGCGCAGCCAGAGCCTGTCTCCTCTCCTGCGCTGCCGGAGCCTCCCGCCTGTTTAGCGCGGCCAGAGCCTGTCTCCTCTCCTGCTCTATCGGAGCCTCCCGCCTGTTCAGCGCAGCCAGAGCCTGTCTCTTCTCCTGCACTGCCGGAGCCTCCCGCCTGTTTAGCGAGGCCAGAGCCTGTATCCTCTCCTGCGCTGCCGGAGTCTCCCGCCTAGCGCAGCCAGAGCCGCTGCCGGCCGGCCTCCCGCCTGTTCAGCGCAGCCAGAGCCTGTCTCCTCTCCTGCGCTGCCGGAGCCTCCCGCCTGTTCAGCGCAGCCAGAGCCTGTCTCCTCTCCTGCGCTGCCGGAGTCTCCCGCCTGTTTAGCGCTGTCGGAGCCTTTCTCTTCTCCTGCGCTGCCGAGTCTCCAGTCTCCAGTCTGCTCCCAGTCTGCCCGCCAGTGCTCCCAGTCTGCCCAGCGCCGCCAGTCTCTGCTCCCAGCGCCGCCAGTCTGCGCCAGTCTGCCCAGCGTAGCCAGTCTGCCCAGCGCCGCCAGTCTGCCCAGCGCCGCCAGTGCTCCCAGTCTGCCCAGCGCCGCCAGTCTGCTCAGCGCTGTCAGTCTGCCCAGCGTCGCCAGTGCTCCCAGTCTGCCCAGCGCCGCCAGTCTGCCAGACTCTTCCAGATCTGCCAGTCAACCAGACTCTTCCAGATCTGCCAGTCAGCCAGACTCTTCCAGATCTGCCAGTCAGCCAGACTCTTCCAGATCTGCCAGTCAACCAGACTCTTCCAGATCTGCCAGACTCTTCCAGATCTGCCAGTCAGCCAGACTCTTCCAGATCTGCCAGTCAGCCAGACTCTTCCAGAACTGCCAGTCAGCCAGACTCTTCCAGATCTGCCAGTCAGCCAGACTCTTCCAGATCTGCCAGTCAGCCAGACTCTTCCGGATCTGCCAGTCAGCCAGACTCTTCCGGATCTGCCAGTCAGCCAGACTCTTCCGGATCTGCCAGTCAGCCAGACTCTTCCGGATCTGCCAGTCAGCCAGACTCTTCCGGATCTGCCAGTCAGCCAGGATCTTCCAGAGGTGCCAGTCAGCCAGGATCTGCCAGTAGCACCAGTCAGCCAGGATCTGCCAGTCAGCCAGGATCTGCTGAGACCACCAGCCAGCCAGGATCTGGTAGATCTATCTACCTGCCTGAGCTTCCTCTCACTCCTGAGCTTCCTCTCACTCCTGAGCTTCCTCTCACTCCCGAGCTTCCTCTCACTCCCGAGCTTCCTCTCACTCCCTCTCTCACTCCCGAGCTTCCTCTCACTCCCGAGCTTTCTCTCACTCCCGAGCTTTCTCTCACTCCCGAGCTGCCTCAGTCCCGAGCTGTCCTTCAGTCCCGATCTGCTCCTCAGTCCAGTGGGGTTCTGGGTGAGGACTACTAGGCCATGGTCGGCGGCGAGGGTGGACTATCCAGGGACGCGAGGAGAGGGGACTAAGGCATTTATTGAGTGGGGTCCACGTCCCGCGCCGGAACCGCCACCATGGACAGACGCCCACCCGGACCCTCCCTATTTGTTTTGAGGTGCGTTCGGGAGTCCGCACCTTAGGGGGGGTGGTTCTGTCACGCCCATGTTATTGAGTGTGTTTGCACGTGTAAGACTATGTCACAACTCAAGCACCAAAATAAAATGCACCTGTCACGCCCTGGTCTAAGTATTTTGTGTTTTTCTTTATGTATTGGGTCAGGCCAGGGTGTGGCATGGAGTTTTTGTATTGTGGTGTGTTTTGTCTGGGGGTTTTGGTGTGTATGTTAGTGGGATTGTAGCTTAGTAGGGTGTTCTAGGAAAGTCTATGGCTGTCTGGAGTGGTTCTCAATCAGAGGCAGGTGGTTATCGTTGTCTCTGATTGGGAACCATATTTAGGCAGCCATATTCTTTGGTTGTATTGTGGGTGATTGTCCTTAGTGTCCTTGTTCCTGTCTATGTAGGTTACACAAGTATAGGCTGTTTCGGTTTTCTTTACGTTTATTGTTTTTGTACTGTTTTTGTATTAGATTCATGTTAAGTTTATTAATTAAACATGGATTGCAATAGCCACGCTGCATTTTGGTCCGATCCTTGCTACACCTCCTCTTCCGAGGAGGAGATAGAAGAAAACCGTTACACCACCCCTCGCCGTAACTGCAGCAACAGAGGTCGTTTTAATGATGGCGCGTTGGGCCATCTGTGGTTCCCTCTCTAGATTATGCGTGTTGCAGTTTTAATTATGGTGTACGTTGTCGTATGTCAGCTGTCAGTCAAACTGGGCAAAAGGGAGACTGAAATTTACCTCAGTGGTCAAGATTAGGTAATAAATACGAAGCTGTTATGGCTTGGGCTCAAACAGAAAAACTAACATGACAAAATAAGTGCCTGCCACTGGGATTTAACCTATGAGCCGGAGTTTGTGATTTAATCCTCAACACCCTAGCTCGTTGCGAGCCTACCAGAAGGTAAGGCACACTGGCGTTGACCCTAGTAGACGGCAGGAAATTGCCATGACAACCCTTCCTCCATTTCACCATTTCACATACGCCTAAATACGCTGTAATCCAATAGAGGTTGGCCTGCTATATCAATACCGTATGTGTGTGTATGTGTGTACTGATGTATGTTTTTCTGTCTCCATGTTTCTGTGTGTCACTTTGTTTATCTGTGTTTGATGTGTTCGATATGTGTGTGTGTGTTTAAACACGCTCTGGGCTGGCACTAAAGGGATTAAGAGGGCTGGCATCTGACCCTGGTGCTCCAGGGTGGGTTTATCCATGACGGGGGCAGGGAACAGCTCTAAATCCCTTTCTGGGTGCTCAGGCAGCGGGCTGACCTTCGACCCTCAGCTCCCTCTCCTGGGGGATCTGGCTGGAAGTGTCACCGCAGGGTAATTGTCATGTCTGTCCACCTGTCGAACAGAGCCTGATACAGCAACTCCTCAACCGTGTGTGTGTGTGTGTGTGTGTGTGTGTGTGTGTGAATGTGTGTGTGTGTGCTGGTTGCAGTGAGAGCCTGATACAGCGTGGCCTCAACTATGTGTGGAGGAGGTGTGTGTGTGTGTCGGTCGCAGTCAGAGCCTGATACAGCACAGTCTATGTGTATATACTTACTGTATATAGTTACTGGGTATATAATTCCCAGACCTGGTTTCAAATACTGTTTCAAATACAGTATCTCAATTACTTTCACATACATTTAAAGTAAGTATTCAGATATATTTTAGTGGATGAATATTTTAATACATTTGAAAAACAATTGGAAAGTATCTGAAAAATGAAATGCCCTCCCATGCACATAACCCAGGTATTTGAAAGTAATATTTGAACATACTGTGAAATACTCAAATAAAAGTGTTTGTTTTCGTCTGTATTTTAGAAAATAATCAAATAAACAGAAAAAGTATTTTAAATAGCAGGTACTCAAATACACACGTTTTGAACCCAGGTCTGATATACATTTTTTAAAAATCACGTTTTCCACCTTGTTTCCTGTGCAAGTGTCTGATAAACTTTTACAATTTACATTACAACTCGACTTCAACAAACAAACTTACAATTGCTACAGTGTTCCCACAAAGGCATGCGTATGCAGAACACACACACACACACACACACACACACACACACACACACACACACACACACACACACACACACAGAACATCACATTCCTGTATCACTGACCAGCATTATTTACATGAAGCTAATTGTGTTGGTGAATGTGGTTAATAGGTGTTGCTGCCCCTACCATTACAACAAACAACACATTAATAGAACTATAGCCACAGGAGAAGTACTATTAGTGAGCGAATATGTGTGTGTGTGTGTGTGTGTGCGCGCCTGTGTGTGCATATGTATGTGAGTGTGTGCGTGTGTGCGTGTGTGCGTGCGTGTGTGTGTGTGTGTGTGTGTGTGTGTGCGTGTGTGTGTATGTGTGTGCGTGTGTATGTGAGTTGGTGCGTGTGTGTGCGTGTATGTGAGTGTGTGCATGTGTGCATTTTTGTGTTTGTGCCAATGCCACTGAGCTATACAATTACCAGACTGTCACAGTGTGCTGCCTCATGACAGGCAGAAACAGCTGTGACTTACATGAACCCCAGTCAACCTGGTACTGCCTCTAACACAGCCTTAAAACTCTGCTTCAGCAACACATCAACCTGGTACTGCCTCTAACACAGCCTTAAAACTCTGATTCAGCCACACATCAACCTGGTACTGCCTCTAGCACAGCCTTAAAACTCTGATTCAGCCACACATCAACCTGGTACTGCCTCTAACACAGCCTTAAAACTCTGATTCAGCCACACATCAACCTGGTACTGCTGATAACACAGCCTTAAAACTCTGCTTCAGCCAAACATCACCTTGATACTGTCTCTAACACAGCCTTAAAACCTCTCTGGCGCAGGCGTTCGGCTAGCGACCCACCTCGACACATCGGGTGAAATTGCAGAGCACCAAATTCAAAATACAGAAATTGTCCAAATAAACATTCATAAAAAATACAAATGTTATACATCAACTTAACTACTAACTTCTTGTTAATCCAGCCGCTTTGTCAGAGTTCAAAAAGTCTTTACGGCGAAAGCATACCATGCGATTTTCTGAGGACAGCGCCCCGCTTACAAAAGCATACAAACATTTTACAACCAAGTAAAGGAATTACAAAAGTCAGATATAGCGATAAAATGAATCACTTACCTTTGAAGATCTTCATATGGCTGCAGTCACAAGAGTCCCAGCTACAAAATACATTTTCATTTTGTTCGATAAAGTCCCTCTTTATATCCCAAAAACTCTGTTTTGTTGGCGCATTTTGTTCAGTAATCCACTGGCTCAAAGGCGGTCAAAACATGCTTAAAGTATATATATATATATTCTAATAGTACCGGTAAAGTTCGTCGAAACATATCAAACAATGTTTATAATTAGTCCTCAGGATATCAATTATCTAAATAATCGATAATATTTCAACCGGACAATAGCGTATACAGTAGATAGGAAAAACAACGAAGGGCGCGCACTCGGTCACGGATGCAAACCAACACTGCATGATTCTACAGTCCACTAACAGAAAGGTCTCATTCTTCTTCATTATTCAGAAAACAAGCCTGAAACAATGTCTTAAGACTGTTGACATCTAGTGGAAGCCATAGGAAGTGCAATCTGGGTCCTAACCCATTAGATACTCTATAGGCATTCAATTGAAAACTACCCACATCAAAAAATTCCCACTTCCTGGATGGATATTCACATTATTGTAACAGTTTTGGAAACTTAAGAGTGTTTTCTGTCCAAATCTACCAATTACATGCATATCCTAGCTTCTGGGCCTGAGTAACAGGCAGTTTACTTTGGGTCTCATCCAGACGTCGCTTCTCATCCAGATGTTGAAATACTGACCCCAAAGCCATAAGAAGTTTTAATGTAATTATTGAGAAATGTCTTTTAGTGTTTAAAAAATAAATACATGTTCTCGCTGGTGAAATGTAATGTCTATCCATGACAGCTAATCTAGAGTTCGGTTTCCTGTTTAAATAATGTGTAATTGTGGGTTAAATACATGTGACAAGAACTTATCCTAGAGCAGTTAGTGGAGAACAAAGTCTTGGTGTGTTCCATTACACTGTGCCCATACCTCTCCTCTCTGTACCAGGTTGCTGAGGTTGCTCCTGTCTATAGTCTACGTTGACCTCTGAGAGGAGCTTGACAACCAACGCGACACACACAAATGCACACACTCACACACACACACTCATACACATGCAAACACACACACACACACACACACACACACACACACAACATTCTGAGGACTCAGACCAGGGGAAATAAAACAAAGTTACGTTGATTCATTTTCTGTTTTGCTCTGTATTTTCCATAGAACAATGCTTTCGTGCATGCGTGTATGTGCGTGCGTACATGTGTGAGTTTGTGTGTGCATGTGTGCGTGTGCATTTGCACGTCCGTTGATAATGTTGAGAACCCTACTGTGTAACGATTGTCGACGGGAGAAGGAGAAGAGGACCAAAGTGCAGCGTGGTACGTATTCATAATGATTTTAATAAAGATGAATACTCGAACAAAAACAACAAACCGACAAAACAAACAGTTCTGTAAGGTGCAACAAAAACACTAAACAGAAAATAATTACCCACAACCCCATAGTGGGAAAACAGGCTGCCTAAGTATGGTTCTCAATCAGAGACAACGATTGCCAGCTGCCACTGATTGGGAACCATACCAGGCCAAACACATAGAAATAGAAAACATAGAACACAAAATATAGAATGCCCTCCCCAACTCACGCCCTGACCAAACTAAAATAGAGACACAAAAAAGGAACTAAGGTCAGGACGTGACATACTGAGAGTTAATACAGCCATCAGTCAGTTCCTGTGGGTATAGCAGGCAGAAGTAGTATAATTGAACCACGGAGGCTTCCTTCTGTCTCCTCCTGACCTGTAATAGCTAAATATCAACCTGCTACCCATTAGATACACATCTCTGCTACAGAGAGAAACAGAGCAAGAGACAGAGAGAGACAGACAGACAGAGAGAGAGAAAGAGAGAGATAATGGGAGAACGGGAGAGAGAAAATGAGAGAGAGAGTGAAAGAGAGACAGAGAGAGAATGAGAGAGAGAGAATGAGAGAGAGAGATAAGATATACATCTTAGAATCAACTATTAAAGACTACCAGAACCCATTGGATTATCCAATTACATTGAATGAACTACAGGACAAAATACAAACCCTCCAACCCAAAAAGGCCTGTGGGGTTGGTGTTATCATAAATGATCAAATATACAGACCACAAATTCCAATTGGCTATACTTAAACTTTTTAACAAATTACCATACAACAGACCACGTAGTCACCCTGCACACCTTAATTGACAAACAAACAAACCTACATAAAAGGCTAAGTGTTCTCATGCTTTGTTGATTTAAAAAAAGCGTTCAACTCAATTTGACACGGGGGCCTGCTATACAAATGGATGGAAAGTGGTTTTGGGGGAAAAATATACCACATTATAAAATAAATAAATTATAAATTGGCAAAAAACAGACATGTTTTTTTTCCACAGGGCCAGGGGGTGAGACAGGAATGCAGCTTAAGTCCCACCGTGTTCAACATATCTATCAACAAACTGGCGAAGGCGCTAGAACAGTCTGCAGCCTATTAGAATCTGAAGTCAAATGTTTACTGTTTGCTGATGATTTGGTGCTTCTGTCACTGACCAAGGAGCGCCTAAAGCAGCACCTAGATCTTCTGCACAGATTGCATCAGACCTGGGCCATGACAGACCTGGGTCCTGACAGACCTGGGCCCTGACAGACCTGGGCCCTGACAGACCTGGGTCCTGACAGACCTGGGCCCTGACAGAGCTGGGCCCTGACAGACCTGGGCCCTGACAGACCTGGGCCATGACAGAACTGGGTCCTGACAGACCTGGGCCCTGACAGACCTGGGCCCTGACAGACCTGGGCCCTGACAGACCTGGGTCCTGACAGACCTGGGCCCTGACAGACCTGGGTCCTGACAGACCTGGGCCCTGACAGACCTGTGCCCTGACAGACCTGGGCCCTGACAGACCTGGGTCCTGACAGACCTAGGCCCTGACAGACCTGGGTCCTGACAGACCTGGGCCCTGACAGACCTGGGCCCTGACAGACCTGGGTCCTGACAGACCTGGGCCCTGACAGACCTGGGCCCTGACAGTAAATCTCAGTAAGACAATAATAGTGGTTTCCAAAAAAGGTCCAGTTGCCCGGACCACAATTACAAACTCCATCAAGACACCGTTGACCTGGAGCACACAAACTATACATACATCGGCCTAAACATTGCCACAAGAACTTCCACAAAGCTCTGAACGATCTGAGAGAACAACATGTCAATGCAATTTGACATGCCATTTTGGATCTGTCTAAAAATACTTGAGTTCAGTTATAGTTATAGTCCGTTATAAATCAGTTATAGAACCCATTTCCCTTTATGGTTGAGAGGTCTGGGGTCCACTCACCAACCTAGATATTCACAAAATGGGACAAACACCAAATTGAGACTCTGCATACAGAATTCTGCAAAAATATCCCACGTGTACAATGTAGAACAACAAAGAATGCATGCAGAGCAAAATTAGGCCGATACCCACTAATTATAAAAATCCAGAAAAGAGACATTCAATTCTACAACCACCTAAAAGGAACCAATTCCCATACCTGGAGAAGAGCCCCATAAGCAAATACAAACAGACCGCACCTTAGCCCCAGGACAGCAACACAATTAGACCCAACCAAATCATGAGAAAACAAAAAGATAATTACTTGACACATTGGAAAGAATAAACAAAAAAACAAAGCAAACTAGAATGCTATTTGGCCCTAAACAGAGAATACAGAGTGGCAGAATACCTGACCACTGTGACTGAACCAAAATAAAGGAAATCTTTGACTATGTCCAAACTCAGCGAGCACAGCCTTGCTATTGAGAAAGGCCGCCAATGGCAGGCGTAGCTCTCAATAGAAGACAGGCTATGTGCACACTGCCCACAAGGTGAGGTGGTAACTGATTTGCACTTCCTAAGGTCCTCCCAAATGAATGACCATATTAGAGACACATATTTCCCTCAGAATACACAGATCCACAAAGAATTCGAAAAACAAATATAAATTAAACCCAAATCTATTGGGTGAAATTCCACAGTGTGCCATCACAGTGTGTCATCACAATGTGCCATCACAGCAGAAATATGTGTGACCAGTTGCCACTACAAAAGGGCAATCAGTGAAGGACAAATACCACTGTAAATACAACCTATATTTATTTTGATTTATTTTTCCTTTTGAACTATTTGCACATCATTACAACACTGTATATATACACATAATACTAAATGTAATGTTTACTGTTATTTATTGTTTATTTCACTAAGTGTTTATTGTCTATTTCACTTGCTTTGGCAATGTAAACATATTTTTCCCATGCTATTGAAGCCCCTTAAATTGAAAATGAGAGAGAGATGGGAACCAGTAAAACATAGCCTCCATTAATTCACGTTAGTGGTAGGTTCGCAAACATCTTTAGATCAGCTGTGTGTCTTTACCTGTGTCTTTACCTTGTCGGTTTGATAAACAGAACCCAAACCTTAGCTTCATGTCCGCATCCTAGTTCAACCCTAATCTCAACCACAACCCAAACCTTAGCTTCATGTCCACATCCCAGTTCAACCCTAATCTCAACCACAACCCTAACCTTAGCATCATGTCCACATCCCAGTTCAACTCTAATCTCAACCACAACCCTAACTTTAGCTTCATGTCCACATCCCAGTTCAACCCTAATCTCTACCACAACCCAAACCTTAGCTTCATGTCCGCATCCCAGTTCAACCCTAATCTCTACCACAACCCAAACTTTAGCTTCATGTCCGCATCCTAGTTCAACCCTAATCTCAACCACAACCCAAACCTTAGCTTCATGTCCACATCCCAGTTCAACCCTAATCTCAACCACAACCCAAACCTTAGCTCCATGTCCACATCCCAGTTCAACCCTAATCTCAACCACAACCCTAACCTTAGCTTCATGTCCACATCCCAGTTCAACCCTAATCTCTACCACAACCCTAACCTTAGCTTCATGTCCACATCCCAGTTCAACTCTAATCTCAACCACAACCCAAACCTTAGCTCCATGTCCACATCCCAGTTCAACCCTAATCTCAACCACAACCCTAACTTTAGCTTCATGTCCACATCCCAGTTCAACCCTAATCTCTACCACAACCCAAACCTTAGCTTCATGTCCACATCCCAGTTCAACTCTAATCTCAACCACAACCCTAACCTCATGTACACATCCCAGTTTAACCCTAATCTCAACCACAACCCTAACCTTAGCTTCATGTCCACATCCCAGTTCAACCCTAATCTCTACCACAACCCTAACTTTAGCTTCATGCCCACATCCCAGTTCAAACTAGCCCTATTCCCTGAGAGCTGACCATTGATTTGAAACAGCATTCATATTTAGGAAAAAGGTCTTTAAAAAAAAGGTATTACATTAAATTGGAACAACAGTCCTTGCAGGACTCCAACTTAATTTTTACATTTTAGTTTTGGTTTGTGTAATGCAATGTGACTTTGAGGGTTCATTCGGGCAATTGTGTGGAGCATTTTCTATAAACTAAATTAATCATGAGTAAACTACTGATTTATTACCAAAGCACACACACACACACACACACACACACACACAAAGCAACAAATCCGAAAGCCCAATTCCTGGTGAATTTTTATGCCAGGTAAAAGAGCCCATTCATTTCAGCAGACAATTTGTGTGCTTTTGTGTGCATGTGCGTTTGTGTATGTGTGTGTGTGTGTGTGTGTGTGCATGTGCGTTTGTGTGTGTGTGTGTGTGTGAGTGTGTGTGTGTGTGCATGTGTGTGCGTGTATGTATGTATGTATGTATGTGTGTGTGTGTGTGTGTGTGTGTGTGTGTGTGTGTGTGTGTGTGTGTGTGTGTGTGTGTGTGTGTGTGTGTGTGTATGTGTGTGTGTATGTGTGTGTATGTGTGTGTGTGTGTGTGTGTGTGTGTGTGTGTGCATGTGCGTGTATGTATGTATGTGTGTGTGTGTGCGTGTGTGTGTGCATGTGCGTGTGTGTATGTATGTGTGTGTGTGTGTATGTGTATGTGTGTGTGTGTGTGTGTGTATGTATGTGTGTGTGTGTGTGTGTGTGCATGTGCGTGTATGTATGTATGTGTGTATGTATGTGTGTGTGTGTGTATGTGTATGTGTGTGTGTGTGCATGTGCGTGTGTGTATGTATGTGTGTGTGTGTGTGTGTGTGTGTGCATGTGCGTGTGTGTATGTATGTGTGTGTGTGTGTATGTGTATGTGTGTGTGTGTGTGTGTGTGTGTGCATGTGCGTGTATGTATGTATGTGTGTGTGTGTGTGTGTGTGTGTGTGTGCATGTGCGTGTGTGTATGTGTGTCAGACAATCTCCCGCAACTAATTGATTGTATTGTTAGTTATGATTCTGGCTTCAGGAAGCGGAGCAGCAATTTCAAGGGCAAAAAAACATATATATTTTGCATGAACAGAAAACTCTGTGAATCTAATGAACAAAGAACACCCTCCAACACATTCAGTTAGAGCTAGACTGCACACAGCTCAGTCACTTGCACACAGCTCAGTCACTTGCACACAGCTCAGTCACTTGCACACAGCCAGGTACATTCACACAGCCAGGTACATTCACACAGCCAGGTACATTCACACAGCCAGGTACATTCACACAGCCAGGTACATTCACAAAAATCAATTGCACCATAAATACATTATTCTTACATATTTCCATGATTTACACAATAAAACTAAAAATCCCAGTTTAAAATGAAGACATTTTGTTCAGGCGTAACATCTTGGCATCTTTTGTTGAGTTTTTGTAAGAGAAAAGCGCTGTCAATGAAAGGCAGTAGTTTGTTCCTGAGGAATTCCCAGACATTCTGCTCCAGCTTAAATTGGGGATGATATAAAATTACTTCTTAAATACAGATTTTCACAGAAATATGTGTGTGTGTGTGTGTGCTTTGAGGTACTTTATGAGTGTGTGTTGGTACATGTTACATAAGTGTGTATGGGTGGAGGGGGGTCATGTCGGAGCGAGAGCACTTGAAAAGAGGAAATAAGCATAGAGCGAGGGAAATACTTTAACATAGAGAGAAGTGATACTCTGTATCTCAGTTGGTAGAGCATGCCACTTTCACCAACGGGGTTGTCGGTTCATTTCCCATAGGCCACCCGTATGTAAAATGAATGCATGACTGCAAGTTCCTTTGGTTAAAAGCCTCTGCTAGGTGATAGTATATCAACTTCTTTTCACAGCCTCTTAATTTGAGGAGTTTAACTTGGTCTCCCACTGTGTGTGTGAGAGAGAGATATAATCTCGGAGAGTAAACTCAACTAACTAGAAATAGGCTCCTCTCCTCCTCTGTGTGTATTTAGTGTAGTATTGCATTACACTGGTGGAGGAAGACAGGTGGATGGCTTAGTGTTACACTGGTGGAGGAAGACAGGAGGATGGCTTAGTGTTACACTGGTGGAGGAAGACAGGAGGATGGCTTAGTGTTACACTGGTGGAGGAAGACAGGAGGATGGCTTAGTGTTACACTGGTGGAGGATGGATTAGTGTTACACTGGTGGAGGAAGACAGGAGGATGGCTTAGTGTTACACTGGTGGAGAAAGACAGGTGGATGGCTTAGTGTTACACTGGTGGAAGAAGACAGGAGGATGGCTTAGTGTTACACTGGTGGAGGATGGCTTAGTGTTACACTGGTGGAGGCAGACAGGAGGATGGCTTAGTGTTATACTGGTGGAGGAAGACAGGAGGATGGCTTAGTGTTACACTGGTGGAGAATGGCTTAGTGTTACACTGGTGGAGGCAGACAGGAGGATGGCTTAGTGTTACACTGGTGGAGGAAGACAGGTGGATGGCTTAGTGTTACACTGGTGGAGGAAGACAGGAGGATGGCTTAGTGTTATACTGGTGGAGGAAGACAGAAGGATGGCTTAGTGTTACACTGGTGGAGGATGACAGGAGGATGGCTTAGTGTTACACTGGTGGAGGAAGACAGGAGGATGGCTTAGTGTTACACTGGTGGAGGAAGACAGGGGGATGGCTTACTGTTACACTGGTGGAGGAAGACAGGAGGATGGCTTAGTGTTACACTGGTGGAGGAAGACAGGAGGATGGCTTAGTGTTATACTGGTGGAGGAAGACAGAAGGATGGCTTAGTGTTACACTGGTGGAGGATGGCTTAGTGTTACACTGGTGGAGGAAGACAGGAGGATGGCTTAGTGTTACACTGGTGGAGGAAGACAGGAGGATGGCTTAGTGTTACACTGGTGGAGGATGGCTTAGTGTTACACTGGTGGAGGCAGACAGGAGGATGGCTTAGTGTTACACTGGTGGAGGAAGACAGGTGGATGGCTTAGTGTTACACTGGTGGAGGAAGACAGGTGGATGGCTTAGTGTTACACTGGTGGAGGAAGACAGGAGGATGGCTTAGTGTTATACTGGTGGAGGAAGACAGAAGGATGGCTTAGTGTTACACTGGTGGAGGATGACAGGAGGATGGCTTAGTGTTACACTGGTGGAGGAAGACAGGAGGATGGCTTAGTGTTACACTGGTGGAGGAAGACAGGGGGATGGCTTACTGTTACACTGGTGGAGGAAGACAGGAGGATGGCTTAGTGTTACACTGGTGGAGGAAGACAGGAGGATGGCTTAGTGTTACACTGGTGGAGGATGGCTTAGTGTTACACTGGTGGAGGAAGACAGGAGGATGGCTTAGTGTTACACTGGTGGAGGAAGACAGGAGGATGGCTTAGTGTTACACTGGTGGAGGAAGACAGGTGGATGCTTAGTGTTACACTGGTGGAGGAAGACAGGAGGATGGCTTAGTGTTATACTGGTGGAGGAAGACAGGAGGATGGCTTAGTGTTACACTGGTGGAGGATGGCTTAGTGACACTGGTGGAGGAAGAGGTGGATGGCTTAGTGTTACACTGGTGGAGGAAGACAGGTGGATGGCTTAGTGTTACACTGGTGGAGGAAGACAGGAGGATGGCTTAGTGTTATACTGGTGGAGGAAGACAGAAGGATGGCTTAGTGTTACACTGGTGGAGGATGACAGGAGGATGGCTTAGTGTTACACTGGTGGAGGAAGACAGGAGGATGGCTTAGTGTTACACTGGTGGAGGAAGACAGGGGGATGGCTTACTGTTACACTGGTGGAGGAAGACAGGAGGATGGCTTAGTGTTACACTGGTGGAGGAAGACAGGAGGATGGCTTAGTGTTACACTGGTGGAGGATGGCTTAGTGTTACACTGGTGGAGGAAGACAGGAGGATGGCTTAGTGTTACACTGGTGGAGGAAGACAGGAGGATGGCTTAGTGTTACACTGGTGGAGGACGAAAGGTGGATGACTTAGTGTTACACTGGTGGAGGAAGACAGGAGGATGGCTTAGTGTTATACTGGTGGAGGAAGACAGGAGGATGGCTTAGTGTTACACTGGTGGAGGAAGACAGGAGGATGGCTTAGTGTTACACTGGTGGGGGAAGACAGGAGGATGGCTTAGTGTTACACTGGTGGAGGAAGACAGGAGGATGGCTTAGTGTTATACTGGTGGAGGATGACAGGAGGATGGCTTAGTGTTACACTGGTGGAGGAAGACAGGAGGATGGCTTAGTGTTACACTGGTGGAGGAAGACAGGTGGATGGCTTAGTGTTACACTGGTGGAGGAAGACAGGAGGATGGCTTAGTGTTACACTGGTGGAGGAAGACAGGAGGATGGCTTAATGTTACACTGGTGGAGGATGGCTTAGTGTTACACTGGTGGAGGAAGACAGGAGGATGGCTTAGTGTTACACTGGTGGAGGAAGACAGGAGGATGGCTTAGTGTTACACTGGTGGAGGAAGACAGGAGGATGGCTTAGTGTTACACTGGTGGAGGAAGACAGGAGGATGGCTTAGTGTTACACTGGTGGAGGATGGCTTAGTGTTACACTGGTGGAGGAAGACAGGAGGATGGCTTAGTGTTACACTGGTGGAGGAAGAGAGGAGGATGGCTTAGTGTTACACTGGTGGAGGATGGCTTAGTGTTACTCTGGTGGAGGAAGACAGGAGGATGGATTAGTGTTACACTGGTGGAGGATGGCTTAGTGTTATACTGGTGGAGGAAGACTGTAGGATGGCTTAGTGTTACACTGGTGGAGGAAGACAGGAGGATGGCTTAGTGTTACACTGGTGGAGGAAGACAGGAGGATGTCTTAGTGTTACACTGGTGGAGGAAGACAGGGGGATGGCTTAGTGTTACACTGGTGGAGGAAGACAGGAGGATGGCTTAGTGTTACACTGGTGGAGGAAGACAGGATGATGGCTTAGTGTTATACTGGTGGAGGAAGACAGGGGGATGGCTTAGTGTTACACTGGTGGAGGATGGCTTAGTGTTACACTGGTGGAGGAAGACAGGAGGATGGCTTAGTGTTACACTGGTGGAGGAAGACAGGAGGATGGCTTAGTGTTACACTGGTGGAGGATGACAGGAGGATGGCTTAGTGTTACACTGGTGGAGGATGGCTTAGTGTTACACTGGTGGAGGAAGACAGGAGGATGGCTTAGTGTTATACTGGTGGAGGAAGACAGGAGGATGGCTTAGTGTTACACTGGTGGAGGAAGACAGGTGGATGGCTTAGTGTTACACTGGTGGAGGAAGACAGGAGGATGGCTTAGTGTTACACTGGTGGAGGAAGACAGGAGGATGGCTTAGTGTTACACTGGTGGAGGAAGACAGGAGGATGGCTTAGTGTTACACTGGTGGAGGAAGACAGGAGGATGGCTTAGTGTTACACTGGTGGAGGATGGCTTAGTGTTACACTGGTGGAGGAATACAGGAGGATGGCTTAGTGTTACACTGGTGGAGGAAGACAGGAGGATGGCTTAGTGTTATACTGGCGGAGGAAGACAGGAGGATGGCTTAGTGTTACACTGGTGGAGGATGGCTTAGTGTTACACTGGTGGAGGAAGACAGGAGGATGGCTTAGTGTTACACTGGTGGAGGAAGGCAGGAGGATGGCTTAGTGTTACACTGGTGGAGCATGGCTTAGTGTTACACTGGTGGAGGAAGACAGGAGGATGGCTTAGTGTTACACTGGTGGAGGAAGACAGGAGGATGGCTTAGTGTTACACTGGTGGAGGATGGCTTAGTGTTACACTGGTGGAGGAAGACAGGAGGATGGATTAGTGTTACACTGGTGGAGGATGGCTTAGTGTTACACTGGTGGAGGAAGACAGGAGGATGGCTTAGTGTTACACTGGTGGAGGATGGCTTAGTGTTATACTGGTGGAGGAAGACTGTAGGATGGCTTAGTGTTACACTGGTGGAGGAAGACAGGAGGATGGCTTAGTGTTATACTGGTGGAGGAAGACAGGGGGATGGCTTAGTGTTACACTGGTGGAGGAAGACAGGGGGATGGCTTAGTGTTACACTGGTGGAGCAAGACAGGAGGATTGCTTAGTGTTACACTGGTGGAGGAAGACAGGAGGATGGCTTAGTGTTATACTGGTGGAGGAAGACAGGGGGATGGCTTAGTGTTACACTAGGGGTGTCTCATAATAAACAACAGGCTTGGCGTAGCTACAAACACATGCATGCAGGGACACACACATCTAACTTGTGGGGGAGAATTTGCATTGCCTGCAGCACTATAACCATAAAGGGAAAAGCAAGGGTTTATTTTGTCTCACCAGAGATAGAGTCAGAGACTTCATAAAGCTGATGCATCCCTCTACAGCCCAGTCTATTTATCTCATCCATTATCCTCGGCAGTACAGACATATAGACACAGACAGTCTATTTAAACAGCAGTACAGACATATAGATACAGACAGTCTATTTATACAGCAGTACAGACATATAGAAACAGACAGTCTATTTATCTCATCCATTATCCTCGGCAGGACAGACATATAGATACAGACAGTCTATTTAAAACAGCAGTACAGACATATAGAAACAGACAGTCTATTTAAACAGCAGTACAGACATATAGAAACAGACAGTCTATTTATCTCATCCATTATCCTCGGCAGGACAGACATAGAGATACAGACAGTCTATTTAAACAGCAGTAAAGACATATAGACACAGACAGTCTATTTATCTCATCCATTATCCTCGGCAGGACAGACATATAGACACAGACAGTCTATTAAAACAGCAGTACAGACATATAGACACAGACAGTCTATTTATACAGCAGTACAGACATATAGAAACAGACAGTCTATTTAAACAGCAGTACAGTCAAAGAGATACAGACAGCCTCAAACAACTGAAAACAGTCACACAAGCCTCTCCTCTCTCATAACTTACCCTTCCTCTTTCCCACTCTTTTTCCCCCCTCTGTCCTATCTCCCTTTGCCCTCTCTTCCCCCACTCTCTCTAACCCCCTCGCTATACCGTCCCATGACTGCTATCACCGAGGCTTGATGCTCATCTGATTTCTAATTAACTGCTGTGTCCTTAAGGTTTGTGATGAGGCCGTCTATGCCGGCGTCATCGGTGTATTTTAAAGACCTTACCTGAGGTCTCCAGAGATGTCTGGTTATGTTCCTCAGGAGGTCCCGTATCCAGTGGTTTATACTGTAGCTGGGTTGATGTTCATGTCCTGCAGCTTAGTGAAGAGTTTGTGGGGAACAGTAGCAGTGTCAGGGGGTAAAATCACTGAGAAAGCCAAGCCAGGGACAAGAAAATCCATATTTCAACATATGTGTTGTTGCATTGCATTGTTTGCTCTATAACCTGTTAGTTCATATGCCTTGCTACCTTGATATATAGGCCCAAGGCTGAGACAATAAGAAGACACAGTGGCAGACTGTTGGAAAAGCATTCCAGGTGAAGCTTGTTCAGAGAATGCCAAGAGTGTGCAAAGCTGTCATCAAGGCAGAGGGTGGCCATTTGAAGAATCTCAAATATAACATATATTTTGATTTGTTTAACACTTTTTGGGTTACTAAATGATTCCATATGTGTTATTTCATATAGCTGATGTCTTTCACTGTTATTCTACAATGTAGAAAATATAAACAACAAAGAAAAACTCTTGATTGAGTAGGTGTTCTAAAACTTTTGACAGGTACAGTGGTTACTCCTCTAGAAGTTGTGAGCTTAGAGGGACTTAGAGGTACCCTGCGTCACGGCTTAATTGCTCCAGACCACCACAAGGGGGAGTTAGAGCACTCATTATGCATTTGGGTCCCAAATTCTGTGAATGATGCTCTGTCTGCATATACGTATTACAATAAAACGCTTCAACAGTGTTTACCACTCCTGCTCCTGGGACATCAACAATTGCACATTGTAACTATGGAATAGACGAGAAACGGGATTTTGTAATTCATATATGAGGATTAAAAAACAGTACATCCTGCCAGCACGCCCACAAGCATGTTGAATGATGCATGGAAGAGCGAAGAATGAGATGGGAGTAACAATCCAGGCTATTCGCTCTGAGACCTGCATGATAATGTAATGAAACAAGCAGGGAGCAGGTTTTGAACCCTCAACATTCTAGCCCAAAGTCCAGCATGATATCGACTGTGCCCAAATATATTAATTGGGGGTTGGCTGTGTATTTTAGTGAGTTGTTGGTGAGCTAACATAATCGCTTGTGGTGCTTTCCCCGTAAATCCTATTTGAAATCGGACACTGTGGTGGGATTAACAACAAGACTACCTTGAAAATTATATAAAATACATGTATGTTTGAGGAATTTTATTATGTGATTTCTGTTCTTTTGAATATGGCGCCCTGTACTAACACTGGTTGTTGTTATATCGTTCCCGGTAACGGAGCCATAACAAGTTAACTGCTTTGCTTTTAGCCTCAACATCATGGTTATAAGGATTGGTAACTAAACCTAATAAGCCGTATAGTTCTGCTCTAGTGCTTTGTACTGGTGGTTGATGTTGTTGATTATAGGTTCAGACCCGTATATACCAGTATAAGAGCCATAATGTACAAGTACTGTAGATCCTAGAAAGCATTTCTATGTGAGCGATGCACATCACATATTGAAAAGTAGTTGGGGCTGATTGTGGGACTTTATCAATTGGAATATTTAACATGTGGAAAGGGGGAAAAGTATTGTTATTCGTTTTTCACAAGCGTAGCAGGATGGGCTATTAGCGGAACAACAGACTATTCAACCTTTACTAAAGAATTGTCTAATTGCCGAGCTAGGTGTGAACCACCCCTCCCCAACTTAAGCTAGGTGTGGACCACCCCTCCCCAATTTAAGCTAGGTGTGAACCACCCCTCCCCAATTTAAGCTAGGTGTGAACCCCCCCTCCCCAACTTGATATAGGTGTGAACCCCCCCCCATTTCATCTAGGTGTGAACCCCCCTCCCCAACTTCATCTAGGTGTGAACCCCCCCCCAACTTCATCTAGGTGTGAACCACCCCTCCCCAATTTCATCTAGGTGTGAACCCCCCCCCCAGCTTCATCTAGGTGTGAACCCCCCTCCCCAACTTGAGCTAGGTGTGAACCCCCTCCCCAACTTAATCTAGGTGTGAACCCCCCTCCCCAATGAGCTAGGTGTGAACCCCCTCCCCAACTTGAGCTAGGTTGAACCACCCCTCCCCAACTTAAGCTAGGTGTGAACCCCCCCCCAACTTGATCTAAACCCCCCCTCCTCAACTTGAGCTAGGTGTGAACCCCTCCCCCCCCTGAACTTGAGCTAGGTGTGAGGTGTGACCCCCTCCCCAACTTGAGCTAGGTGTGAACCCCCAATTTAAGCTAGGTGTGAACCCCCTCCCCCCCCAACTTGATCTAGGTGTGAACCCCCTCCCCAACTTAAGCTAGGTGTGAACCCCCTCCCCAACTTGAGCTAGGTGTGAACCCCCCTCCAACTTGCAACAAATAATTTGTATCTATCTTTCCATATCTACCTACACACATATCTACCAACACACGGTTTAAGTTCTGTAAAAATTTAAAACATGTCTTACCGAGCCTTTCTGTAAGTCCACGCAAGTTTGTTCAACTCTCTTCTGATTGTAATTAGAGCGATGTTGATGTCGTGCCATGATGCCAGCAGATTACAGACTGCCTTTGCTGATCGCTCGTCATCTTCATTGATCAGTGAGTCGATGGCTTGAATAGTCTCGCTGGAAATGAAATACAATGTGAAAATGTGCAGTATACAGTACAGGCCAGCAGTTGATTTATTTAAACACTTTTTGCCTTTTTCTCGCTCACTCTAGGTTAAATGAAAATGAAATCTCCAAAATATTCTTACTTTCTAAACAAATTGATTATTATGATTAATTAATGTAGAATGATATAAAAGCCCCTTAGGATCTGTGAGAATATCTAACGGAAAATGCCCCTTAGATATTAATTTAGAGTCCGCCAATCCTCTAAATGTAATTATTGGCAGAGTGTCACGTCATTGAACATTTTTATTTTTTTATTTACTGTAGGCCAACCATAGGTGAAATGAGTCTCATTAGTGTTGAGTAATGTCTAATGAAGGCAAACCATTTAGAATACTCCAATCCTGTAGCCTACCCCCGACCATCACTTTGTACAGGATTTATTTAGAAATGAGTGAGAATGTCTCACCCTGTGCTCAAGAATGGCCTTTTCTTGCTCACTCTAGGTTAAATGAAAACAAATAGGAATTTGAACCCCAGTCTCCCACTTGCCCTGCATTCTGTAGTAGACATCACAACTATGTTCTGAAGACATCAAAACACACATGGAATCAGTTAAGAACAAAGACAGCCTACTCCTTCCTCCCTGTCAGGGTCATCTGCCAACACAGGGATTATTTAGCTAATTAGCCCAGTACTGTACCACCTACCATCATGTTGTACAGCACCATATTTTCAGTTCCATTCTAACAGAAACCCAGAGGGTTTTTCGTTTTTCATGGTATGGAAACACCATAATATTATTCAAATTAATTAAGCAAGTACCAGTCAAAAGTTAGGACACATCCACTCATTACATGATTTTTTTTGTTTTTACTATTTTCTACATTGTAAAACAATAGTGAAGACACTGCAACTATGAAAGAACACATATGGAATCAGTTTAAAACAAAGACAGTCTACTTCTTAGTCCCCATCAGGGGATTGAACCCCGGTCTCCCATCTACCAACTATTTTCTACATTGTAGAATAATAGTGAAGACATCACAACTATGAAATAACACCGGTCTCGCACATTCACCGGTCTGCCCTGCATTCTGTAGTACAGACATGGCCTGCTCTCACTTATGTAAGAAATTAGGCACTTTCCCATGTTTACTGCAGTATGAACTGTAGACTGCACAGTAGCCTAATAAACAAATAAACACATTTCATTAATAAACTAATGATAGAAAATATTCTTTCAAAATGCAGATGTTGATTTTGACTTGGCTCCATAACGAATTGCTATGGGAATAAATAATTACAGAATTATTGGAAAAGAGTTGTCTAGTGAAGGCAAACAATTTAGAATCCTCCGATCCTGGAGCCTACTCCCGACCGTCACGTTGTACAGCACCATAGAAACCCGGAGGGTTTTGATTTTCTCTGACTATAAACACTATAATATTAATCAAATGAATTAAGCCAAATTTCTTCAAATCAATCCAATATACTATGCTATTACAAAAAAAGGTTTTGAATTTTCTTGTAATGCCAATACGGAATGGTCAAACTAGCAAAAACGGTAGCTGAAAAAAATGGCTGAGAATTAACAGAATAATGCAGTATGATGCAACTTTTAAAGGAGGAACCACTGTAGTGTCTATACTGTAGGTAAGAAAAGGTTAAAATCAAGATCTTCAGCACCCATGCTTACAGTTTTTTTATGATCAGAAACGTGCACACACATGCACACTGACACACACACACACACACACACACACACACACACACACGGACATGCACACTGACACACACACACACACACGCACACTGACACACACACACACACACACACACACACACACACACACACACACACACACACACACACACACTGACATACACACACTGACACACACACACACACACGCACACTGACACACACACACACACACACACACACACACACACACACACACACACACACACACACACACACACACTGACACACACATTGGACACACACACACACACACACACACACACTGACACACACATTAACACACACACACACACACACACACACACACACACACACACACACACACACACACACACACACACACACACACACACACACACACACACACACACACACATACACACACACACACACAGAAGGGTATGTGTACAAAACCCTGTTTGGATTTATGTACTCTTATGATCAATATATAGTTTTTGGGCTGCACTGGGAGGCACATGTCATACATTGGTTAGACATTGTGCATTCAAAGTCTCACCTATAGATAAATCCACACACCCAAACACACAACGCATATGTAAATAAATAGCCAGGGAGGCAAATGCCAAAGTCATCTCCAAATGAGCTTTGTGCTGTAACGAATGAGGTCTCAACAGCGCGATATGTTGGTTTCCACACATTTTGTGTGTATGTTTGTGTGTGTGTGTGTGCGTGTGTGTGAATGAGGACTTATCAGTGAAAGATTGTGTTCTACGATGAGGGAAAACATCAATATGCGCCAAACACACAGTAATGAAACAAGGAAATAGACATACATTAAAATGCAGGAGAATAAGTCATTTCAATTTACAGACTGGATGTAATTTATTTTCTTACAAAATTTTACATTATAACATTTTTGAAGCAATGGCAGGAAAATAAACAAATTGTAGGAGCCAGGCAACAGCAATTTCTCCATCTTGGGTAAATCATTTTCAGTATTTGTGACGGTGGAGTCTGTACACAGGTAATAGGAATAAAATGTTAAGGTGAAAAGTTTACTTCTGGTAACTCCATCTCTCCATCCTCCTCAGTGTTTCCCTGGTAACTCTACCTCTCCTTCCTCCACCCTCCTCAGTGTTTCCCTGGTAACTCCACCTCTCCATCCTCCTCAGTGTTTCCCTGGTAACTCTACCTCTCCATCCTCCTCAGTGTTTCCCTGGTAACTCCACCTCTCCGTCATCCACAGTGTTTCCCTGGTAACTCTACCTCTCCATCCTCCTCAGTGTTTCCCTGGGAACTCTACCTCTCCACCCTCCTCAGTGTTTCCCTGGGAACTCTACCTCTCCATCCTCCTCAGTGTTTCCCTGGGAACTCTACCTCTCCATCCTCCTCAGTGTTTCCCTGGTAACCCCACCTCTCCATCCTCCTCAGTGTTTCCCTGGTAACTCTACCTCTCCATCCTCCTCAGTGTTTCCCTGGGAACTCTACCTCTCCATCCTCCTCAGTGTTTCCCTGGGAACTCTACCTCTCCATCCTCCTCAGTGTTTCCCTGGGAACTCCATCTCTCCATCCTCCTCAGTGTTTCCCTGGTAACTCTACCTGTCCATCCTCCTCAGTGTTTCCCTGGTAACTCTACCTCTCCACCCTCCTCACTGTTTCCCTGGTAACTCTACCTCTCCTTCCTCCACCCTCCTCAGTGTTTCCCTGGTAACTCTACCTCTCCATCCTCCTCAGTGTTTCCCTGGTAACTCTACCTCTCCTTCCTCCACCCTCCTCAGTGTTTCCCTGGTAACTCCACCTCTCCATCCTCCTCAGTGTTTCCCTGGTAACTCCACCTCTCCATCATCCTCAGTGTTTCCCTGGTAACTCCACCTCTCCATCCTCCTCAGTGTTTCCCTGGTAACTCTACCTCTCCATCCACCTCAGTGTTTCCCTGGTAACTCCACCTCTCCGTCCTCCACAGTGTTTCCCTGGTAACTCTACCTCTCCATCCTCCTCAGTGTTTCCCTGGGAACTCTACCTCTCCATCCTCCTCAGTGTTTCCCTGGGAACTCTACCTCTCCATCCTCCTCAGTGTTTCCCTGGGAACTCCACCTCTCCATCCTCCTCAGTGTTTCCCTGGGAACTCTACCTCTCCATCCTCCACAGTGTTTCCCTGGTAACTCTACCTCTCCATCCTCCACCCTCCTCAGTGTTTCCCTTTCTCATCCTTCCCCCCCACCTGTGAGTCACTACAAAAATTACATTTAGACCAGACAGAAAGATGGAAGGGAGGGTTAGAGAGAAAGGGGTGAAGAGGGAGAGAAGGAGAGAGAGAGAATGACAGAGAGAAAGAGAGAGAGAGAGTGAGAGTGAGAGAGAGAGTGACAGAGAAAGAGAGAGAGCGAGTTACAAAGAGAGAGAGAGAGTGACAGAGAGAGAGAGAGAGAGAGAGAGTGTGACAGAGAGAGAAAGAGAGAGAGTGACAGAGAAAGAGAGAGAGAGAGTTACAGAGATAGAGAGAGAGAGAGAGAGAGAGAGAGAGAGAGAGTGAGACAGAGAGAGAAAAAGAGAGAGAGAATATAAGTATCCCTCCTCTCCTCTCCTGCAATCTCTTTTATACATCTCAACATTCCCTTACCCTGTACAAACCCCTTAGGCAGTTTATGGAGACTACAACTAGGCCAAGATGAAATATGGCTTCAATATAAAACAACACTTCAGAAGCACTGCAGAGGTACATTGTAAACCTGTGTGTGTTTGTGTGTTTGTGTGTTTGCTAGTGTGCTTATGCGTGTGTGCATGTGTGTGTGTGTGTGTTTGTGCATGTGTGTGTGCATGTGTGTGTGTGTGTGTACATGGAGGGGCACTAAACAGAGTGCTTCTGGTAAAGTGCAGTATCAAGATTTGCCCAAATGTGAGCAATTCTCTGTAAAAAGAGTCTATAGACATTGTCCCTTATTTTGTGCCATAATTGTGTGTGTGTGTGTGTGTGTGTGTGTGTGTGTATGTGTGTGTGTGTGTGTGTGTGTGTGTGTGTGTGTGTGTGTGTGTGTGTGTGTGTGTGTGTGTGTGTGTGTGTGTGTGTGTGTGTGTGTGTGTATGTGTATGTGTATGTGTATGTGTGTGTGTGTGTGTGTGTGTGTGTGTGTGTGTGTGTGTGTGTGTGTGTGTGTGTGTGTGTGCGTGCGAGTGTGTGTGTGTGTGTGTGTGTGAGAACCATCAGTTCATGCAGGAAAGTGAGGGCGTTAACGGACTAATACGTAGGTAATCTCTATCGGCCACAGAAGCTGACCCTCCCAAGCTGACCCTCCCCAGCTGACCCTCCCCAGCTGACCCTCCCCAGCTGACCCTCACCAGCTGACCCTCCTCAGCTGACGCTCACCAGCTGACCCTCCTCAGCTGACCCTCACCAGCTGACCCTCCCCAGCTGACCCTCACCAGCTGACCCTCCTCAGCTGACCCTCCCCAGCTGACCCTCCTCAGCTGACCCTCCCCAGCTGACCCTCCTCAGCTGACTCTCCCCAGCTGACCCTCCTCAGCTGACCCTCCCCAGCTGACCCTACCCAACTAACCCTCCCCAGCTGACCATCCCCAGCTGACCCTCCCCAGCTGACCCACCCCAGCTGACCCTACCCAACTAACCATCCCCAGCTGACCTTCCCCAGCTGACCCTCACCAGCTGACCTTCCCCAGCTGACCCTCCCCAGCTGACCCTCCCCAGCTGACCCTACCCAACTAACCCTCCCCAGCTGACCTTCCCCAGCTGACCCTCACCAGCTGATCTTCCCCAGCTGACCCTCCCCAAGCTGACCCTCCCCAGCTGACCCTCCCCAGCTGACCCTCCCCAACTAACCCTCCCCAGCTGACCCTCCCCAGCTGACCCTCCCCAGCTGACCCACCCCAGCTGACCCTCCCCAGCTGACCCTCCCCAGCTGACCCACCCCAGCTGACCCTCCTCAGCTGACCCACCCCATACAATATGTTCATCTCTAAAATAAAATTGGCCTACTTTGCAGATTGGCTTTTAAACACCAAAATATATAAACCTCTTTCGTTCTCTGTGTGATTGTGAAAGAGTGCGTCTGCATGTGTGTGTGTGTGAGTGTCTTTACTATACAGTATATTTTCTACAGGTGACACGTTGTCTGTATTTCATTTTCGTCGACAGAATGACAACTATTCTGGGACAGTTTTTCCCTACACCTCTCTTCTGCTTCCCCCATTTAGGTTGGCCTGCGCCCTGGATACAACTGTATAACAGTTAGGTTGGTCTGCGACCTGGATACGACTGTCTCTCAGTTAGGCTGGTCTGCGCCATGGATACGACTGTCTAACAGTTAGGTTGGTCTGCGCCCTGGATAAGACTGTCTAACAGTTAGGTTGGTCTGCGCCCTGGATACGACTGTCTAACAGTTAGGTTGGACTGCGCCCTGGATACGACTGTCTAACAGTTAGGTTGGTCTGCGCACTGGATACGACTGTCTAACAGTTAGGTTGGTCTGCGCCCTGGATACGACTGTCTCTCAGTTAGGCTGGTCTGCGCCCTGGATACGACTGTCTAACAGTTAGGTTGGTCTGCGCCCTGGATACGACTGTCTAACAGTTAGGTTGGTCTGCGCCCTGGATACGACTGTCTAACAGTTAGGTTGGTCTGCGCCCTGGATACGACTGTCTCTCAGTTAGGTTGGTCTGCGCCCTGGATACGACTGTCTAACAGTTAGGTTGGTCTGCGCCCTGGATACGACTGTCTAACAGGTTGGTATGCGCCCTGGATACGACTGTCTAACAGTTAGGTTGGTCTGCGCCCTGGATACGACTGTCTCTCAGTTAGGCTGGTCTGCGACCTGGATACGACTGTCTCTCAGTTAGGCTGGTCTGCGCCATGGATACGACTGTCTAACAGTTAGGTTGGTCTGCGCCCTGGATAAGACTGTCTAACAGTTAGGTTGGTCTGCGCCCTGGATACGACTGTCTAACAGTTAGGTTGGACTGCGCCCTGGATACGACTGTCTAACAGTTAGGTTGGTCTGCGCACTGGATACGACTGTCTAACAGTTAGGTTGGTCTGCGCCCTGGATACGACTGTCTCTCAGTTAGGCTGGTCTGCGCCCTGGATACGACTGTCTAACAGTTAGGTTGGTCTGCGCCCTGGATACGACTGTCTAACAGTTAGGTTGGTCTGCGCCCTGGATACGACTGTCTAACAGTTAGGTTGGTCTGCGCCCTGGATACGACTGTCTCTCAGTTAGGTTGGTCTGCGCCCTGGATACGACTGTCTAACAGTTAGGTTGGTCTGCGCCCTGGATACGACTGTCTAACAGTTAGGTTGGTATGCGCCCTGGATACGACTGTCTAACAGTTAGGTTGGTCTGCGCCTGGATACGACTGTCTAACTGGATGCGCCCTGGATACGACTGTCTAACAACGACTGTCTAACAGTTAGGTTGGTCTGCGCCCTGGATACGACTGTCTAACAGTTAGGTTGGTCTGCGCCCTGGATACGACTGTCTAACAGTTAGGTTGGTCTGCGCCCTGGATACACTGTCTAACAGTTAGGTTGGTCTGCGCCCTGGATACGACTGTCTAACAGTTAGGTTGGTCTGCGCCCTGGATACGACTGTCTCAGTTAGGCTGGTCTGCGCCCTGGATACGACTGTCTAACAGTTAGGCTGGTCTGCGCCTGGATACGACTGTCTAACAGTTAGGTTGGTCTGCGCCTGGATAAGACTGTCTAACAGTTAGGTTGGTCTGCGCCTGGATACGACTGTCTAACAGTTAGGTTGCCCTGGATAAGACTGTCTAACAGTTAGGTTGGCCCTGGATACGACTGTCTAACAGTTAGGTTGGTCTGCGATACGACTGTCTAACTGGATACGACTGTCTCTCAGTTAGGTTGGTCTGCGCCCTGGATACGACTGTCTCTCAGTTAGGTTGGTCTGCGCCCTGGATACGACTGTCTAACAGTTAGGTTGGTCTGCGCCCTGGATACGACTGTCTCTCAGTTAGGTTGGTCTGTGCCCTGGATACGACTGTCTAACAGTTAGGTTGGTCTGCGCCCTGGATACGACTGTCTAACAGTTAGGTTGGTATGCGCCCTGGATACGACTGTCTAACAGTTAGGTTGGTCTGCGACCTGGATACGACTGTCTCTCAGTTAGGCTGGTCACACCACTGTCTCTCAGTTAGGCTGGTCACACCACTGTCTCTCAGTTAGGCTGGTCACACCACTGTCTCTCAGTTAGGCTGGCTACACGTCTGTCACTCAGTTAGGCTGGTCACACCACTGTCTCTCAGTTAGGCTGGTCACACCACTGTCTCTCAGTTAGGCTGGCTACACGTCTGTCACTCAATTTGGTAAGTAACATGTAGTCTATGGAAATCTATTCTAACTTTGGTAATTTATACTAGGATAGATTTTTTTAAAAATGTGTTCATATACAATACAAATTTTTATATCTGTGTCCGTATTGTCCATGAGTTTCTAGTAGATAGACCATATGGTTCAAGAGAGCCTAATTAATAAAACATTTTTATCTAATCAACGATGGCATTATTTTCAATAAACTCTGCAACGCGTCCAAATATGGACTTTTTTCACAACTGCCTCGAGTTTGGCGTCAACACATTAACAACAACGGCTTTCTCTGTGATAAGTTGTTTCCCAGTTCAACTGGTTCCATGTGTATTCGAAGAACTGGAATCCCAGTAGGTGTTACTAGGTCTTCACATGCAGTAGTGCTGAAATTGCCTCAGTAGTATGATTGGCATCAAACATTCAGCCTAAATTCAAACATGTTAAACAATAAACCTATCCTCTCAGAGATGCAATAAACAAATATATACTATCCATGCAAAAGTATGTGGACACCCCTTCAAATTAGTGTATTTGTCTATTTCAGCCACACCCGTTGCTGACAGGTGTATAAAATTGAGCCCACAGCCATGCAATCTCCATAAACAAACATTGGCAGTAGAATGGCCTTACTGAAGAGCTTAGTGACTTTCAAAGTAGCACTGTCATAGAATGCCACAAATCCAAGAAGTCAGTTTGTCAAATTTTTGGCCTTTCTCATGCTGCCCAGGTCAACTGTAAGTACTGTTATTGTAAAATAGAAACCTCTAGGAGCAACAATGGCTCAGCCGAGAAGTTCACAGAACGGGAGAGCAGATTGCTGAAAATCATCTGTCCTCGGTTGCAACACTCACTACCGAGTTCCAAACTGCCTCTGGAAGCAACGTCAACACAAGAACTGTTCATTGGGAGCTCCATGAAATGTTTTTCCATGACCCACAAGCCTCAGATCACAATGTGCAATGCCAAGTGTCTGCTGGAGTGGTGTAAAGCTCTCCGCCATTGGACTCTGGAGCAGTGGAAACGTGTTCTCTGGAGTGATGATTCATGCTTCACCATCTGGTAGTCCGACAGACGAATCTGAGTTTGGCAGATTCCAGAACAACGCTACCTGCCCCAATGCATAGTGCCAACTGTAAAGTTTGGTGGAGGAGGAATAATGGTCTGAGACTGTTTCATGGTTCCGGCTAGGTCATTTTATTCCAGTGAAGGGAAATCTTAACCCTACAGCATACAATGACATTCTAGATGATTCTGTGCTTCCAACTTTGTGTCAACAGTTTGGGGAAGGCCATTTCCTGTTTCAGCATAACAATGCCCAAGTGCACAAAGCGATTGTCCAACATCAGTGCCAAACCTCACTAATGATCTTGTGGCGGAAAGGAAGCAAGTCCCTGCAGCAATGTTCCAACATCTAATGGAAAGCCTTCCCAGAAGAATGGAGGCTGTTATAGCAGCAAAGGGGGGACCAACTATATATTATTACCCGTGACATTGGAATAAGGATAGCAGTCCACATACTTTTGGTCATGTAATGGATGTAATAGCACGTCGTACCCTGTGACACACAAGAGAACGCTAGATGAATAAAATGTTTTCCTTTTATGTATAAATATTCTAAACTGAGATTGACATTAAATGGATGTCTGTGAAACTCAGTCTGTTGTGATGTTTGCTGCAGTCTCAGACCTGGTTTAATGATCTTAGAATGAAAGATACATTCTCTCAAAGGCCCAAAATCAAATGCCTGTCAGTTCTCCGTTTTACTGGCTAATCCCTACGGCACATGGTAAGGTTGAAGACAACTCCCTTCTGGAAAACACTGTTTACACTCTCCCTCCTTCTCCCCCTCCCTCTATTTGGACCTCCCTTTGAGCACTACAAGCCATTAAATCAGGGGCGTTATTAGGTCTGGGCTTCCGGGGCTTCCGGGGCTTCCGCCCTGGATGGTATTGACCCAGCCCCGAATCTTTCAATTGTCTCATTTTTTTTTGGGGGGGGGGGGGAGATTTCTGTCTGATATGAGTTTCCTTACCAGATATAACTTGGGCTATGCAGTATTTATAAAATCAGGAAAAATATATACAACACAATACAGTGCGCTAGGCAGTAGCAGGCACTGCAATAAACCCCGGGAGTGACGCAGTGATTGGTCGAGATGACATAACGCAGTGGCCCGATCACATACCTTGACCCCTCCCCACCCCTACAGCACCGGTAAGATGTCAGTAGGTGTTTCTCAATATGCATACTACCGTGCTCCACACTCTCATGCTCCAAGTGCATTCTCCAAGGAAGTTCTCTTGAGTCCATTCTTGTGAGGACAAGAGTGTGGAGAACACATTAAACGTTACATTTGAAAAGCACTCACACCACCCTTACTGTGTTACCTCACACGGCACCTCCCCATTCACTGAACCTTCTTCCAGCCAGGACAATGACGACAATCGGCCAAACAAGATATACACAAAGCAACCGTTTTACTGCATAATTATCAGCTAGATATCTGTGAATCGTTGTAATCTACTTAAACAGGCAAAAATGACCTAAAATGAATGTTATGCAAGGTACAGTAATTGTCATTTCTTTATGAGTAGCTACCTAACAACACTTCATGGCTAGCAAGCTATCCAGTCAGCCCTATTGACTTACTATGGACATACACATTCACTGAACCTTCCTTCAAGCTATCCAGTCAGCCCTATTGGCTTACTATGGACATACCCATTCACTGAACCTTCCTTCAAGCTATCCAGTCAGCCCTATTGACTTACTATGGACATACCCATTCACTGAGCCTTCCTTCAAGCTATCCAGTCAGCCCTATTGACTTACTATGGACATGCACATTCACTGAACCTTCCTTCAAGCTATCCAGTCAGCCCTATTGACTTACTATGGACATACCCATTCACTGAGCCTTCCTTCAAGCTATCCAGTCAGCCCTATTGACTTACTATGGACATACCCATTCACTGAGCCTTCCTTCAAGCTATCCAGTCAGCCCTATTGACTTACTATGGACATACCCATTCACTGAACCTTCCTTCAAGCTATCCAGTCAGCCCTATTGACTTACTATGGACATACACATTCACTGAACCTTCCTTCAAGCTATCCAGTCAGCCCTATTGGCTTACTATGGACATACCCATTCACTGAGCCTTCCTTCAAGCTATCCAGTCAGCCCTATTGACTTACTATGGACATACCCATTCACTGAACCTTCCTTCTACTATCCAGGACAAAGCCAAAAGACGTGAAACAAGATTTACACAAAGCAACCGTTTTACTATCAGTTAGCTATATGTGAATCGTAATAATGTCGCTAACCAGATAGTATAACAGGGATAAATGGCCTAAAACCAATGTTGTTCAAGGTAGATGTCAAGCCCTTACGGGTGGTATATTTAGTGAATTGGCAACCTAAGAATATTGATATAAGTCATGATATTAAGAAAAGTTTTTATGTCCAGCAAGTGTATTTGATGGGTTTCGTTTATGTAATTAGCTTGGCTGGCTAGCCACTTTTGTAGTTACTAGCCTAGCTGGCTAGCCACTTTAGTAGCTACTAGCTTGGCTGGCTAGCCACTTTGGTAGCTACTAGCTTGGCTGGCTAGCCACTTTAGTAGTTACTGGCTTAGCTGGCTAGCCACTTTAGTAGCTACTAGCTTGGCTGGCTAGCCACTTTGGTAGCTACTAGCTTGGCTGGCTAGCCACTTTGGTAGTTACTGGCTTAGCTGGCTAGCCACTTTAGTAGCTACTAGCTTGGCTGGCTAGCCACTTTGGTAGCTACTAGCTTGGCTGGCTAGCCACTTTGGTAGCTACTAGCTTGGCTGGTTAGCTGAGATTGAAGAGATGAGAGAACATTTTTCTAACCGAAGCAAATACTGTATTTTATGACAGTGACACAGTGCCCCCCTGTGGACTGAAGCTGAACATTTTTTTACAACATTATATTTAACCTTATATAAAATGTGCAATACTGATGTGCTGGAACGGACAAATTGGAATGAATCATAACCTATTCCATTGTACAGGTGAATATGCTTGTCTCATGTCTATTACTATCAAATGGCTGTGTAAGTACTTGTAAAAAAGAAATCCCATTTTTAAATATATTTCATTGATATTTTATTTGTATTAGTCTTTTTATTCACTTAGCAACATACTTTTTATCTTGTTGTTGCATTGTGGAGAGGACAACCTGAAGTAAGCATTTCATTGTACATTGTGTATATGACAAAATAAACAGACTTGAAATTAAACTTAGAAGGGAGGGGGGAAAGATTGACGCCTTTGTCGATAGATTGTTGGTGAAGAAAACATTTAAAATACATAGGCCCAAAATGTTCTGTAATCTAATAATCTCACATTAGCGCATTTAACTGACTAAATGAAGTGAATCATAGAGGTCCTATAGTTTATTTAATTCTACAGGTAACATTTTTGCTCATGTCTCTTTGTATTCATATAGCCTAGGGCTTATGTACCTTCTTATCTGTCATGTTTGGAGTGGTTTTGTGCTGTTATGAGGATACTTGAATTTGTCTTTACAAGTTATTTGCCCTGGTCGTGTCAGTATACAATAACAGTAAAGAGCAACTGCCCCTAAAAATATACTTAGAATTTATTCTCCTGTCAAATCAGGAAGTGCAGTCGCCCCTTAAAACTGACTAAAGACATGTTGCACCTTTACCTTTCAGATTAGCCAAAGAGGAGGACAGATGAGAACAGCAGGCCAGTGGAGCATTTAGAACAGCAGGCCAGTGGAGCATTTAGAACAGCAGGCCAGTGGGGCATTTAGAACAGCAGGCCAGTGGAGCATTTAGAACAGCAGGCCAGTGGAGCATTTAGAACAGCAGGCCAGTGGAGCATTTAGAACAGCAGGCCAGTGGAGCATTTAGAACAGCAGGCCAGTGGAGCATTTAGAACAGCAGGCCAGTGGAGCATTTAGAACAGCAGGCCAGTGGGGCATTTAGAACAGCAGGCCAGTGGAGCATTTAGAACAGCAGGCCAGTGGAGCATTTAGAACAGCAGGCCAGTGGAGCATTTAGAACAGCAGGCCAGTGGAGCATTTAGAACAGCAGGCCAGTGGAGCATTTAGAACAGCAGGCCAGTGGAGCATTTAGAACAGCAGGCCAGTGGAGCATTTAGAACAGCAGGCCAGTGGAGAATTTAGAACAGCAGGCCATTGGAGCATTTAGAACAGCAGGCCAGTGGAGCATTTAGAACAGCAGGCCAGTGGAGCATTTAGAACAGCAGGCCAGTGGAGCATTTAGAACAGCAGGCCAGTGGAGCATTTAGAACAGCAGGCCAGTGGAGCATTTAGAACAGCAGGCCAGTGGAGCATTTAGAACAGCAGGCCAGTGGAGCATTTAGAACAGCAGGCCAGTGGAGAATTTAGAACAGCAGGCCATTGGAGCATTTAGAACAGCAGGCCAGTGGAGCATTTAGAACAGCAGGCCAGTGGAGCATTTAGAACAGCAGGCCAGTGGAGCATTTAGAACAGCAGGCCAGTGGAGCATTTAGAACAGCAGGCCAGTGGAGCATTTAGAACAGCAGGCCAGTGGAGCATTTAGAACAGCAGGCCAGTGGAGCATTTAGAACAGCAGGCCAGTGGAGAATTTAGAACAGCAGGCCAGTGGAGCATTTAGAACAGCAGGCCAGTGGAGCATTTAGAACAGCAGGCCAGTGGAGCATTTAGAACAGCAGGCCAGTGGAGCATTTAGAACAGCAGGCCAGTGGAGCATTTAGAACAGCAGGCCAGTGGAGCATTTAGAACAGCAGGCCAGTGGAGCATTTAGAACAGCAGGCCAGTGGAGCATTTAGAACAGCAGGCCAGTGGAGAATTTAGAACAGCAGGCCATTGGAGCATTTAGAACAGCAGGCCAGTGGAGCATTTAGAACAGCAGGCCAGTGGAGCATTTAGAACAGCAGGCCAGTGGAGCATTTAGAACAGCAGGCCAGTGGAGCATTTAGAACAGCAGGCCAGTGGAGCATTTAGAACAGCAGGCCAGTGGAGCATTTAGAACAGCAGGCCAGTGGAGCATTTAGAACAGCAGGCCAGTGGAGCATTTAGAACAGCAGGCCAGTGGGCATTTAGAACAGCAGGCCAGTGGAGCATTTAGAACAGCAGGCCAGTGGAGCATTTAGAACAGCAGGCCAGTGGAGCATTTAGAACAGCAGGCCAGTGGGGCATTTAGAACAGCAGGCCAGTGGAGCATTTAGAACAGCAGGCCAGTGGAGCATTTAGAACAGCAGGCCAGTGGAGCATTTAGAACAGCAGGCCAGTGGAGCATTTAGAACAGCAGGCCAGTGGAGCATTTAGAACAGCAGGCCAGTGGAGCATTTAGAACAGCAGGCCAGTGGAGCATTTAGAACAGCAGGCCAGTGGAGCATTTAGAACAGCAGGCCAGTGGGGCATTTAGAACAGCAGGCCAGTGGGGCATTTAGAACAGCAGGCCAGTGGAGCATTTAGAACAGCAGGCCAGTGGAGCATTTAGAACAGCAGGCCAGTGGAGCATTTAGAACAGCAGGCCAGTGGAGCATTTAGAACAGCAGGCCAGTGGAGCATTTAGAACAGCAGGCCAGTGGAGCATTTAGAACAGCAGGCCAGTGGAGCATTTAGAACAGCAGGCCAGTGGAGCATTTAGAACAGCAGGCCAGTGGAGCATTTAGAACAGCAGGCCAGTGGAGCATTTAGAACAGCAGGCCAGTGGAGCATTTAGAACAGCGGCAGCCAAGGGAAAATGGTACGGAAGAGGATGATTTAGGTGACCCAGACACACATTCCCCAGTATCCCCTTGACGGTTTTGGATTGCAAAACTAAAGATACACACCAGACAAGACACAGAGACAGCAACATAAGAGGAGGTGATGGAGAGAGACACCAGACAAGACACAGAGACAGCCACGGAAGAATAGGATATGATTGAGAGAGACACCAGGCAAGACACAGAGACAGAGACAGAAGAATAGGATATGATGGAGAGAGACACCAACAGAACAGAACAGGCCATCACAGAAGAGAATAGACAAAGGAGGCAGTAATAGATAAGGCAGAAAAGTGACAGAAGAGGGCAGATGGAGAGAGAACAGAGGTGGATTGAACACACAGTCAACTGTATAACTTCAAGCTGCTCTATAGATTCTAATGAGTTTTATTTGCACAAATTATAAGAGGGGAAATACATACAGTGAAAAAGTAAAACATTGTTTACACAGAATTTGCATGTGATGTGAAAAAGCCTCTGAAATTATTATTAAAACGATTGTTTACTTTTACACTTTTTACAACCAGGACAGGATGAGCGAGGATGGAGAACAGCAACAGGATGAGCGAGGATGGAGAACAGCAACAGAAGAGGGTAGAGGATGGAGAACAGCAACAGGATGAGCGAGGATGGAGAACAGCAACAGAAGAGGGTAGAGGATGGAGAACAGCAACAGAAGAGGGTAGAGGATGGAGAACAGCAACAGAAGAGGGTAGAGGATGGAGAACAGCAACAGGATGAGCGAGGATGGAGAACAGCAACAGAAGAGGGTAGAGGATGGAGAACAGCAACAGAAGAGGGCAGACAAGAGAGACAGCAACAGAATAGGGTAGTCAAGAGTGTGTGTGTGTGTGTGTGTGTGTGTGTGTGTGTGTGTGTGTGTGTGTGTGTGTGTGTGTGTGTGTGTGTGTGTGTGTGTGTGTTTAACTATAGTTGTGGGGACCAGATGGGGATATTTTGTTAGACCCCACAAGATCAAATGCTATTTCTAGGGGGTATAGGGTTAAGGTTAGAATTAGTGTTAGGGTGAGGAGCTAGTTTTAGGGTTAGGTTTTTGGGTTAAAGGTAGGGTTAAGATTAGGGTTAGGTTTAGAGTACGGGTTAGGGTTTGGTATAGGGTTAGGGAAAATAGGATTTTTAATGAGACTAAATTGTGCTAGTTACAAGACCGTGTGCGTGTGAGAGAGAGAGATAGCCATCTGAGATGATTGTTGGACAGGTCAGAGTGTATATTTAGAGTTTCTGAGTAGTTTTTCGTAATACTAGATGTATTTTACATGTTCCAGATTAGAGAGTGTTCCAGAATAGAGAGTGTTCCAGAGTAGAAAGTGTTCCAGAGTAGAGAGTAGTGAGCATTCCAGAGTAGAGAGTGTTCCAGAGTAGAGAGTGTTCCAGAGTAGAGAGTGTTCCAGAGTAAAGAGTGTTCCAGAGTAAAGAGTAGAGAGCGTTCCAGAGTAGAGAGTGTTCCAGAGTAGAGAGTGTTCCAGAGTAGAGAGTGTTCCAGAGTAAAGAGTGTTCCAGAGTAGAGACTGTGAATGTAGAAAGTGTTCCAGAGTGGACAGTGTTCCAGAGTAGAGAGCATTCCAGAGTAAAGATTAGAGAGCATTCCAGAGTAGAGAGTGTTCCAGAGTAGAGAGTGTTCCAGAGTAAAGAGTGTTCCAGAGTAAAGATTAGAGAGCATTCCAGAGTAGAGAGTGTTCCAGAGCAGAGAGTGTTCCAATGTAGAGAGTGTTCCAGAGTAGAGAGTGATCCAGAGTAGAGAGTGTACCAGAGCAGAGAGTGTTCCAGAGTAGAGAGTGTTCCAGAGTAGAGAGCGTTCCAGAGTAGAAAGTGTTTCAGTGTAGAGTGTGTTCCAGAGTAGAGAGTGTTCCAGAGTAGACAGCAGAGTGTTCCAGAGTAGAGAGTGTTCCAGGGTAGAGAGTGTTCCAGAGTAGAGAGTGTTCCAGAGTAGAGAGTGTTCCAGAGTAGATATTGTTCCAGAGTAGAGATTGTTCCAGAGTAGAGAGTGTTCCAGAGTAGAGAGTGTTTCAGCGTAGAGAGTGTTCCAGAGTAGAGAGTGTTCCAGAGTAGAGAGTAGAGAGTGTTCCAGAGCAGAGAGTGTTCCAGAGTAGAGAGTGTTCCAGAGTAGAGAGTAGTGAGCATTCCAGAGTAGAGAGTGTTCCAGAGTAGAGTGTTCCAGAGTAGAGAGTGTTCCAGGGTAGAGAGTGTTCCAGAGTAGAGAGTGTTCCAGGGTAGAGAGACCCAAAGTAGCAACTGTAATTGATTACTGTCAGTGTCTACTGTGGCAAATGGCTGTGCATGTTCGCCAGCCTGGTCTCATAGACTAGACATAACATAGTAAATGTATGTCCTGGACCCTCAAATTAGTGTTATGTGTTATGTTTGGTATGGTTGCATAAAACAGATTACTTAAAGCAAAAACTAAAGTAGAGTGGTTGGTCGGGGGTGTTGCTAGTTCAAATCTCATCAAGGACAACTTAATCCTAAACCTAACCTTAACTTTTCATCCCAACCCGTAGTCTAGCTAACGTTAGCCAGCTAACTTTAGAACCTAGCTAGAATTAGTAACATATCATAGTTTAGAATATTTGTAATATATATTTCACAATTTGCAAATCCGTAACATATTGTACGTTTCTTAAACTGCTCTAAACAGCCTACCTTACTTCCCAACTTCCTCCATCCCTCCCTTACTACTTCCTGCCTGTATTACTAGTCTTCTCATTTATTTTAAGTGTAAATGCGAGAGAGAGAGAGAGAGAGAGAGAGAGTAAGACAAAGAGAGAGATCACTTTGTTTCAATGACAGACTGTGTCATGTCAGACAAGTCTGTCTCCTGCCTCAGAACAACATAACGGGTCTGTACACTTATTATCCACAGTGCTGACACACATACACACACACGCATGCACACACACATACACACATACACACACACTCATTCATCCATCCAACTGGTAATGGAATCCCTTAATTCTCCCCAAGCACTTTCAAATGCTTGCATCACATCACCCATAAAGCTGTGTATCATCAATGCACACCAAACGCTATGACTGACCAAGTTATAGTCTGTCGTCTCCTTTCAGGGGGGAATAAATATACACAGTGAATATGAATAAATAAAGGCATTAAAAGAGATGAGTGTGAAATGAGGCAGTTTGAAATGCAGTCATTTCACGCATCATCTTGTAATCAGCTGTAAAGGGTCCGGAGTGAGCTGGGGACAGGAAGACACATCACAGCGTGATGAATCACCACCACTGACATGTCAATGTGGATAGAAAGGGGAAGACAGCAAGGAAAGAGAGGAGAGGAAAGGGAGGTAGGAGACACCCTAACCAGTTTACCATAGAAATATAATGTTTAGAATGGACTTGGAACCTCTAACTCTGGTAATTTCACTGGTAAACTCATGGGTGAACTCACAATGGCAGCCCAGTATGCTACCGTTTGTATTGCTATTCCTCAAGGGTTCTTTGGAAGGGTGACGGTTCTATTGAGACTGGTTAACAAAATCAGCCAGTTATTCTCAACACTCTCCTTGGGGACCCCTAGCTGTTCTAGAGGTAACTCACTGGTGAAGAAACATAATAATACATCCTATGGCTATTAAATAGTGACGGGAAAGCATACACCAAATTGTGTCGAAAAATGGTTAATTGCTCAGTGCTTCATTATCGGGTTCACAATGTACATTAGTGACGTCTGGTGTTCACCGATAAATTGCAGCGTGTGATTATCAGAAAGAATAAAAAATTCTCCACTGTTTTCTTCCAAACTCTGTGGCATTCTAGGTTGGCATCATACATCATGATGCCCTTTTTTGCCTTCAGGTTTACTAGTTTTCCAAAACTGAATCTATGTCGTTATTTAGGCCGCAGAGCTACTAGTTCCCCTTTGGGAACTCCCCCCACCCCCCCTGAGCTGTAATGTGGCGCAGGGAACGCAAGAAATAATCCTAAAAATATTTAACCCCCACAGAATCGCTTGAAAAATGGCTCAAATGAAAGATAAAGAAGTTATTTATCTACCCAGCAAGTCAGATTTCTAAAATGTTTTACGGCGAAAACATAGAACATATTTACGTCCAACCACCACTGCATACATACCTCATTAGCTTAGCCAAGTAGGAAAAAATATGCAATCAACAAACGCAGGATTAAAAGAAAAATCATTTCACTAACCTTTTGAAATCTTCATCAGATGACAGTAATATAACATGTTACACAGTACATTCATTTTTTTTTTCAATAATATGCAATATATATCCATAAATCTCTGTTTACAATTATGCATCGTTCAAAAAATGCTACTGCAATGTCAGGAGAAATAAATAGCTCCGGCAGATAACGTCAGCTAACAAGGAATACACATCATAAACTTTGACTAAATATGCATGTTTTACATATGTATGGCAAGATAAACTTCTTCTAAATGCAATTGCTATGTTACAATTATTTTTAACGTTACATTTGGCGTTCACTAGGCTATAATAGAGAGTCGGCGCTCTCATTTAGCATGCTGACTCCTCTATCATGGAGTCGACAGAAACCCAAAATGAAGACGTAAATATTCCCTTACCATGGCTGTTCTTGCTTCAGAAGACGTGGAAGGGTTAATACTCACCAAGTTAGCGTTCAGTTTTCAAGTCTGTGTCTTTCCGTTCTCAAACTAGACACTTTTCGGTCGAAATGTATGCAAATTTCAAGTGGATGCGCACCAAAACGTCGAAAGTATACATTATATTTCGAGTAAACTTGTCAAACTATGTTTATAATTAAGCCTTAGCATGTTATAAAGGTCTACAGCAATCGTCAGGGCGAACAGATTAGCACACGTTGTTCAGTCTGTCCTGAGAGAAAGAGAGAGAAATTTCCCAGCTCCCATTGGTGAAACTTTTTTTTTGCGTCACCGGGACGTTTGGTCACGCTGAACGTCTCGTGAGCGCGCGATTCTCACAGTTACACGCCTCATCGAAAGCAGGCTTCACGCTGAAGACATAGAAAGTGTTTCCATGGTTATAGCTGTTTGGGAAGTGTGTATACGATGACGTCAAAGTGATGGCAACTTTTCCCATTACAAGAGAGACTTTGGGAGAATGCATGCCCTGAGACTTCTGCTTTAGCTAGAGACAAAATTTAAACGGTTTTATAAGCTTTAGAGTGTTTCCTATTCGATAACAATTTTTATATGCATATATTAGCAACTTTTGACAAAAATGTATCATGGTTTATATGGGTGCCGAATTCCTCCAGAAGGGGCAGTATTCAGGCCTGTCCCTAAGAGGTTTTACGAGAGAAGCTTGTACTATACTAAATGAAACATTTTTTTTTACAAAAAAAAAGAAAAGTGCCGTTTCACATGAATAAAAAAATTCTAAATAGTGTTCCTTCAGCTGGAGTCAACCTCCTACCGCCATGTTCCTGATTGTCCCATTGTTCCCTACTCTACCTGCTAAACTACTGGTCAGCTGAAAATACATGTTCAAAATCCTAGCTATATTTATAAGTATGGTGTCCAGTAGAGGACAGTGTTTGAAAGCAGTTTGGAATAAAAGAGAGCACTGGGCCCATGGCGAAATGAGTGTGATCTCACATTTTGCAAAACTTGGTTTGAAAAAGCATGTGATCAAATGAAGCTTCAGACGTCACTGGTAATGTACTTCTGATAAAACGATACACACATCCGCATACTGCAAGATACATCCATCCGCATACTGCAAGATACATCTATCCGCATACTGCAAGATACATCCATCCGCATACCTCAAGATACATCCATCCGCATACCGCAAGATACATCCATCCGCATACTGCAAGATACATCCATCCGCATACCTCAAGATACATCCATCCGCATACTGCAAGATACATCCATCCGCATACCTCAAGATACATCCATCCGCATACTGCAAGATACATCCATCCGCATACCTCAAGATACATCCATCCGCATACTGCAAGATACATCCATCCGCATACCTCAAGATACATCCATCCGCATACTGCAAGATACATCCATCCGCATACCTCAAGATACATCCATCCGCATACTGCAAGATACATCCATCCGCATACTGCAAGATACATCCATCCGCATACTGCAAGATACATCCATCCGCATACCTCAAGATACATCCATCCGCATACTGCAAGATACATCCATCCGCATACTGCAAGATACATCCATCCGCATACCTCAAGATACATCCATCCGCATACCTCAAGATACATCCATCCGCATACTGCAAGATACATCCATCCGCATACTGCAAGAGGATCAGACTATTTTCTAAAATGGCATACTCAAATCTAACTGCCTGTAGCTCAGGACCTGAAGCAAGGATATGCATATTCTTGTTACCATTTGAAAGGAAAACCTTTGAAGTTTGTGGAAATGTGAAAGTAACCCTCCCGCTGTGTTCTGGTCGAATTGGACCGATTGACAAGTTTTCTCTCTGAAAATGTAGTTAATTAAATCTGATAGTCATAAGGTTCCATGAGTTTGTCCACACAGGGCATCTGAACACACTAAAAACATTTGGATGATTTCCATTAAATGGTGAGTGTTTCATTGAAAGTTCGTACAACTGTGGTTTTCCCAGTCAAAAATGACCGGTCATTAGAAATGAATAGGTGAGACTACAATTAGTGTATAAAATTGAGTTCATCAGATGGACACACTTCCTCTCCCAGACCCCAACACGCATTTGTGTTTGAGCACACACACACACCTCACTCCCCTTCTTGGCTTCCCACAGGAACCACACCTGTTGGCGTTCTCACAAACAATCACAACATTGTTTCAATAATATATTGAAACTTTATACTAACTTTTCTTGCATCTCTAGTATATACAATTTTTTTGAGGCCTTGCTCAAAATTCATTCTGTGGCAGCTCAATGATAAAACGATATACTGTATGTGAGGCTCTTGATCATATCTTTGATAATGACACTGGTGAGGAGGAGAGAGTCCTTGTTAAACTTTGACACAAAGTAGTCTGTGATAAATAGCACAATATGTTTCATCTGAGTATTTGCTATAGTCAATATAATCCACACATTATGCTTTTTTTAAACTCAAAAATTAGATGTGAGAGCTCAAGTGTGAGGCCAATGAGGCCTACAGGCCTTACATAGCAAATAGAAAAACCTATAATGTCCACAAGAACTTAAAACTTCTTTGGGACTGGGGGGCAGTATTGAGTAGCTTGCATAAAATGGTGCCCAGGGTAAACTGCATGCTACTCAGGCCCAAAAGCTGTAATATACATATAATTAGTAGATTTGGATGGAAAACACTCTGAATATTCTAAAATGGTTTGAATGATGTATGTGAGTATAACAGAACTCATATGGCTGTCAAAAACCTGCAAAAAAATCCACCAGAAAATCTGGGAAATCTGAGTATTTTTTTTTTTCAAGTCATTGCCTATCGAATATACTGAGTATATGGGGTCATATTGCACTTCCTAAGGCTTCCACTAGATGTCAACAGTCTTTAGAACCTTGTTTGAGGTTTCTACTGTGAAGGGGGAGAGAAAGAGTGTTGTTTCAACCAGGTGTCTGGCAGAAGGCCATGAGCTGATCACACGCGCGCCCGTGAGAGTTAGCTGCGTTCCATTGCATTTCTAAAGACAAAGGAATTCTCCGGTTGGAACATTATTGAAGATTTATGTTAAAAACATACCAAAGATTAATTGACATGTTTCTAACGAACTGTAATAGAACATTTTTGACATTTCATCTGAACAAGTGATCGCGCATTACTGGGCTAAACGGGCAAAAAAAGGAGGTATTTGGACATAAATTATGGACTTTATCGAACAAAACAAACATTTATTGTGGAACTGGGATTCCTGGGAGTGTATTCTGATCAAGATCATCAAAGGTAAGTGAATATTTATAACGCTATTTCTGACTTTTCTGACACCTCTCCTTTTTTGGAAAATGGCCGGATGTTTTTCAGTGACTAGCGCTGACCTAACATAATTGCAAGTTGTGCTTTCGCCATAAAGCCATTTTGAAATCTGACACAGCGGTTGCATTAAGGAGAGGTTTATCCATATTTCCATGTATAACACTTGTATCTTTTATCTTTGTTTATTTTGAGTATTTCTGTAATTTGATGTGGCTCTCTGAACTTTCACTGGATGTTTGTTTGAGGCAATGCTTTTCTGATCATTACACACCAATTTCAAATGAGGTTTTTGGACATAAAGATTAACTTTATCGAACAAAACACACATGTATTGTGTAACTTGAAGTCCTGTGAGTGCCATCTGATGAAGACCATCAAAGGTTAGCAATGAATTTAATCGCTATTTCTGATTTTTGTAAGTCCTCTCCTTGGCTGGAAAATGGCTGTATGGTTTTCTGTGACTAGGTTTTGAATTTGGCGTCCTGCAATTTCACTAGCTGTTGGCGAGGTGGGACACTACAGTCCCAAATATCCCAGAGAAGATAACTTGTTAGAGCTAGGGGTTCCACTAGCAGAACCCTAACCCCTCGACAACATCCGCTGAAAAGGCTGAGCGCGAAATTCAAAAATATTTTTTCTAAATATTTCACTTTCAAACATTCACAAGTGCAATACATCAAATTCAAGCTTAACTTCTTTTTAATCTACCCATCGTGTCCGATTTCGAAAAGACTTTACAGCGAAAGCACATCATATGATTATGTTAGGTCAGAGCCTGGTCACGAAAACACATACAGCCATTTTCCAGCCAAAGATAGGAGTCACAAGAAGCAGAAATAGAGATCAAATGAATCACTAACCTTTGATGATCTTCATCAGATGACACTCATAGGACTTCATGTAACTCAATACATGTATGTTTTGTTCGATAAAGTTCATATTTATATCCAAAATTCTCAGTTTACATTGGCGCTTTATGGTCAGTAATGTTATGCCTCGAAAACATCTGTCAAATTTTCAGAGCCACATCAATTTACAGAAATACTCATAATAAACTTTGATAAGAGATACAAGTATTATGCACAGAATTATACTCCTTAATGCTACCGCTGTGTCAGATTTCAAAAATACTTTACGGAAAGAGCACATAATGCAATTATCTGAGCGCTCAGATTTCAAAACAAGCCAAACAAATATCCGCCATGTTGTGGAGTCAACAGAAGTCAGAAATAGCATTATAAATATTCACTTACCTTTAATGATCTTCATCAGAATGCACTCCCAGGAATCCCAGTTCCACAATAAATGTTTGATTTGTTCGATAAAGTCCATCATTTATGTCTAAATACCTCCTTTTTGTTTGTACGTTTAGTACACAATCCAAAGTCACGACGCGCGGGCAAGTCCAGGCGAAAGTTCAGACGAAAAGTCATATTACAGTTCGTAGAAAATGTATAGAACAACAAGTATAGAATCAATCTTTTGGATGTTTTTATCATAAATCTTCAATAATGTTCCAACTGGAGAATTCCTTTGTTTGTAGAAATGCAATGGAATGCAAGCTAACTCTCACGTCAGCGCGCGTGATCAGCTCATGCCACTCTGGCAGACCTCTGACTCATTCAGCTCCCATTCCCCCCTCCTTCACAGTGGAAGCATCAAACAAGGTTCTAAAGAGTGTTGACATCTAGTGAAAGCCTTAGGAAGTGCAATACCCCATAGACACTGTATTTTTGATAGGCAATGAGTTGAAAAACTACAAACCTCAGATTTCCCACTTCGTGGTTGGATTCTTCTCAGGTTTTTGCCTGACATGTGAGTTATGTTATACTCACACACATCATTCAAACAGTTTTAGAAACTTCAGAGTGTTTTCTATCCAATACTACTAATAATATGCATATATTAGCATCTGGGCCTGAGTAGCAGGCAGTTTACTCTGGGCACTCTTTTCATCCGAATGTGAAAACACTGCCCCCTATCCCAAACAGGATAATGTCTATTCCAGGATAGGCACCATTTAGATTTTGGTCACCAGATGACAGCAGTGTATGTGCAAAGTTTTAGAATTAACATTTAGATTTCTGTTCAAGATGTTGTATCAAGATTGCCCAAATGTGCAGAATTCATTTATTAATACATTTTCAAGTTCATAACTGTGCACTCTTCTCAAACAATAGCATGGTATTATTTCACTGTAATAGCTACTGTACATTGGACATTGCAGTTAGATTAATATGAATGTATGCTTCCTGCCCATATCAGATATGTCTATGTCCTGAGAAATTGTATTTTTACTTACAAACTCATGCTAATCTCATTAGCCTTTATTAGCTCAACATTCCCACGGGGGGGGGGGGGGGGGGGGGGGGGTCATAGCTTTCACTTGGAGTCACCTGGTCAAAGAGCAGGTGTCCTTAATGATTTGTATACTCAGTGTATATAGCCAGGCGTCCCATCTTGACATCTGGAAATGCAAAAGCGCTACGCTAAATGCTAATAGTACTAGTAAAACTCAAACGTTCATTAAAATACACATGCAGGGTAGTGAATTAAAGCTACACTCGTTGTGAATCCAGGCAACAAGTCAGATTTTTAAAATGCTTTTCGGCGAAAGCATGAGAAGCTATTATCTGATAGCATGTAACACCCCAAAAGACCCGCAGGGGACGTAAACAAAATAATTAGCATAGTCGGCGCTACACAAAACGCACAAATAAAATATAAAACATTCATTACCTTTGACCATCTTCTTTGTTGGCACTCCTAGATGTCCCATAAACATCACTATTGGGTCTTGTTTTTCGATTAAATCGTTCCATATATAGCCTAGATATCGATCTATGAAGACTGTGTGATCAAGGAAAAAATTAGCGTTTTATAATGTAACGTCATTTTTTTTAATTAAAAAAGTTGACGATAAACTTTCACAAAACACTTCGAAAATACTTTTGTAATGCAACTTTAGGTATTAGTAAACGTTAATAAGCGATCAAATTGATCACGAGGCAATGTATATTCTATAGCTGTACGTCTGGAAATAATGTCCGGGTAAATCTCAACCAAAATATCCCGTCGGAGACCGGAAGAAAGGCGTTGCCTTGCGTCTGTTTGACCAAGAAACAAATAGTAGGCAAATGACAAGACTGTTGACATCGTGTGGAAGCTGTAGGTATTGCAACCTCGGCCCCATTAAATGTGGTTCACCTTTATCAATGGGTTGAAGTTGCGCATGGATATATTTTTCCATTTTCAGTGATCAGATTTTCCTGCACTTTTCGATGAAACGCACGTCCTGTTATAGTCACAACCGTGATTTAACCAGTTTTATAATCGTCTGAGTGTTTTCTATCCACACATACTAATCATATGCATATACTATATTCCTGGCATGAGTAGCAGGGCGCTGAAATGTTGCGCGATTTATAACAGAATGTTCGAAAAAGTAGGGGGTAGGAGTAACAGGTTAATCAATTGTGCTATTATTCCTTGTGCTATTATTCCTTGTGCTATTATTCCTTGTTCTATTTTTTTTCCAAGTATTACTTGTGTTTTGTATGTCTATTTATTTTATTTGATAATTTCTGCTAATTATCTAGTTTTTTTATTTGCATTGTTGGGAAGGGCATGTGTAAGTAAACCTTTCACCCGTTATTCACAAAGCTTGTGAGATATACAATTTGATTTGAAGCTGATAGTATTTCATCCTCATAAAACAATCTGAACTGAAATCTTATCAGAAACATATTTGGTTGTTTTCACAGCTTACTATTTCCTTACAACAGGTCAAACTGGTGTCATGTGGATATTTTTGCACATCATTTTTTGGTTTTGTAATTGCATTTTCTCCCCGGTACGCAATGTCTTTCCTCCGCAAAAGAAGTGAAGATGACAGAAAACTTAACCAATGCCCACCGTCCTCTTCACCCCCAAAAAACTTAAACCACTTCCACTCTCACCATTTTCTGTCTGCACTCCAACTCCCTCTGACCACATACACACCCACAACATGGTCAATACACGTTCAAACATAACCAAGAACACACAAACCTTGTAGAAACACAGATTTCTCACAAAAAGACAAACAGACTTTTATGAGTAGACTAAAACAACTGACACACAACACACAACAAGGAGAGGAAGGTCATGTTTTCCGGGACGTTCTTCCACAGTCTTCATACACACTACTGCATCTTGGCAGCCCCTACACACACACACACACACACACACACACACACACACACACACACACGCACACACACGCACACGCATCCGCACACACGCACACGCCACAAACAAACTCTTACTAACGTTGATAGCACGTAGCAAGCATACCATTAATATAGCAGTAGGGTGAATTAATAACAGATTAATTAATAAATAAAGTAGGGGGTAGGAGTAACAGGTTAATTAATAAATAGTAGATGAACAAAAATAAGTTAGCTGTGCATTTGGCCAATGAAAGACATGTCACATTTAACCCTACCGACTTGTGACAATCAAAATATATTTTAATTGCTTTTAATATGCAAAAAATAATAATAATAACAAAAACAAACTATTTCTTTATTTTAAAATATTTTAATAAAGTCAATTGTTTATTCTTTTTCCTGAAAAAAAAACGAGACAACAAAAATCCAGTAATTTTTCGTTTTTGAAAAACCCCAGCAAAAACAAAAGACGGACCATTTTCACTTTTCTGACGTTACTGTTTTACATTGGAAAACCATTGGCCACGATATACACCACTATCGCCTCAAATATCTCTCAGCAGGATTACTGAAGAGAGAAGAAATCAGAGAGGGTGAGTGTTGGTTTGTGCCGTGTAGCCTTTATTGTGTTGTTTTTAAGTAACTTATGCTAAGTGTGTGTCTCTTGTGCTGTTCAATTGGCCAAGTGTCCCTTTCAATCCACAAGTCCTCTGTTCTGCTACAGAACCTTGCTGCATAGGAATGAATGTTTTGCCAACTTGCCAGATGAGAAGGTGCTTTTTATGAATAAGATGTATGCATGCAGCACACAGATGCTTTTAATATCGCCGATTGTGTTAACATGCTTCAAGTGAAGTATTATTATAAGAGGCATAGAAGAGTGAAGTTTATAGGGAAGGAGACCAACAAACGGTGTGTTTTTATTGTGAAAGAATGAATGGCTTGTCAGGGAGCTTTTGTTTGCTTTAAATCCGATCCCCATCCCTCTCAAACACCCCAAGGACCTCTTGTTCATTTTTAAAATAGTTTAAAGAGGGACTGACCAAACACAACATTCTTACCACCGTTTTCTGCCTGTTGTTGTAACCTCTTGTGAGGTTGTCCTCCGTTCAACCAGTGGAGGTGTCAGTGGGGCACAGCAGCACGAGAGAGAATCTCCGCACCCCATTTCTTGTGTTGTATCTTTCTCCTCAAACCACAGCACAGATAGGTTCTTCAAATGTCATTATTCACTGTAACAATGTGGCAGAATACCCCTGGGGTGTGTCTGACATTTAGCTAGATAGCTTGTTACATAGACTGTTTGTGTGCGTGTGTGTGTGTGTGTATGTGTGTGTTTGTGTGTGTTTGTGTGTGCGTGAGTGGAAATTATAATTTGGGGGTTTCTTATATTTGCCTGTTACACACATGTGTGTAATGGAAGTGTTTATTGCATATTCCAACTCCCACCGAGGTACCAGCAGGCCAATTAGGGTTAAGTGCTTTGCTCAAGGGCACTGCGCCAGATTTTTCTCCTTGTCGGCTCCGGTATTCAAACCAGTGACCTTTTGGTTACTGTCCCAACACTCTAACCTCAGAGCTATGTGTGTGTGTGTGAGTGTGTGCAGCCTATGTGAGCGTGCCTGTCTGCTTGCATATGTCTATTTCTCTGTGTGCTACTTGTTAATGGTGATATTTGGTCTCATGCATTAGCTATGATTGGCTGTTGTTGCAACCCATTCTTTCACCAGACACCGTCAGCAGTGTTTTGTCTTTCTTTAGACAAGGGAAAGTGGTTGAATACTAGTGTGTGTGTGTGTGTGTGTATGCGTCTGTGTGTGTGTGTGTGTGTGTGTGTGTGTGTGTGTAGGCCTGGCTCGCAGTCAGGGGTCCAATTCATTGTAAAGGTGTTCGATGAGTTTGAGGTCAGGGCTCCGTGCAGGCCAGTCAAGTTCTTCCTCACCAATCTCGACAAACAATTTCTCTATGGACCTCACTTTGTGCCTTGGGGCATTGTCATTCTGAAACAGGAAAGGACCTTCTCCAAACTGTTGATACGAAGTTGGAAGCACAGAATTGTCTAGAATGTCATTGTATGCTGTAGCGTTAACATTTCCCTTCACTGGAACTAAAGATCCCAGCCCGGACCATGAAAAACTGTCCACAATCATTATTCCTCATCCACCAAACTTTACAGTTGGCTCTATGCATTGGGGAAGGTACCGTTCTCCTGGCATCCACCAAACACATATTTGTCCGTCTGACTGGCAGATGGTGGAGCATGATTCATCACTCCAGAGAATGCTTTCCACTACTCCAGAGTCCAATGGCGGCGAGATTTACACCACTCCAGCCGACGCTTGGCATTGCACATGATGATCTCAGGCTTGTGTGCAGCTGCTCGGCCATGGAAACCCGTTTCATGAAGCTCCCGACGAAGAGATATTGTGCTGACCTTGCTTCCAGAGGCAGTTTGGAACTCGGTAGTGAGTGTTGCAACCAAGGACAGATCAATTCATGCACTACGCACTTCAGCACTCTGCGGTCTTGTTCTGTGAGCTTGTGTGTCCTACCACTTCGTGGCTGAGCCGTTGTTGCTCCTAGATGTTTCCACTTCCCAATAAAAGCACCTACAGTTGAAGCTCTAACAGGGCAGAAATTTGACAAACTGACTTGTTGGAAAGGTGGCATCCTATGGCGGTGCCACGTTGAAAGTCACTGGGCTTTTCAGTAAAGGCCATTCTACTGCCAATGTTTGTCAACGGAGATTGCATATCTGTGAACTTGATTTTATACACATGTCAGCAACTTGTGTGGCTGAAATAGCCAAATCCACTAATTTGAAGTGGTGTCCACATACTTTTGTGTATCTATAATGTATTTCAACTGCACAGGTAAGCTATTTTCACAGATACAGCAGACATCTAGGTTGTGTTTTATTTAAAGTCAATGAGGAGAGGTAGATGTGGTATAGATATCCTGCCTGCCAGTTCTATTCATTCAGCCTCTAAGGTCATGTTAGACTTCTGTAACAGTCTGTCTGGTCAGTGTAGACCTGATTAATCCAGGATTTATCCACTATCACAACAAGCAATCACCCTCTCTAATTTTAGACATTAATATGTTTCGCCCTTTCAGCTGAGTAATCTGTGGTAAGAGAAGAAGCAAATGTGGTGGGTGTGTGTGCACGGCTGTCTAGTGTTGAATGAGTCAGAGGGACATATTTGATCGTCCCTCCCTCTCACTGTGCACGCCCTCACACACTCTTATCCTGATATCAGCTGAATTCATGGTGTCATTAATAGCTGTTGGCCTCCCTCCCTCCTTCTCTCTCCACTCCCTCTGCCCTAGATGTTCAGTGCTTGTTGAAGCCGTTGACTATCTTTGGAAAATCTGGAATGCTTCAACAATCTAATGGGTATGCAACTATAACAATCATCTCCTGTTATTACTGAGTGACAGTGTGTTTGTGTGTTTGTGTGACTGTGTATATTTCCATTGTGACTGTGTATTTCCGTTGTGACTGTGTATATTTCTGTTGTGACTGTGTGTATTTCCGTTGTGACTGTGTATATTTCTGTTGTGACTGTGTGTATTTCCATTGTGACTGTGTATTTCCATTGTGACTGTGTATATTTCTGTTGTGACTGTGTATTTCCGTTGTGACTGTGTATATTTCTGTTGTGACTGTGTATTTCCATTGTGACTGTCTATTTCCGTTGTGACTGTGTATTTCCGTTGTGACTGTGTATATTTCTGTTGTGATTGTGTATTTCCGTTGTGACTGTGTATATTTCTGTTGTGACTGTATATATTTCTGTTGTGACTGTGTGTATTTTTGTTGACCTCCACATCCTTCTGTCTGTTTTCACCTCTCCAGACCTGAATGTGTTACCATGGTGACCACTCACACACACATCACCCTGTCACTCCTGCTGTTCCACATTCTCCCGGCCACAACGACTCAGGTTGATGACCTCATCGATGATGTCATTGTCGCCACGGACCGTGGCAGAGTCCGGGGCACTCGGCTTCCCGTGCCAAGTGGTGGATATGTCAGGGCATTCCTGGGAATTCCCTATGGGAACCCCCCCGTTGGGGAACTGCGTTTTCGCCCTCCTCAGCCTGCAGATGGGTGGACAGGGGTACTACACGCCACACGCTACCCCAACTCCTGCCTCCAACCCCAGGATACATTATTTCCTGGTAGGGATTTGATATCAAAACGATTACCTAGTCCTGTATAGTAAACTGGCATAGATTACAACACCTACATGAATGTACAATATATGTTTGTGTGCCTTTAAACCTGTTGATGTTAGTGACAGTGTACAGTCAGTGAGCACGGTTACAAGCACGCAATAATCAGATCAATATAATAGTTAGATTAAAACATTTACATGGTTTTCAAGAAGAACGATCTCCCTAATAATCCTGTTGACATGGACAATTCTGAAATCAGGCTACCTGATGGCATTCTGATAAATTCAGAAAATTTGCCAGTCAAAATAAACGTTCTATCACAGCGAACATGTTATCTTTGGGAAACATGTTTGATTCTGAGTTCAGTCATATAAAATGTGTATGCGAAAACTACTTCTAAGATGCGTACACATAGTTGTTCCGTACTCACTTCACTCACGCTAAAGAGGGAGGCTCTCGGCTGGTGCTGGCACATGCACAGATCAAACACACAGTTGTTCCGTACTCACTTCACTCACGCTAAAGAGGGAGGCTCTCGGCTGGTGCTGGCACATGCACAGATCAAACACACAGTTGTTCCATACTCACTTCACTCACGCTAAAGAGGGAGGCTCTCGGCTGGTGCTGGCACATGCACAGATCAAACACACAGTTGTTCCGTACTCACTTCACTCACGCTAAAGACGGAGGCTCTCGGCTGGTGCTGGCACATGCACAGATCAAACACAGTTGTTCCGTACTCACTTCACTCACGCTAAAGAGGGAGGCTCTCGGCTGGTGCTGGCACATGCACAGATCAAACACACAGTTGTTCCGTACTCACTTCACTCACGCTAAAGAGGGAGGCTCTCGGCTGGTGCTGGCACATGCACAGATCAAACACACAGCTGGAACGTCGATTAAGTTGTTTACATGTCCTAAAAATTCGAAGATTGCTGAGAAAACCAGGTGTTTTTATCGGCGTATGCTTACTTACACTTTGACCTTATGCCGATTTAAGATAACTAGAGTAACGTGTTTACATGACTATTGCATAATCTGGCTACGGCCTTAATCAGTTTAATATAAAATTATTACTATGCATGTTGTCGTGGATATTATAACATAAGGATCTGAGTCAAAGTCAAACCAAGATAATTTTTTTCTGAGCTCAGAGTGAATAACAGGACGTTATAATAAGGCAGTTTCACACAGTTTCACAAGGTTAGTCACATACTATGTGGACACGTACAATTAAAAAGTACCATTATACTTCTCCCTTTTTAAAAATCCCTGAACAATTTTTTAATACATTTTAAATGTAGCAAGCTTTCTAAAAGCATAATATCCCGTAGTCCACCAATTCCTCCTTGTGTCATCGGTTGTGAGACGGAGTTTCAAACCTCCAACCCCTCGCAAATCATATACAGTTCTAACTTGCCAGTTCATGATAATGATTAGATACAATCATTTAAAGAAGGGATTCTTCTCCCAGAGCTGAAGGGTCAGGGGTTGGAGCCCAACTGGGCGCTGGGTAAAGGTCAGACATCACTGTCTTTAGCAAAAAAGTGTAGCTCAGCTAATCCTTCACAACTTGCATTCTGGCCCTGGGTCATGGCAACATTTAACATTACATTTGGTCTTGGATTCGTTACCAGTTTTAAACACATATTGCAGCAACATTTTAGCATGAGAACAAGAAACAGAGTCAGTACAGTGACTAAAACAATGGCTAGACACAGTTGCATGATCCACCCTCCAAACGAGGACAGTATGGACAGTCAGGCAGTTTTTCCCACACACCCTTTACCTATAATACACCAGGTGGCCACAAGAAAACCCACAGTAGGGAGATTACTACTATTACCAGGATGTGAAAAACATCACAGAGTTTGGGGGCTTTAAAATGTCATGTCGTCTGGTCTCTTTTGGGGATAGATGATAAAGGGCAGGAATGACATCACACTTAGGGTGTGATTCACTCCCAGTGTGACCCCATACATGAAACTCCCTTGTTTAGCCCTTGAGGAGCAAACCCACAGACCCAACATGACCTTTCACCAAGTGTTGCTTTAGCCACCAAGTTGGCTCTACTCAGAAAGACATTTGGCTGTTGTTGGGTTGGGGGGGGGGTGTCCTTCAATGCCCTCCTCTGCTGCTTCTAACTTCTGGGCCTATACTCTACATCTGCATCGGTTCCTTAGGCTCGGGACCTTCTTCTACGATGACCATCTACTTCTGGGCCACTATTCCGGGCCGGCGTCGGTCCCTTTGTCTCAAGACCTTGTCATGGAAATTCAAACCGTAAAGAGAAGAGAGACTATAGATTCTTCAAACAACAACTTTATTATAAGATTTGCAAACATGGAGCGGCTAACAATCGCTGGAGTCCAACGAAGAGGTTTGTCTCTCAGCTTTCATGAGGAACTACAACCTCTTTTTTTACGTGGCAGTTAGCAGATGTGTGGAAACAGGGGTGGAACATAGTGTAAAATGTCATCTGTTCCTTCCTGCAAGTTTCCACACAGCTAAGTTCCTGCAGATTGTGAGAACAGGATGTCACATGCTGCAGTTGCACCCAAATTGCTCCTATCTGTATGCCAAGACTTATGACTAAGTCACACAAGACAGGTTTGTATCAGTAAAATAAAACACCAACAAATAACAAGACAATTCTCTAATGTGTAGTTTTCCCCGCAACCTTTTTCCATCACTAGGCTCTCTTGCCCAGGCAGAGTCTTTCTCAATTCATCATCATCGGTTTGTGGAGTGTGTTCTTCTGGCATCTGACCAATAGAAAAGCTGAGAGTCATTGCTGCTAAGACGGCAGGGTAGCCTAGTGGTTAGAGCGTTGGACTAGTAACCGGAAGGTTGCTAGTTCAAACCCCCGAGCTGACAAGGTACAAATCTGTCGTTCTGCCCCTGAACAGGCAGTTAACCCACTGTTCCTAGGCTGTCATTGAAAATAAGAATTTGTTCTTAACTGACTTGCCTGGTTAAATAAAGGTAAAATAAAATTTAAAAAAATAAAAGAAATAAAAGACACAGACAGAAAAGAAAACGGTGCAACATCTGGGGTTGGAACTCTCCTACAGTGGGACCCGTGGATTCAGGTATCTCTCTCTGCTACTTTCACCACAACCGAGGTGGTCAGCAAAACCTGGTATGATCCTCTCCAATCCTTCCAGCTCTTCCTTCTGTAGTCTTTTCCACCACAAAGTCTCCAGGGTGCAGACAATTTGCACATAACACATTCCATCTAACCCATAATGCATTCATTACTTCAGCTAAGCCACTTAAATATTTATAAACATACTAAAACGTGCCCAATTCAATCAGTCAGATTCCAACAGTCCCTCATCTGGAATATATACAGTTGAAGTCGGAAGTTTACATACACATAGGTTGGATTCATTAAAACTCGTTTTTCAACCCCTCCACAAATTTCTTGTTAACAAACTATATTTTTGGCAAGTCGGTTAGGACATCTGCTTTGTGCATGACACAAGTAATTTTTCCAACAATTGTTTACAGACAGACTATTTCACTTATAAATCACCGCATCACAATTCCAGTGGGTCAGAAATGTACATACACAATGTTGACTGCCTTTAAACAGCTTGGCAAATTCAACAAATGATGTCATGGCTTTAGATGCTTCTGATAGGCTAATTGACATCATTTGTGTCAAATGGAGGTGTACCTGTGGATGTATTTCAAGGACTACCTTCAAAGTCAGTGCCTCTTTGCTTGACATCATGGGAAAATCATTAGAAATTTGCCAAAACCTCAGAATAAAATTGTAGACTTCCACAAGTCTGGTTCATCCTTGGGGGCAATTTCCAAACGCGAAAAGTGCAAATCAATCGCAGAACAACAGCAAAGGATCTTGTGAAGATTCTGGAAGAAAACAGGTACAAAATGATCTATATAGACAATAAAACGCATCCTATGTCGACATAACCTGATAAGCTCCAAAATAAAGCCAGACTAAGGTTTGCAACTGTACGTGGGGACAAAGATCGTACTTTTTGGAGAAATGTCCTCTGGTCTGTTGAAACAAAAATAGAACTGTTTGGCCATAATGACCATCGTTATGTTTGGAGGAAAAAGGGGGAGGCTTGCAAGCCGAGGAACACCATCCCAACCGTGAAGCACGGGGGTGGCAGCATCATGTTGTGGGGGTGTTTTGCTGCAGGAGGGACTGATGCACTTCACAAAATAGATGGCTTCATTAGGACGGAAAATTATGTGGATATATTGAAGCAACATCTCAAGACATCAGCCAGGAAGTTAAAGCTTGGTCGCAAATGGGACTTCCAAATGGACATTGACCTCAAGCATAATTCCAAAGTTGTGGCAATATGGCTTAAACAATTTAAAGGCAATGCTACCAAATACTAATTGAGTGTATGTAAACTTCTGACCCACTAGGAATGTGATGAAAGAAATAAAGGCTGAAATAAATCATTATTCTGACATTTCACATTCTTCAAATAAAGTGGTGATCCTAACTGACCAAATGACAGGGAATTTTTACTGGAATTAAATGTCAGGAATTGAGTTGAAATGTTTTTGGCTAAGGTGTATTTAATCTTCCGACTTCAACTGTATATACATTTACAATATATATATGTTTTACTTTTATTTAACTAGGCAAGTCAGTTAATTAAGAACAAATTATTTTTTTTACAATGACTGCCTACCCCGGCCAAACCCTCCCCTAACCTGTATGACGCTGGGCCAATTGTGCTCCGCCCTATGGGACTCCCGATCACGACTAGTTGTGATACAGCCCGGGACCAAACCAGGGTCTGTAGTGAAACACCTTAAACTGCTGTGCCACTTGGGAGCCCTCACATGATCACCTACATGTTTCACACGACCTAGAAACTCTATTGACTTTCACAGGGAAAATAGAGAACACAGTTTCACACCAATCTTGATAAGAATGGTAATGAGATTGGGCAAGGACCACAAAGCCCCTACTCTCAACATCCCAATAATGGATAGCCCAAGCTACAATCCAGTGGGATTTCTGATACCCCCCTATCGGAATACACGAAAAGATAAGGTTTCCCTGGGAGGAACCCTACCTAGACTCACTGGATTTGAACAAATATTGAATTTGTTTCAGAAGCCACCTGCAGGATGAGCAGTGTACCCTCCCCTCACGTTGTGGTCTACTCACAGTTTAGGGGGCAGCTCTCTGTCTCTCCTTCTCGACTTTCCGGATCATAATTTGACCTGTTGATAAATTATCCAACCCAAATTTAGAATGACAGTCCTTAGTGCTTCACGCTGGTTCTATCACATCAATATAAGACCCTCAACTTAGCACACACCGATACTGGCAGAGTGTGCATTTATATTGATATACATTATATTCATTTTATATTTCTAGCATTACATTTTCTCATCACGGCCACTATTTGTGCTAATGACAGATTGGTACTCAACGCACTCTTAGTCTAAATTACTGTAAACCTCACAGGGTTCATACCTCCACAATCAACCTGATTCACCAAATAAACAATTTTAGACAAGCCTAAATAAATTAAGGGTACAGTTTGCCACTCCCTCACGGTACTCATTCTTCTGGCGTGTCTTCACTTTTTCTTCTTCAGACAGCTTTACAGTTCGGCTACCCAATGGCATCAATGTTCAAAGTGGATGGCCCTTCATAATGGCCCATTTTCCCAAGCATACGAATCTCTCACCTGAGCCGCCTTTGTCCTTTACGGTCGCATTATGTCTGGTCCATCCTCCTACCCGTACACCAGCAGCATGAGAGAAGTTTGTGAGAGATCTCTCTCCATGCTCACTGTACGACGACTCATGTCGCACTCCTGAGAGAAAAGGCTTTTGAGAAAAGGCCGTTGATAGCTTCAACTTGAAGATGTGTACAAGTTGCTGGTTCGGACTCAGGTGTCACGGTAGAAGTGATGAAGGACAGGGCCATAGTGAACCCATTTTTATCCATTACTTCAGGCGGTCAGAGGGGGTGAAGTTCACACTGTTCCCAGCTGAATTATCCCTTCCATGCATCTAGATACCATCTGTGGACACCTTCGCCATAACCTTGAGAGAGGACAGAGCAGAATAACATTTAGGGCATTTCTGATTCAAGAAACCCAGACAAATTATAAATGATTCAACATCCTTAATACAGATTTCTAAGACAAATGTCAAAAATAATAACAACACACCATTTAAACCATTTTTGCAAATGTGCTTATAGTCCCTTATCATATTGGCGACCTCACCGCAGAGTTAAAGGGTCAGGGAGGTAGAGGGCTAATCTTTGGGAGAAATACCAACCATCCAGCAGACAGATTTGGTATTGAGATTTGTTTTTGAAGCAAGACAAAAACAAAGAAAATTAAACAAAACAATGAAAACAAAACAAAATAACAACAGCAATACACATCCATCACTCTAGGTGGGTAAAACTTCAATCCATCATGTCAACCATTACCAACATATCATTTTCCTTTTTACAGGCAGGGATGTGAGGAAAATCAATTAGCATATTTACCAAAGCGCCCTATGCGACCAATAATTCCCCCTTTGGACACTACTCACATCATGATTAATGCATCCAAAAAAAACATGTTAAATAAAAATAACAAATAAAAATAGAATTACGACCTTTGATAACTCCAGTTTAACCAATCTACATTGGATATTCACTGTTTGCTTCACACGCATTTTATTGGTTATTAATCTTATAATTTACATTCTAAGAGATAGCAATCCACAGGATCCACTATTCCTCCTGTCAGAAGGGTTAGTCATTCAACCTTATTCTCTCATACATGTTCAACACCCCACTGTTCACTATTCAACTTTCACTTCTCTATTTCCACTACCCATAGCTCTCAGGCTACATAGACATTTATCTTATGTCTATTTTCACTACCCGTAGCTCTCAGGCTACATAGACATTTATCTTATGTCTATTTTCACTACCCATAGCTCTCAGGCTACATAGACATTTATCTTATGTCTATTTCCACTACCCATAGCTCTCAGGCTACATAGACATTTATCGTATGCCTACAAACAGTACTGTCAATGGGGCTCTCACTAACCCTGCCAAGTCCACTCTCTGGGATTTAGGATCCTTGTCACTACTTTTACTTTCACTACAAATTAATTTAAATTGACTTGCTGAAATTTAGTGGGTTGTAAATTGACTTACTGAAATTCAGTGTGTTGTCGTGTTCAGATTCGTGAATGTGGTGTGTTCCCCCAGGCAGTCATCAGTGTAGGTCTGGTCAGGGCGGGTCCATGTCATATTTGGTTGGACAGGAATTTCTCTCACACAAACAGTGACACCGCTGTCTCCTTCGCAAACCTTCACTGATGCTCTCCCCATACACAATCCCACATCCAATTTAAAATTGGTCCACAGGCATCACACTATGCGGTAGAGTATGCTTCTTCTAGGAATGCACAATTCCTCTTCACTTAGCGCAAAGTGATTTACCCACATCGACAATAAAAAATGTGCATTACACCGTAAACATACTCAAGGTTGTTCTGCAATTAAGTCATTATTAACTACAAGTACTTGACTCTGACTTCCTTATTCCCAGGGTTCCGTGGAGCTGAGATGTGGAACCCCAACACCAAGATGAGTGAAGACTGTCTCTACCTCAACATATGGACTCCTCCCCCTTTGTTTAAGACACACCCTAAACGTTCCAAGAGCTCCTCCCCTGGTTCCTCATTAGCTCCTGTCATGGTGTGGATATACGGAGGCGGGTTCACTACAGGCACCGCCTCCCTAGACCTGTATGACGGACAATTCCTTAGCCAATCAGAAGGCGTCGTGGTGGTGTCTATGAACTACAGGTTGTCCTGGCACAATATAATTGAACTAAAGAACCTATTTGAGCTTCATGTTTTCATGTTTTAAAAATACACCGATAATAACGTTTGTTTTGATTGGACACAGGCTCGGTCCATTGGGTTTCCTGTCTCTTCCTGAGAGCGAGGGTGTCCGTGGTAACGCTGGAATGCTGGACCAGCGCTTGGCTCTGTACTGGGTAGCCAATAACATTGCTGCCTTCGGCGGAGACCCTTCAAAGGTTGCTCAGTTTTTTTCCTTTTACTCTTTTTGCTGTTGTTATTCTTTGTTTTACCATGTTTAGTTATTCTCTGTTTTTATGTTGTTGTCAGGTGACGTTGTTTGGGGAAAGTGCTGGCTCTGCGTCTGTTGGTCTCCATCTCCTCTCCCCTGGCAGCCATGGCCTGTTCAACAGGGCAATACTACAGAGTGGTTCCCCTAACACTCCATGGGCTGTCATGACTCAACAGCAGGCCTGGAACAGGTCCCTGTCCCTGGGTAGGCTGTTGGGTTGTCCCCTGGCACCTCTGGCTGTCCTGGAGCAGTGTCTACAGAGAGCCCATCCAGAGGATATCATCAAGCAGCAGTACAACGTCCTCTCTCTCCCCACAATCCTAGCATTACCATTCACCCCCTCTGTCGACCAAAACTTCCTACCAGACATGCCAGAGGTGTGAATGAATTTATGGTTGCTTGTTTTGGGCCCAAAGGCCCTGAAAAAACAAGCAGTTGAATCCTGTATATATTTCCAATGGCATAATGTCATAATGTCTCTTTATCTCTTCCTTTAGGTTCTGCTCCGGACGGGACACTTCCTGAAGACAGAGGTGCTGATTGGTTTGAACCAAGATGAGGGGACCTACTTCCTGGTTTACGGGGCGCCAGGATATGACATCACTAGCCAGAGCCTGATCAGCAGGGAGAACTTCCTGAAAGGGGTGGACCTAGTGTTGCCGGGATTCAGTGATGTCACGAGGGAGACAGCCATCTTCCAGTACACTGATTGGACGGATGAGAATAGTGGGATGAAGAATCGTGATTTGCTTGGGCGAATGTTGGGAGACCATGATTTTAACTGCCCTGTGCTGGAGTTTGCCCAGAGGTAAAGAAAACATATTAAAGAGTTTCACAGAGCTCTAATGCAGGGCTGTTCAATCATGTTCCTTGAGAGCTACCCACTTGTACGTTTTTAATCCAACCCCAGTCGTAACTAACCTGCTTCAGTTCATCAACCAGGTAATTATTAGAATCAAGTGCATTAGATTAGGGTTCGCATGAAACATACAGGATTTTAACTTCTTTGAGCACCTATCCCGTTAGCGGGATCATTTTCGTCAACATCCGCTGAATTGCAGAGCGCCAAATTCAAATTACATTTCTAAAAATATTTAATTTTCATGAAATCACAAGTGCAATATAGCAAAACACAGCTTAGCTTGTTGTTAATCCACCTGGTGTGTCAGATTTCAAAAAAGCTTTACAGCAAAAGCTATTCAAGCGTTTATGTAAGGACATCTCTCTCAGCAGACAAAACTTTACAAACAGCTAGCAGCAAAGTAGATTGGTCACGAGAGTCAGAAAAGCAATAAAATGAATCACTTACCTTTGATGATCTTCGGATGTTTGCACTCACAAGACTCGCAGTTACATAATAAATGTTCCTTTAGTTCCATAAAGATTATTTTATATCCAAAATATCTCCATTTGGTTGGCGCGTTTTGTTCAGAAATCCACAGGCTCCTGTAGGTCATGAAGGGCAGACAAAATTCCAAATAGTATCCGTAAAGTTCGTAGAAACATGTCAAACGTTTTTTATAATCAATCCTCATGTTGTTTTTACAGTAAATAATCGAGAATATTTCAACCGGACCATAGCTTTTTCAATAGGAGAGAGATAAAATGTCTGCTCCAAACTGGTGCGCATGCAAACCTCTGCTGGCACCCAGCCATCCACTGACGCGATGTGATCGTTCCTGCTCATTTTTCAGAATAAAAGCCTGAAACTATGTCTAAAGACTGTTCACACCATGTGGAAGCCATAGGGAAAGGAATCTGGTTGATATCCCTTAAAATGGAGGAAAGGCATGCAATGGAACAGGGAGATTTGTTTCTCTTAGGTACTTCCTTGTTGGATTTTCCTCAGGTTTTTGCCTGCAATATCAGTTCTGTTATACTCACAGACAATATTTTGACAGTTTTGGAAAGTTTTCTATCCAAATCTGACAATTATATGCATATTCTAGATTCTGGGCCTGAGAAATAGGCAGTTTCATTTGGGTACATTTTTCATCCAAACATCAAAATACTGATTGAATTTGGTGCTCTGCAATTCAGCGGATGTTGATGAAAATGATCCCGCTAACGGGATGGGTGCGCAAAGCAGTTAAACTTCTTGTTAATCCAACCGAGGTGTCAGATTTCAAAAAGGCTTCACGGCGAAAGCAAACCATTCAATTATCTGAGAACAGCGCCCAGCAGACAAATCATTACAAACAGTAACCAGCCAAGTAGAGGAGTAACAAAAGTCAGAAATAGCGATAAAATGCATCACTTGCCTTTGATGATCATCATATGGTTGCACTCCTAAGACTCCATTTTACACAATAAATGTTAATTTTGTTTAATAAAGTCCCTCTTTATGTCCAAAAACCGTTTTGTTGGTGCGTTTTGTTCAGTAATCCATTGGAACAAAGCGCGGTGAAAAATCCCAAAAGTACCATACGTTTGTAGAAACATGTCAAACGATGTTTATAATCAATCCTCAAGTTGTTTTTGTCATAAATAATCGATCATATTTCAACCGGACAATAGCTTCGTCAATAGAATAGGAAAAACAAGAAAGGTGCACTCCCGGTCACGCGCAGGGGTCAGGTCTGGAAATGTCCACTGTCCTCTCATTGAAAGTGGTGTTTCTCCCTCATTTTATCAGAATAAAAGCCTGAAATAATGCCTAAAGACTGGTCACATGTAGTGGAAGCCATAGGGATCATGAACTGCATCATAAGTCGTTGTATGGTGGATAGGCGTTCAAATGGAAAACAGTCATTTCAAAATAATAGCACTTCCTTGATTTTCCTCAGGTGCCTCAGGTGCCATATAAGTTCCGTTATACTCACAGACATTATTTTAACAGTTTTTGAAACTTTAGAGTGTTTTCTATCCAAATCTACCAATTATATGCATATCCTAGCTTGTAGACCTGAGTAGCAGGCAGTTTACTTTGGGCACGCTTTCATCCAAAATTCCAAATGCTGCCCCCTATCCCAAAAAAGTGAATGCTCTAGGAACATGGTTGGAGAGCCCAGCTCTAATGTTTGCACAAATACTTACAGGCAATGCTGAGATATGTAGTTAGTATCTGGCCCCTTCTGCTCAGTTCACCAATCATTACTATACCTGCCCCCAGGTACACAGAACATGGGGGTAAGGTCCGCTTCTTCCTGTTCAATCACCACTCCTCCACCAATCCCTGGCCAGCATGGATGGGCGTGATGCATGGCTATGAGATTGAGTTTGTCTTTGGAATGCCGCTGAACAGAACCCTGGGATACCTGGAGGAGGAAGTGGTCATGAGCAGGAGGATGATGAAGTACTGGGCCAACATGGCTAGGACCGGGTGAGATTTATTTGACCTTTATTTAACTAGGCAAGTCAGTTAATTAAGAACAAATTCTTATTTACAATGACAGCCTAGGAATAGTAGGTTAATTGCCTTGTTCAGGGGCAGAACAACGGATTTTTACCTTGTCAGCTTAGGGATTCGATCTTGCAACCTTCCGGTTACTATTCCAACGCTCTAACCACTAGGCTACCTGCTTCCCCAATGAGATAGACCTCATATATGAGATAGACCTCATTTAGACATGGCTAGGACCTGGTGAGAATTCATCTAGATATTCTATAGAGAAGGCTGGGACCAGGTGAGAATTCATATAGATATTATATAGAGAAGGCTGGGACCAGGTGAGAATTCATCTAGATATTCTATAGAGAATGTTGGGACCAGGTGAGAATTCATATAGATATTATATAGAGAAGGCTGGGACCAGGTGAGAATTCATATAGATATTATATATAGAAGGCTGGGACCAGGTGAGAATTCATATAGATATTATATATAGAAGGCTGGGACCAGGTGAGACGTCAAAGTGAGCATGCATATAAGATCATATCATTTTTCCGGGTTGGAGCGAGCGGTCGCATTCGCACTTCAGTCCGCAGGTTGTATAACTTTTCATTACATTTCATTACATTTCACTATAGTACAACGGTTTGATTTGTCTAATCTTAGCAATTTCTTCTAAGCTAGCTACATAGCCGTCTTTGTATCAAAGATAATTGCGTAATTATCGTATTTCGTCGTCCTAACGTAGTCTACACTGCTATCTGCCCAGCAGCTAGCCAGCTAGCCAGCTAGCTAACGTCCCCCGTCTACCGAATTGCAGCACTGTAAAAACTATTACACTCAACTGAATGACCTGATTAGTGTAGTGTTAGCTAGCTACATAGTTGTCTTTGCTGTCTTCGTATCCAAGATAATTGTGTAGTTTAGAGTGTGTAGTCTTAGAGTGATTATCTTAATTTACCGAGGTTAGCTAGCCAGCTATTTGTCGTCCTTAACGTAGGAGACACTGCTAGCTAGCCAACAGCTAGCCAACGTCCACCGAATAGAACTTCCTCACTCAACAACCCGGTCGCATTCCGCTTCGCTCCACAGGTAGTATCACATTTTCATTTCATTTCATTACAGTACAACGGTTTGATTTGTTTGATCGTAGCTAGCTACATAGCTAGCTACATAGCCGTCTTTGGTTCAAAGATAATTGTGTAGTCTAGAGCGATTTTCTAGATTAGCTAGCCAGCTATTGTCGTTCTTTTAACGCAACGTAACGTAATCAACACTGCTAGCTAGCCAGCTAGCCCCCTAATAGCAGCACTGTAGAAACTATCACACTCAACGGAACGACTTGATTAGTGTAGTGTCAACAACGCAGCCACTGCCAGCTAGCCTACAAAGTCAACAACGCAGCCACTGCCAGCTAGCCTACTTCAGCAGTACAGTATCATTTTAATCATTTTACTCAATAAGATTCTTGCTACGTAAGCTAACTTTCTGAACATTCGAGACGTGTTGTCCACTTGTCATTCCAATCTCCTTTGCATTAGCGTAGCCTCTTCTGTAGCCTGTCAACTATGTGTCTGTCTATCCCTGTTCTCTCCTCTCTGCACAGACCATACAAACGCTCTACACCGCGTGGCCGCGGCCACCCTAATCTGGTGGTCCCAGCGCGCACGACCCACGTGGAGTTCCAGGTCTCCGGTAGCCTCTGGAACTGCCGATCTGCGGGCAACAAGGCAGAGTTCATCTCAGCCTATGCATCCCTCCAGTCCCTCGACTTCTTGGCACTGACGGAAACATGGATCACCACAGATAACACTGCTACTCCTACTGCTCTCTCTTCGCCCACGTGTTCTCGCACACCCCGAGAGCTTCTGGTCAGCGGGGTGGTGGCACCGGGATCCTCATCTCTCCCAAGTGGTCATTCTCTCTTTCTCCCCTTACCCATCTATCTATCGCCTCCTTTGAATTCCATGCTGTCACAGTTACCAGCCCTTTCAAGCTTAACATCCTTATCATTTATCGCCCTCCAGGTTCCCTCGGAGAGTTCATCAATGAGCTTGATGCCTTGATAAGCTCCTTTCCTGAGGACGGCTCACCTCTCACAGTTCTGGGCGACTTTAACCTCCCCACGTCTACCTTTGACTCATTCCTCTCTGCCTCCTTCTTTCCACTCCTCTCCTCTTTTGACCTCACCCTCTCACCTTCCCCCCCTACTCACAAGGCAGGCAATACGCTCGACCTCATCTTTACTAGATGCTGTTCTTCCACTAACCTCATTGCAACTCCCCTCCAAGTCTCCGACCACTACCTTGTATCCTTTTCCCTCTCGCTCTCATCCAACACTTCCCACACTGCCCCTACTCGGATGGTATCGCGCCGTCCCAACCTTCGCTCTCTCTCCCCGCTACTCTCTCCTCTTCCATCCTATCATCTCTTCCCTCGGCTCAAACCTTCTCCAACCTATCTCCTGATTCTGCCTCCTCAACCCTCCTCTCCTCCCTTTCTGCATCCTTTGACTCTCTATGTCCCCTATCCTCCAGGCCGGCTCGGTCCTCCCCTCCCGCTCCGTGGCTCGACGACTCATTGCGAGCTCACAGAACAGGGCTCCGGGCAGCCGAGCGGAAATGGAGGAAAACTCGCCTCCCTGCGGACCTGGCATCCTTTCACTCCCTCCTCTCTACATTTTCCACTTCTGTCTCTGCTGCTAAAGCCTTTTTCTACCACTCTAAATTCCAAGCATCTGCCTCTAACCCTAGGAAGCTCTTTGCCACCTTCTCCTCCCTCCTGAATCCTCCTCCCCCCCCTCCTCCCTCTCTGCAGATGACTTCGTCAACCATTTTGAAAAGAAGGTCGACGACATCCGATCCTCGTTTGCTAAGTCAAACGACACCGCTGGTTCTGCTCACACTGCCCTACCCTGTGCTCTGACCTCTTTCTCCCCTCGCTCTCGCGTCTTGTGACGGCCGGCCGCCCAACAACCTGCCCGCTTGACCCTATCCCCTCCTCTCTTCTCCAGACCATTTCCGGAGACCTTCTCCCTTACCTCACCTCGCTCATCAACTCATCCCTGACCGCTGGATACGTCCCTTCCGTCTTCAAGAGAGCGAGAGTTGCACCCCTTCTGAAAAAACCTACACTCGATCCCTCCGATGTCAACAACTACAGACTAGTATCCCTTCTTTCTTTTCTCTCCAAAACTCTTGAACGTGCCGTCCTTGGCCATCTCTCCCGCTATCTCTCTCAGAATGACCTTCTTGATCCAAATCAGTCAGGTTTCAAGACTAGTCATTCAACTGAGACTGCTCTTCTCTGTATCACGGAGGCGCTCCGCACTGCTAAAGCTAACTCTCTCTCCTCTGCTCTCATCCTTCTAGACCTATCGGCTGCCTTCGATACTGTGAACCATCAGATCCTCCTCTCTACCCTCTCCGAGTTGGGCATCTCCGGCGCGGCCCACGCTTGGATTGCGTCCTACCTGACAGGTCGCTCCTACCAGGTGGCGTGGCGAGAATCTGTCTCCTCACCACGCGCTCTCACCACTGGCGTCCCCCAGGGCTCTGTTCTAGGCCCTCTCCTATTCTCGCTATACACCAAGTCACTTGGCTCTGTCATAACCTCACATGGTCTCTCCTACCATTGCTATGCAGACGACACACAATTAATCTTCTCCTTTCCCCCTTCTGATGATCAGGTGGCGAATCGCATCTCTGCATGTCTGGCAGACATATCAGTGTGGATGACGGATCACCACCTCAAGCTGAACCTCGGCAAGGAGCTGCTCTTCCTCCCGGGGAAGGACTGCCCGTTCCATGATCTCGCCATCACGGTTGACAACTCCATTGTGTCCTCCTCCCAGAGCGCTAAGAACCTTGGCGTGATCCTGGACAACACCCTGTCGTTCTCAAATAACATCAAGGCGGTGGCCCGTTCCTGTAGGTTCATGCTCTACAACATCCGCAGAGTACGACCCTGCCTCACACAGGAAGCGGCGCAGGTCCTAATCCAGGCACTTGTCATCTCCCGTCTGGATTACTGCAACTCGCTGTTGGCTGGGCTCCCTGCCTGTGCCATTAAACCCCTACAACTCATCCAGAACGCCGCAGCCCGTCTGGTGTTCAACCTTCCCAAGTTCTCTCACGTCACCCCGCTCCTCCGCTCCCTCCACTGTTTTCCAGTTGAAGCTCGCATCCGCTACAAGACCATGGTGCTTGCCTACGGAGCTGTGAGGGGAACGGCACCTCAGTACCTCCAGGCTCTGATCAGGCCCTACACCCAAACAAGGGCACTGCGTTCATCCACCTCTGGCCTGCTCGCCTCCCTACCACTGAGGAAGTACAGTTCCCGCTCAGCCCAGTCAAAACTGTTCGCTGCTCTGGCCCCCCAATGGTGGAACAAACTCCCTCACGACGCCAGGACAGCGGAGTCAATCACCACCTTCCGGAGACACCTGAAACCCCACCTCTTTAAGGAATACCTAGGATAGGATAAAGTAATCCTTCTCACCCCCCTTAAAAGATTTAGATGCACTATTGTAAAGTGGCTGTTCCACTAGATGTCATAAGGTGAACGCACCAATTTGTAAGTCGCTCTGGATAAGAGCGTCTGCTAAATGACCTTAAGACTCTAGGGGCAGTATTTCATTTTTGGATAAAAAGACGTGCCCGTTTTAAGCGCAATATTTTGTCACGAAAAGATGCTTGAATATGCTTGGAATTGATAGTTTTGGAAAGAAGACAGTCTTACGTTTCCAGAAATGCAAAGATTTTCACTGTGAGTCCCTTAGAACAAATGCTTCGGGCAAAACCAAGATGTATGACCGACCAGGAAATGCACAGGATTTCTGAGGCTACGTTTTCCATGATCGCCTTATATGGCTGTGAATGCGACAGGAATGAACGGAATGACTCTTTCTCTTGTTTCCCCAAGGTCTCTGCAGCATTGTGACGTATTTTTAGGCATATCATTGGAAGATTGACCATAAGAGACTACAATTGCCAAGTGTCCCTCTTGGTGTCTGCGTGGCATTCGGTGCGCAAAAATCAAGTCCCATTATTTTTCCATTCAAATCTCAGAACAAACCAGGCTACAAGGACGGTGCTTTCAATGGAGAGAAATATGACAAACCACCTTCAGGATTGATTCAAACAACGTTTTCCATGTTTCAGTCGATATTATGGAGTTAATTCTGAAAAAGTTCGACATGTAGGTGACTGAATTTTCGGTTCGTTTCGGTAGCCAAATGCATAGTAACAAAAGGGAACGATGTGTCCTACACAAGAATCTTTCAGGAAAAACTGGACATCTGCTATGTAACTGAGAGTCTCCTCATTGAAACATCTGAAGTTCTTCAAAGGTAAATTATTTTATTTGATTCCTTGGCTGGTTTTTGTGAATATGTTGCGTGCTAAATGCTAACGCTAATGCTAAGCTAGCTATCACCACTCTTACACAAATTAGTGATTTTCTCTGGTTCTAAAGCATATTTTGAAAATCTGAGACGACAGGATTGTTAACCTGTTGCTTCTACTCGGGACGCTTGCGTCCCAACTAGAGCTCTGGAAATGCAAATGCAAAAAACTCAAAAGTTCATTAAAATACACATGCAGGGTATCGAATTAAAGCTACACTCGTTGTGAATCCAGGCAACAAGTCAGATTTTTAAAATGCTTTTCGGCGAAAGCATGAGAAGCTATTATCTGATAGCATGCAACACCCCAAAAGACCCACAGGGGACGTAAACAAAATAATTAACATTTCGGCGTTACACAAACCGCACAATAAAATAGAAAACATTCATTACCTTTCACCATCTTCTTTGTTGGCACTCCTAGATGTCCCATAAACACTATTTGGGTCTTTATTTCGATTAAATCGGTCCATATAAAGCCTAGATATCGTTATATGTAGACTGTGTGATAAACGAAAAAAACATTGTTTCAAAATTAACGTCATTTTTTAAAAATCAAAAAGTCGACGATAAACTTTCACAAAACACTTCGAAATACGTTTGTAATGCAACTTTAGGTAATAGTAAACGTTAATAAGCGATAAAATTCATCAGGAGGCGATGTAAAGATCATTAGCTGTCCGTCTGGAAAAATGTCCGGCTAGAAACTCAACGAAAATATCCGGTCCTAGACCGGAGGAGATACGGTGTCCTGTATGTGTTTGACCAAGAAAAAACTCGAAGGGAAATGACAAGACTCTAGACACCGTGTGGAAGCTGTAGGTACTGCAACCTCAGTCAATTAATTGTGGTTCACGTTTATCAATGGGTTCAAGTAGCGCATGGATATATTTTCCCATTTTCAGTGATCAGTTTTTCCTGTGCTTTTCGATGTAAATGCCGTTCTGGTAAAGCCACAGCAGTGATTTAACCAGTTTTTTAAACGTCTGAGTGTTTTCTATCCACACAGACTAAGCAAATGCATATACTATATTCCTGGCATGAGTAGCAGGGCGCTGAAATGTTGCGCGATTTTTAACAGAATGTTCAAAAAAGTAGAGGGTCGACTTAAGAGGTTAAGAAAAGGATAAGCTTGAGAAGAGGCATATTTATTTCATTTCATTTGCGATTTTTAGAAATCGCTAACGTTGCGTTATGGTAATGAGCTTGAGGCTGTAGTTACGCTACCGCATACGGGTTTGGGCGGACTATGAGGTTAAATGTAAATGTAAAATCATTATTTTAAGTTAAACAAGGTTTAAGTCAGTGTAAAATGACTCTCATGGTTTACTTACATACATAATTGGTTTGTTGTTGTTGTATTTTCCCTGGCAGGAACCCAAGCATAGAGGAAGGGGATTGGCCACTTTTCACCGTGGACCAACAGGAATACATCACCCTAAACTCATCCCCTCCACAAACACAAAAGAGGCTTGCGGCTCATCAATGCCAGTTCTGGAACAACTTCCTCCCCAAACTGCAGGACGTCACTGGTGAGAACACAAACAGGCACAAACTTACGCAAGTGTGACGGCCGTGTCAGGCCGCACCTCAAAAATATTCTTTCTTCTATTGTACATCAAACTTGCACTTGAATGATGCTGCATCAGGTCCCTCCAGGTGCCTCTGGTGCCCTAACTAGCCTGTGGAGGTGCACCCTGGCTGGGTTGGCCCAGGCTCCAACTCCCCCTCCTCTCCAAAAATGCTGGAGGCCTGAGTGCGAGTCGGTTCAGTCTCCATTTCAGAGAGCTCCAACTGTGGACGGTGAATAACACTCTCTCTCCACTGCACTTCATTTATTAGACACACACATCGGGCTCACTATGCAAACATAATCCGTGGCCTCCCCGGTTTGAAACGTATGATGTGGGTGTGCATGTGTATGAGGTGCAAACCATGAGGGAATTTTCAGGTCAAGATCATTTTGTTATTAAACCACTTAGTCAAAGATAACTCATCGGAATTGTTTTATTTAGGAAGCCTTTTAGATTCACTTGCCTTATTTTATTGTTTAGGCTTTTTGAAAGACTACAGTTTTGTGTAGATATGAGGTTGTTTTCTAAATGGAAGGCATTTGCAGTGACGCAGAGTTTTCTAAATGTGTGTTTGTTTGGTGAGTTCAATGCAAAATACCATTTACTTTTAGTTGGTTAGGTTTTCTTTCATCCTGAGAGATAAAAGCTGATAGCTTAACAGTGTTTTGGAGTGTGTGTGTGTGTGTTTGTGTGTGTTTTGTGGTTTGTCTCTGCACAGCACAAAGCTGACAAACACACAAACACACATTGAGATACAAAGATATGTATAGATCCCTTCTACAAGGTTGAGGACTCCTGTCTGGTGTGTGTGTGTGTGTGTGTGTGTGTGTGTGTGTGTGTGTATTTGATTGGAGCAGGACATTGGAGACCCCTGCCTTTGTGATATGGGAAAGCGTGATTGATTTTGACGCTGAGATGGAGTCTAATTCCTGTGCACAGATTCCACCATTTGTTTTGCTTCGTTGCACAGAATGGCACAAAAAAACGTTTTCTCTGTCATAATTGGTTGCACACACACACACACACACACACACACACACACACACACACACACACACACACACACACACACACACACACACACACACACACACACACACACACACACACACACACACACCTCCTGATGTTCAACACAATGTTGTTGCCATTGTCATTTGCAGTGTTATTTACGGTTGGCTTTGTCCTAAGTCTATTAGTTGTGAAGTTTGGCTTTGTCCTAAGTCTATTAGTTGTGAAAGTTGGCTTTGTCCTAAGTCTATTAGTTGTGAAGGTTGGCTTTGTCCTAAGTCTATTAGTTGTGAAGGTTGGCTTTGTCCTAAGTCTATTAGTTGTGAAGGTTGGCTTTGTCCTAAGTCTATTAGTTGTGAAGGTTGGCTTTGTCCTAAGTCTATTAGTTGTGAAGGTTGGCTTTGTCCTAAGTCTATTAGTTGTGAAAGTTGGCTTTGTCCTAAGTCTATTAGTTGTGAAAGTTGGCTTTGTCCTAAGTCTATTAGTTGTGAAGGTTGGCTTTGTCCTAAGTCTATTAGTTGTGAAAGTTGGCTTTGTCCTAAGTCTCTTACTTGTGAAAGTTGGCTTTGTCCTAAGTCTATTAGTTGTGAAGGTTGGCTTTGTCCTAAGTCTATTAGTTGTGAAAGTTGGCTTTGTCCTAAGTCTATTAGTTGTGAAAGTTGGCTTTGTCCTAAGTCTATTAGTTGTGAAGGTTGGCTTTGTCCTAAGTCTATTAGTTGTGAAGGTTGGCTTTGTCCTAATTCTATTAGTTGTGAAGGTTGGCTTTGTCCTAAGTATATTAGTTGGGGATGGGCATTGCATTCAAAAGATATAGCAAAGCATGAACAAAGTGCAACAGAGTGAACAATGTGAATGACAAAGAACTTTGGAAAGGACCGCATAAAGGTCAAAGGCAGAAACACAATTTTGGCATTAATACGTGTTTTATTGGAATAATGTGTATGGAGTCGATTCCTAATCATTAACTTCTCATTAGCTGTCCCTTTACTAATACTTTTTTTTATCCCAACTCTCGCTCTCGTTTGCTCTCTCGGTCTCCCTCTCACTCTTTCTCTCTCTAGGTTGCTAGGTGATGAGTGTTCTTTAGGTCTGGTAACGTGACATGGTGAGTGTTCTTTAACAAGATTCTAGTTGTTCTTTAATTAGAACAACTAGAATCACAGGGATCAGTCTGTTTCCATGGCAGTACAATCACAGGGATCAGTCTGTTTCCATGGCAGTTGTAACGGTTTTGACTTGAGGTTATTGTTTCTAGGGGTGGCAGGTAGGTGGTGACTACCAGAGTTAATATTGATTTCTCCTTTTGGTTTGTGAGGGAATGAGTCCTGTCTGGTCCGTCAAGTCTACACCAATACAAAGGACTCAAGTAAAAGTCAGGATGTACTTACACTTTTCATAAACCCTTGAAACATTGGAAAAAACTTCAAAACCAATGTGTTATTATGCGTGGGTTGTATTAGCACCATAAATGATCACAAACACATAATAACAAACAATGAGCTCTGGTTCCTCCAGAAAAGTCCTGTACCTCGGGCCGAAAAGAGTCCAGCCCGGTAAAGGAGTTCGGGGAACTCAAGTGACCTAAGTCACGCAATGTTAGTCCGTTCATAAGTGTCATGTAAACCCAGTCTCAATCATACAATCAAAATATCAAAGTCTTTTATCACACAACGATAAATATTATCAAATATCAATATGTCTTCTACTAAAATTGACCACATAAATCATCACGGTACACATCACACTAAAACAAATGAAATACCGTATGCAAAAAAGTTGTTGTCAGTCAGACAATGGAATCCGCCAGCAGCGGAGAAAGGCCATGGAGAACCAGCGGAGAAAGGCCATGGAGAACCAGCGGAGAAAGGCCATGGAGAACCAGCGGAGAAAGGCCATGGAGAACCAGCGGAGAAAGGCCATGGAGAACCAACGGAGAAAGGCCATGGAGAACCAGCGGAGAAAGGCCATGGAGAACCAGCGGAGAAAGGCCATGGAGAACCAGCGGAGAAAGGCCATGGAGAGCCAGCGGACAAAGGCCATGGAGAACCAGCGGAGAAAGGCCATGGAGAACCAGTGGAGAAAGGCCATGGAGAACCAGCGGAGAAAGGCCATGGAGAACCAGCGGAGAAAGGCCATGGAGAACCAGCGGAGAAAGGCCATGGAGAACCAACGGAGAACAACTGAGATGTGCAGTCCAAAGGAAGCAATGAGTGGATCCGATCCTGGTTAAACTTGAGACAAGGCTACAAAGCACACTTTTAAATACAACAAAACAAACGGAGTAAAGACACTTCGGAACTGAGGGTTGAACACATCCTTATTCATGTCTCCATCACAACCCCACTTTTGCGCAGCTGATGCAGGCTATTTAATTGGGAATTAAAGGGGAAGCGCCCTATTGGAAGGAGAACCACTGAGACGGTTCAGACACATTCAGGGCCTTCACACAGTACATTCACAAGGATCAGTATGTTTCCATGACAGTAGAATCACAAGGATCAGTCTGTTTCCGTGGCAGTAGAATCACAGGGATCAGTCTGTTCCCATGGCAGTAGAATCACAAAGATCAGTCTGTTTCCATGGCAGTAGAATCACAGGGATGAGTCTGTTCCAATGGCAGTAGAATCACAAAGATCAGTCTGTTTCCATGGCAGTAGAATCACAGGGATCAGTCTGTATCACTGGCAGTAGAATCAAAAAGATCAGTCTGTTTCACTGGCTGTAGAATCACAGGGATCAGTCTGTTTCCATGGCAGTATAATCACAAAGATCAGTCTGTTTCCATGGCAGTAGAATCACAAAGATCAGTCTGTTTCCATGGCAGTAGATTTACAGGGATCAGTCTGTTTCACTGGCAGTAGAATCAAAAAGGATCAGTCTGTTTCCATGTCTTCTGAACGAAGGGAGTAAAACTCACGGACAACGATAAAAAGCTCAAACCAAGTTTTTTTTACCCTCTGGGTCATACAGCTGCAAAGACAAAGACATATTTACACAAGCATATATGTGTATACCCTCCTACCAAGCGAAGTCAACCAGACTGTTGCCCTATGCCCCCATCCATACGAGCCATGAGATATAAAAATAACATGTTTAGACAGAATGTTAACTTTCTGTACTTTCCATCACCTAGTTCTTATCCACCCTCCATTGACCCCAACATCTACAGTTGAAGTCGGAAGTTTACATACACTTAGGTTGGAGTCATTAAAACTTGCTTTTCAACCACTCCCACATTTCTTGTTAGCAAACTATAGTTTTGGCAAGTCAGTTAGGACATCTACTTTGTGCATGACGCAAGTAATTTTTCCAACAATTGTTTATAGACAGATTATTTCACTTAAAATTCACTGTATCACCGTATCAAGGAAGCTTGTGGAAGGCTCCCTGAAACGTTTGACCCATATTAAACAATTAAAAGGCAATGCAACCAAATACTAATTGAGTGTATGTAAACTTCTGTCCCACTGGGAATGTGATGAAAAAAATTAAAGCTTAAATAAATAATTCTCTCTGCTACTATTCTGACGTTTCACATTCTTAAAATAAAGCGGTGATCCTAACTGACCTAAGACAAGGAATTTTTACTTGGATTTGTCACGCCCTGGTGTAATATATTGTGTTTGTCTTCATTTATTTGGTCAGGCCAGGGTGTGACATGGGTTTATTGTGGTGTGTTTTGTCTTGGGGTTTTGTGGGTGTTGGGTGTGTGGCTTAGTGGGGGTATCTAGCAAAGTCTATGGCTGTCTGGAGTGGTTCTCAATCAGAGGCAGGTGTTTATCGTTGTCTCTGATTGGGAACCATATTTAGGCAGCCATATTCTTTGAGTGTTTTGTGGGTGATTGTTCCTGTCTTTGTGTTTGCACCAGATAGGGCTGTTTCGGTTTTCACATTTCATTATTTTTGTAGTTTCTTCATGTATAGTTTTTCCTTCATTAAAATATCATGAATCATCATCACGCTGCATTTTGGTCCGACTCTCCTTCACCACAAGAAAACCGTTACACAATCACCCACCCTAACAGGACCAAGCAGCGTGTCAACAGGCAGCGGCAGCAGGAGATACGTAATAAGGAATTCTGGACATGGGAGGAAATCCTCGACGGGAGAGGACCCCCCCCCTCCCCCCCGCCCCAAGGTGCAGCCTGGAGAATATCGTCGCCCCAAAGAAGAACTGGAGGCGGCGAGAGCTGAGAGGCGCTGGTATGAGGAGAAGCAACAGCGGCAACAGGAGCAACAATATCTGGACTACACAACTTGGGAGGAGATAGACAGGTGGGCGGTCGACCCAGAGAGAGTGCCGGAGCACGCCTGGGATTCGCTGGAGCAGTGCGAAGCAGGTTATCGGAGAATGGAGTTGGCGAAGCAAGCATGGCGGCGCAGACAGAAGACCGAGAGTCAGCCCCAAAAATGTATTGGGAGGGGGCTCAGGGAGAGTGTGGCAGAGTCAGGGTTCAGACCTGAGCCAACTCCCCCTGTTTATCGTGAGGAGCCAAGGAGGAGACCAGAACCAGAGCCGGTGTTGGAGGTGAGTGAAGCAGAGACTGTGAAGGAGTTAATGGGGAAAGGGGAGGAGAGAGTTATGAGGGAGTTGCTAGGTTGGTGCTTTAGGTACGATATTTGCCCGACGGAGCGTGTCGGGGATTTGATGGCACCTGGGTCAGCGCTCCATACTCATCCTGAGGTGCGTGTTAGTCGGCTGGTGAAAATTGTGCCAGCCTCACGCACTAGGCCTCCTGTGTACCTACCTAGCCTTGCACGTCCTGTGCTAGGCCTGCTCTCAGGCTCTCCAGTACGCCTTCACGGTCCGGTCCATCCTGTGCCACCTTCACACACCAGTCCTCCGGTGGCAGCTCCCCGCACCAGGCTTCCTGTGCATGTCCTCGGTCCAGTACCACCAGTGCCAGCACCACGCACCAGGCCTTCAGTGCGCCTCGCCTGTCTAGCGCTATCAGAGCCTTCCTCCTCTCCAGCACTGTCGGAGTCTCCCGCCTGTTCAGCGCAGCCAGAGCCTTCCTCCTCTACAGCGCTGCCGGAGTCTCCCGCCTGTTTAGCGCAGCCAGAGCCTTCCTCCTCTACAGCGCTGCCGGAGCCTCCCGCCTGTTCATCGCAGCCAGAGCCTTCCTCCTCTACAGCGCTGCTGGAGTCTCCTGCCTGTTTAGCGCAGCCAGAGCCTTCCTCCTCTCCTGTGCTGCCGGAGTCTCCCGCCTGTTCAGCGCTGCCAGAGCCTTCCTCCTCTACAGCGCTGCTGGAGTCTCCTGCCTGTTCAGCACAGCCAGAGCTGCCAGCCTGCATGGAGCAGCCTGAGCTGTCAGTCTGCATGGAGCAGCCTGAGCTGTCAGTCTGCATGGAGCAGCCTGAGATGTCAGTCTGCATGGAGCAGCCAGAGATGCCAGTCTGCATGGAGCAGCCAGAGCTGCCAGTCTGCATGGAGCAGCCAGAGCTGCCAGTCTGCATGGAGCAGCCAGAGCTGCCAGTCTGCATGGAGCAGCCAGAGCTGCCAGTCTGCATAGAGCAGCCAGAGCTGCCAGTCTGCATGGAGCTGCCAGTCTGCATGGAGCAGCCAGAGCTGCCAGTCTGCATGGAGCAGCCAGAGAAGCTAGATCCGCCAGTCAGCCAGGATCCGCCAGTCAGCCAGGAACCGCCAGTCAGCCATGATCTTCCAGATCCGCCAGGCAGCCAGGATCCGCCAGTCAACCAGACTCTTCCAGATATGCCAGTCAACCAGACACTTCCAGATCCGCCAGTCAACCAGACTCTTCCAGATCCGCCAGCCAGCCAGGATCTGCCGGAGCCAACTACCTGCCTGAGCTTCCTCTCAGTGCTGGGCTTCCTCTCAGTGCTGGGCTTCCTGTCAGTGCTGGGCTTCCCCTCAGTCCCGAGCTTCCCCTCAGTCCCGAGCTTCCCCTCAGTCCCGAGCTTCCCCTCAGTCCCGAGCTTCCCCTCAGTCCCGAGCTGCTTCAGTCCCGAGCTGCCCCTCAGTCCCGAGCTGCCCCTCAGTCCAGTGGGGTTCTGGGTGAAGACTACTTGGCCATGGTCGGCGGCGAGGGTGGACTATCCTAGGACGCGAGGAGGAGGGACTAAGACATTGATTGAGTGGAGTCCACGTCCCGTGCCGGAGCCGCCACCATGTACAGACGCACACCCGGACCCTGCCCTATTGTTTTGCTCTGCGTCCGGGAGTCCGCACCTTAGGGGGGGGGGGGGGTTCTGTCACGCCCTGGTCGTAATATATTGTGTTTGTCTTCATTTATTTGGTCAGGCCAGGGTGTGACATGGGTTTATTGTGGTGTGTTTTGTGGGGTGTTGGGTGTGTGGCTTAGTGGGGGTATCTAGCAAAGTCTATGGCTGTCTGGAGTGGTTCTCAATCAGAGGCAGGTGTTTATCATTGTCTCTGATTGGGAACCATATTTAGGCAGCCATATTCTTTGAGTGTTTTGTGGGTGATTGTTCCTGTCTTTGTGTTTGCACCAGATAGGGCTGTTTCGGTTTTCACATTTCATTATTTTTGTAGTTTCTTCATGTATAGTTTTTTCCTTCATTAAAATATCATGAATCATCATCACGCTGCATTTTGGTCCAACTCTCCTTCACCACAAGAGAACCGTTACACGATTAAATGTCAGGAATTGTGAAAAAACTGGGTTTAATAAATTGATTTGGCTAAGGTGTATGTAAACTTCCAACTTCAAGTGTAGATTCCTTATATACGTGTAAAGCAATCTATACGTTCTAGTATGGTAACATGAATAAGTATATTTCAAACTAGAACCATAACAGTCCCTCCTTTAATAGTAATTCCTGTTCAACATTATATACACTTTGAAATGACTTATACATGAACAGGAAACACATGATTAATATTATCTGTTGATGTATATGTTTTAAACCGCTGAGACGTAAGGCCTCTGACCTATAATCACACTATGCACACTCTTATTCATCTTCCTTTTACTGATAACTGATAATGAATTGTGTCAGGAATTGTGAAAAACTGAGTTTTACTTGTGTATTTGGCTAAGTTGTATGTAAACTTCCGACTTCAACTGTACAATGTATCTCTGTGCTAAGTAGGTGGTGTTATCACCTGAGTCCAGGGCCTTTGGTTCTCCTCCACACATTTCCTGGCCTTCTTATCAGTAGGGAGTATACATCCTTGCACCTTGCCTCAGTCTATTGTTAATTATCCGGACTCATACACAAAGAGCTATTTGAGAATAAGCGACCCATTCATACTCAAGTGAATATCATGATGCAAAACAGAGAGAGATACAAATATTATGATATAAACAGTGAAGCTATAAAACACTGTTATAGGGCAATAGTTCACAATCTGTGGTAATAGCTCTATTATAGAGACAGGCCCCCTATGTACTTTGCCTCCGGCCGTCAATACATTTTCACATAGCTCAATCCATCTAACCCATAACACGTTAATCACTACTGATAAGCCACTTATATAGTTATAAACATAATAAAACATGCTCAAATTAGTTTGTCCTTTTCTAACAGATCCTCATCTGGAGTTAATTCTACAACATAGAAAATAGTAAAAATAAAGAAAAACCATTGAATGAGTAGTTGTGTCCAAACTTTTGACTGGTACTATATATGTTGGGGTGATTTTAAGGAATACAACACATGTTCAGTATGGGACCAGTCTGTTCTCAAGGCAGTAGAATCACATGGGATCAGTCTGGTCTCAAGGCAGTAGAATCACATGGGATCAGTCTGGTCTCAAGGCAGTAGAATCACATGGGATCAGTCTGGTCTAATGGCAGTAGAATCACATGGGATCAGTCTGTTCTCAAGGCAGTAGAATCACATGGGATCAGTCTGTTCTCAAGGCAGTAGAATCACATGGGATCAGACTGTTCTCATGGCAGTAGAATCACATGGGATCAGTCTGGTCTAATGGCAGTAGAATCACATGGGATCAGTCTGGTCTCATGGCAGTAGAATCACATGGGATCAGTCTGTTCTCAAGGCAGTAGAATCACATGGGATCAGTCTGTTCTCATGGCAGTAGAATCACATGGGATCAGTCTGTTCTCAAGGCAGTAGAATCACATGGGACCAGTCTGTTGTAATGGCAGTAGAATCACATGGGACCAGTCTGTTGTAATGGCAGTAGAATCACATGGGACCAGTCTGTTCTCAAGGCAGTAGAATCACATGGGACCAGTCTGGTCTAATGGCAGTAGAATCACATGGGATCAGTCTGGTCTAATGGCAGTAGAATCACATGGGATCAGACTGTTCTCAAGGCAGTAGAATCACATGGGACCAGTCTGTTGTAATGGCAGTAGAATCACATGGGACCAGTCTGTTCTCAAGGCAGTAGAATCACATTACATTACATTCATTTGTTCTCAAGGCAAATTGGTGTAGAATCACATGGGATCAGTCTGGTCTAATGGCAGTAGAATCACATGGGACCAGTTTGTTCTCAAGGCAGTAGAATCACATGGGATCAGTCTGGTCTAATGGCAGTAGAATCACATGGGATCAGACTGTTCTCATGGCAGTAGAATCACATGGGATCAGTCTGGTCTAATGGCAGTAGAATCACATGGGATCAGTCTGGTCTCAAGGCAGTAGAATCACATGGGATCAGTCTGTTCTCATGGCAGTACAATCACATGGGATCAGTCTGTTCTCATGGCAGTAGAATCACATGGGACCAGTCTGTTCTCATGGCAGTACAATCACATGGGATCAGTCTGTTCTCATGGCAGTACAATCACATGGGATCAGTCTGTTCTCATGGCAGTAGAATCACATGGGACCAGTCTGTTCTCATGGCAGTACAATCACATGGGATCAGTCTGTTCTCATGGCAGTAGAATCACATGGGACCAGTCTGTTCTCATGGCAGTAGAATCACATGGGATCAGTCTGTTCTCATGGCAGTAGAATCACATGGGATCAGCTATAGCTAAAGTATAGAGGGATCATAGGAGTAGATATCTGAAGGGAAGTTTGATTTTGAGGATGAGCTGAATGTAAAGTCTCATTTTTCACTCGGATTCTGAGATTTTCAGTTATGCTGAGTTGTAAAGTGTTTAAATGTTGGAAACACTTAACTTTACAGCCCCTTCTCAGGCAATCTAAATCATGCTCACCTCTCTGTCTCTCTCTCCTTCGCCCTTCCCTCCTTCTCCCTCTGTCTCTCTCTCCTTCGCCCTTCCCTCCTTCTCCCTCTGTCTCTCTGTCAGTGAGCGTAGATGAGTTAGAACAGCAGTGGAGGAATCACTTCCATCGTTGGATGTCGTACATGTTGGAGTGGAAGAATGCCTACTCTGACCACAGCCTGAGCAGCCCAGAGGGTCAGAAGCAGCAGGACTGTGACCAGAGGCCCTTGGAGCCCTAGACCTTTGACTGAACCCCTCAACCCATCAAGACTAACTTAAAAATGATCCTTTGCTTTTCAGAGACAATACATTTTGTCGCGCATCATTTGTTTCTGAATGTAATTCCAGGCCTTTTCACTGATCACTGCTATATCTGTTTGTACTTTGGTATTTGTTGTTGTCCTTTCAATTGAACATGTGTCTTGCTTTGTGTATCTGACGATGTTATGTTTCTGTGTGCTTGGTGGGGTAAAGTAATGGGTGACATGTTTCTGTGTGTTTGGTGGGGTAAAGTAATGGGTGACATGTTTCTGTGTGCTTGGTGGGGTAAAGTAATGGGTGACATGTTTCTGTGTGCTTGGTGGGGTAAAGTAACATGAGATATGTTTCTGTGTGCTTGTTGGGATAAAGTAATGGGTGACATGTTTCTGTGTGCTTGGTGGGGTAAAGTAATGGGTGACATGTTTCTGTGTGTTTGGTGGGGTAAAGTAACATGAGATATGTTTCTGTGTGTTTGGTGGGGTAAAGTAACGAGATATGATTCTGTGTGTTTGGTGGGGTAAAGTAACGAGATATGATTCTGTGTGCTTGTTGGGGTAAAGTAATGGGTGACATGTTTCTGTGTGCTTGGTGAGGTAAAGTAATGGGTGACATGTTTCTGTGTGTTTGGTGGGATAAAGTAACAGGAGAGATGATTCTGTGTGTTTGGTGGGGTAAAGTAATGGGTGACATGTTTCTGTGTGCTTGGTGGGGTAAAGTAACATGAGATATGATTCTGTGTGTTTGGTGGGGTAAAGTAACGAGATATGATTCTGTGTGCTTGTTGGGGTAAAGTAATGGGTGACATGTTTCTGTGTGCTTGGTGAGGTAAAGTAATGGGTGACATGTTTCTGTGTGCTTGGTGGGATAAAGTAACAGGAGAGATGATTCTGTTTGCAGGAGAGATGATTGGTGGGGTAAAGTAACAGGAGAGATGATTGGTGGGGTAAAGTAACAGGAGAGATGATTCTGTTTGCAGGAGAGATGATTGGTGGGGTAAAGTAACAGGAGAGATGATTGGTGGGGTAAAGTAACAGGAGAGTAAACAGAGTAACAATTTGACTTGTTATGTGTGTATTATTCTGTGACAGATCATCTGAGATCCTTAAATGCCATAGCCTTTTATTTGGGCCATAACCAGTCAGAATCGTTTCTCAAAAACCTGAACGTACGCACACACGGGCACGCACACACGCACACACGCACACACACGCACACGCACACACACATACTCGGTGTAAGATGGCTGCCGGCTCCCACCTCAGTGTGTAGAGAGTGAAGATAGGAAGACGAGCCCGTTGGCATTACCCGTGTCATCAGTGTGCCCTCATTTATGAAAACATTTGGCATTTTCCAAAGAGAGAGTACATTGTCTGTGATGGAAGTCATGCCTTTTGGATCCTTGCATAGAGAGAGAGAGACTATAAATGAGTTGTCTGGGTGATACAGAAGTAGAGTTATTAAGTATGTTTGTGTGATGGCACATGAGCAGTGTAGGTGATGGGCCTCTTATTGGCTTGGTTTTGCTTTCTTCTTTAGTTTGATTGCCTCTGAGGTGTAAAACTTGTGTATAATTAACTTTAAATAAAGTTTGAATTGATTTGATCTGTTTAACGTTCCCTTTGTGTCCCATTTATTCATCTTATGTTTAATTATTTTGGCATCGTTTCACATCATGTCTGTTTCTTAAGGGTTTCGGGATTGCCTAGACCTTAGAGAAATTGTTTTGATGTGATTGTGTCTTTTGCCTCTCAAATCACTGTCATATTTTGACTTTTATACTTAAGTTTGACACTTTAACATTTAACATGTTTTATTGTGACACATACACACATATATACACACACACACACACACACACACACACACACACACACACACACACACACACACACACACACACACACACATTAGAGCTGCCTTCTCTGCAAGGTCTTTTATCTCAATGGCATTTCCTGGTTTAAATAAAGGTGAAAAAGTAACACGAATAAGAAGTGACAGCCAACCTCACATCTACTGGTCGTTCGTCTGAGGTGGCTGTGAGGTGAGGTCTGATTTAGCACTGTGGAGGCTGAACGACTGCTCTGGGAGGCAGGGACAGTCTCTTTAGGGTCCGACACTAGACTGAGGTTTAAATAATGAAAGGAATCTAAATGATAGATACAATAGAGAAAGAGGTAGAAAGGACCAGACACGAGGAGGAAGGAGAGAAGGGCAGACAGGGAGGACTTGATGTGGGAGAAAGAGCGAGTTGTCCACAGGGACCTGGGTTATTTCTCCAAGTGATTTCCGCTGTGCCTAGAGGTTCCTGCCCTAGAAAACCACTGCGTTGTCTCTAATTAGACAGCTAATTGCAATCCAAAGCTGACATAGATTTAGACCAATAGTTTACCTCTCCTCTTTTTCTCTCCTCTTCATCTCTTTTGTTACTGGGTTGCCCAGTCAAAACTGTTCGCTGCTCTGGCCCCCCAATGGTGGAACAAACTCCCTCACGACGCCAGGACAGCGGAGTCAATCACCACCTTCCGGAGACACCTGAAACCCCACCTCTTTAAGGAATACCTAGGATAGGATAAAGTAATCCCTCTCACCCCCCTTAAAAGATTTAGATGCACTACTGTTCCACTGGATGTCATAAGGTGAATGCACCAATTTGTAAGTCGCTCTGGATAAGAGCGTCTGCTAAATGACTTAAATGTAAATGTTACAGCCGAGTATTGACCACAGAGTGTTATCATAGACAGTTACAGACAGGCAGACTGGGTTACAGCCGAGTATTGACCACAGAGTGTTATCATAGACAGTAACAGACAGGCAGACTGGGTTACAGCCGAGTATTGACCACAGAGTCTTATCATAGACAGTTACAGACAGGCAGACTGGGTTACAGGCAGACTGGGTTACAGCGAGTATTGACCACAGATTCTTATTGACCACAGAGTGTTATCATAGACAGTAACAGACAGGCAGACTGGGTTACAGCCGAGTATTGACCACAGAGTGTTATCATAGACAGTAACAGACAGGCAGACTGGGTTACAGCCGAGTATTGATCACAGAGTCTTATCATAGACAGTTACAGACAGGCAGACTGGGTTACAGCCGAGTATTGACCACAGAGTCTTATCATAGACAGTAACAGACAGGCAGACTGGGTTACAGCCGAGTATTGACCACAGAGTCTTATCATAGACAGTTACAGACAGGCAGACTGGGTTACAGCCGAGTATTGACCAGAGTGTTATCATAGACAGGCAGACTGGGTTACAGCCGAGTATTGACCAGAGAGTGTTATCATAGACAGTTACAGACAGGCAGTCTGGGTTACCCCTTGGTATTGGCCACATAAACTTATCATAGGAAGTTACAGACAGACTGACTGTGTTACCCCTGCATATTGACATACTCTATTTTCAGGGCCAACTGGAAGGAGAGAACTAGAGGGTGAGACAAGGAGAGATACAGAGGGAAAGGAGAGAGAGAGGGGGAGAGATAGAGAGGGGACATAGAGGAGACTTGCTTGTCCCTATGAAGGTATGAATGAATAATTAATTTAAATGGACCTTGTGGTTAGAAACGTGTGTGAATGTGAAAAACAAACTTTTGATAAACTCCCATATCTACTGGGTGAAATACCACAGTGTGACATCACAGCAGCAAGATGTGTGACCTGTTGCCACAAGAAAAGGGCAACCAGTGAAGAACAAGCACCATTGTAAATACAACCCATATTTATGATTATTTATTTTCCCTTGTGTACTTCAACCATTTGTACATCGTTACAACACTGTATATATATATACATATATAATATGACATTTGCAATGTCCTTATTGTTTTGAAACTTCTGTATGTGTAATGTTTACTGTTAATTTTTATTGTTTATTTCACTTTTTTTTCACTGTTTATTATCTACCTTACTTGCTTTGGCAATGTTAACAGATGTTACCCATGTCAATAAAGCCCCTTGAATTGAATTGAATTGAATAGTAACAGTCTAATCTGACACCAGCTTGACAAATGCATGACATCACAATTTGAAGGAGAAAACCAACTCAACTTCAACTGTAAGAGTCAAAAGGTCCCCGCCCCCAGCTAACATGAATGCCTGTAAGAGTCAAAAGGTCCCCGCCCCCAGCTAACATGAATGCCTGTAAGACTCAAAAGGTCCCCGCCCCCAGCTAACATGAATGCCTGTAAGACTCAAAAGGTCCCTGCCCCCAGCTAACATGAATGCCTGTAAGACTCAAAAGGTCCCCGCCCCCAGCTAACATGAATGCCTGTAAGACTCAAAAGGTCCCCGCCCCCAGCTAACATGAATGCCCCACAGACGCATTCTCCCACCTGAGAAGTCATAAAATGCCAGGGAATAAATGCCATAGCAACCTGAGACCTGATGTGCGCTACGCTGTCATCGGGGATAAAGTGACGCATCATTTCAATGAGACAGGCAAATTATAGGGAAAAAGATTGAATGATAGAGAGAGAAAATTAAACGCAGCCTCTGAAAGTGTGAAGGGATTTCTTGACATTGAACAACAGAGGGGGAGACAGGTGAAATGTTGAAAGCTTATGATGGAGAAAAGTGGAAAGTATAATATAATTATTTGAGGAAGACAAGTTTTGTAACAACTCTCCAAGCTCATGTTTTTATGCATACAATGTAGTTTCGTTTAGCGATGGCTGGGCCGTTTAAAGTGACAAAAGTTATTGTTCTTTCTCTCTCTCTCTCTCGCTCTCTCTCTTGCTCCATCTCTCTCTTTCTCATAATTACTACTACTACGACCATCATAATTACTACTACTACCACTACTATCATCATTACTACTACTACCACTACTATCATCATTACTACTACTACCACTACTATCATCATTACTACCACTACCACTACTATCATCATTACTACCACTACCACTACTATCATCATTACTAGTACTACCGCTACTATCATCATCACTACTACTACCACTACTATCATCATTACTACTACTACCACTACTATCATCATTACTACTACTACCACGACTATCATCATTACTACTACTACCACTACTATCATCAGTACTACTACTACTATCATCATTACTACTACTACCACTACTATCATCAATACTACTACTACTATCATCATTACTACTACTACCATTACTATCATCATTACTACTACTACCACTACTCTCATCATTACTACTACTACCACTACTATCATCATTACTACTACTACCACTACTATCATCATTACTACCACTTCCACTACTATCATCATTACTACCACAACTATCATCATCACTACCACCACCACTACTATATCATTACTACCACTACTATCATCATTACTACTACTTCCACTGCTATCATCATTACCACCACTACCACTACTATCATAATTACCACCACTACTATCATCATTACTACTACTACCATTACTATCATAATTACTACTACTTCCACTACTATCATCATTACTCCTATTACTACCCCTACTATCATCATTACTACTACTACCACTACTATCATAATTACTACTACTTCCACTACTATCATCATTACTCCTATTACTACCACTACTATCATCATTACTACTACTACCACTACTATCATAATTACCACCACTACTATCATCATTACTACTACTACCATTACTATCATAATTACTACTACTTCCACTACTATCATCATTACTCCTATTACTACCACTACTATCATCATTACTACTACTACCACTACTATCATCATTACTACCACTACTATCATCATTACTACCACTACCACTACCACTACTATCATCATTACTACCACTACTATTATCATTACTACCACTACTATCATCATTACTACCACTACCACTACCACTACTATCATCATTACTACCACTACTATCATCATTACTACCACTACCACTACTATCATCATTACTACCACTACCACTACCACTACTATCATCATTACCACCACTATTATCATCATTACTACCACTACTATCATCATTACTACCACTACTATCATCATTACTACCACTACTATCATCATTACCACCACATTTAACATTTACATTTAAGTCATTTAGCAGACGCTCTTATCCAGAGCGACTTACAAATTGGTGCTTTCACCTTATGACATCCAGTGGAACAGCCACTTTACAATAGTGCATCTAGGTCTTTTAAGGGGGGTGAGAAGGATGACTTTATCCTATCCTAGGTATTCCTTAAAGAGGTGGGGTTTCAGGTGTCTCCGGAAGGTGGTGATTGACTCCGCTGTCCTGGCGTCGTGAGGGAGTTTGTTCCACCATTGGGGGGCCAGAGCAGCGAACAGTTTTGACTGGGCTGAGCGGGAACTGTACTTCCTCAGTGGTAGGGAGGCGAGCAGGCCAGAGGTGGATGAACGCAGTGCCCTTGTTTGGGTGTAGGGCCTGATCAGAGCCTGGAGGTACTGAGGTGCCGTTCCCCTCACAGCTCCGTAGGCAAGCACCATGGTCTTGTAGCGGATGTGAGCTTCAACTGGAAGCCAGTGGAGAGAGCGGAGGAGCGGGGTGACGTGAGAGAACTTGGGAAGGTTGAACACCAGACGGGCTGCGGCGTTCTGGATGAGTTGTAGGGGTTTAATGGCACAGGCAGGGAGCCCAGCCAACAGCGAGTTGCAGTAATCCAGACGGGAGATGACAAGTGCCTGGATTAGGACCTGCGCCGCTTCCTGTGTGAGGCAGGGTCGTACTCTGCGGATGTTGTAGAGCATGAACCTACAGGAACGGGCCACCGCCTTGATGTTATTTAAGAATGACAGGGTGTTGTCCAGGATCACGCCAAGGTTCTTAGCGCTCTGGGACGAGGACACAATGGAGTTGTCAACCGTGATGGCGAGATCATGGAACGGGCAGTCCTTCCCCGGGAGGAAGAGCAGCTCCGCCTTGCCGAGGTTCAGCTTGAGGTGATGATCCGTCATCCACACTGATATGTCTGCCAGACATGCAGAGATGCGATTCGCCACCTGGTCGTCAGAAGGGGGAAAGGAGAAGATTAATTGTGTGTCGTCTGCATAGCAATGATAGGAGAGACCATGTGAGGTTAAGACAGAGCCAAGTGACTTGGTGTATAGCGAGAATAGGAGAGGGCCTAGAACAGAGCCCTGGGGACACCAGTGGTGAGAGCACGTGGTGAGGAGACGGATTCTCGCCACGCCACCTGGTAGGAGCGACCTGTCAGGTAGGACGCAATCCAAGCGTGGGCCGCGCCGGAGATGCCCAACTCGGAGAGGGTGGAGAGGAGGATCTGATGGTTCACAGTATCGAAGGCAGCCGATAGGTCTAGAAGGATGAGAGCAGAGGAGAGAGAGTTAGCTTTAGCAGTGCGGAGCGCCTCCGTGATACAGAGAAGAGCAGTCTCAGTTGAATGACTAGTCTTGAAACCTGACTGATTTGGATCAAGAAGGTCATTCTGAGAGAGATAGCGGGAGAGCTGGCCAAGGACGGCACGTTCAAGAGTTTTGGAGAGAAAAGAAAGAAGGGATACTGGTCTGTAGTTGTTGACATCGGAGGGATCGAGTGTAGGTTTTTTCAGAAGGGGTGCAACTCTCGCTCTCTTGAAGACGGGAGGGACGTAGCCAGCGGTCAGGGATGAGTTGATGAGCGAGGTGAGGTAAGGGAGAAGGTCACCGGAGATGGTCTGGAGAAGAGAGGAGGGGATAGGGTCAAGCAGGCAGGTTGTTGGGCGGCCGGCCGTCACAAGACGCGAGATGTCATCTGGAGAGAGAGGGGAGAAAGAGGTCAGAGCACAGGGTAGGGCAGTGTGAGCAGAACCAGCGGTGTCGTTTGACTTAGCAAACGAGGATCGGATGTCGTCGACCTTCTTTTCAAAATGGTTGACGAAGTCATCTGCAGAGAGGGAGGAGGGGGGAGGGGGAGGAGGATTCAAGAGGGAGGAGAAGGTGGCAAAGAGCTTCCTAGGGTTAGAGGCAGATGCTTGGAATTTAGAGTGGTAGAAAGTGGCTTTAGCAGCAGAGACAGAGGAGGAAAATGTAGAGAGGAGGGAGTGAAAGGATGCCAGGTCCGCAGGGAGGCGAGTTTTCCTCCATTTCCGCTCGGCTGCCCGGAGCCCTGTTCTGTGAGCTCGCAATGAGTCGTCGAGCCACGGAGCGGGAGGGGAGGACCGAGCCGGCCTGGAGGATAGGGGACATAGAGAGTCAAAGGATGCAGAAAGGGAGGAGAGGAGGGTTGAGGAGGCAGAATCAGGAGATAGGTTCGAGAAGGTTTGAGCAGAGGGAAGAGATGATAGGATGGAAGAGGAGAGAGTAGCGGGGGAGAGAGAGCGAAGGTTGGGACGGCGCGATACCATCCGAGTAGGGGCAGTGTGGGAAGTGTTGGATGAGAGCGAGAGGGAAAAGGATACAAGGTAGTGGTCGGAGACTTGGAGGGAGTTGCAATGAGGTTAGTGGAGGAACAGCATCTAGTAAAGATGAGGTCGAGCGTATTGCCTGCCTTGTGAGTAGGGGGGAAGGTGAGAGGGTGAGGTCAAAAGAGGAGAGGAGTGGAAAGAAGGAGGCAGAGAGGAATGAGTCAAAGGTAGACGTGGGGAGGTTAAAGTCGCCCAGAACTGTGAGAGGTGAGCCGTCCTCAGGAATGGAGCTTATCAAGGCATCAAGCTCATTGATGAACTCTCCGAGGGAACCTGGAGGGCGATAAATGATAAGGATGTTAAGCTTGAAAGGGCTGGTAACTGTGACAGCATGGAATTCAAAGGAGGCGATAGACAGATGGGTAAGGGGAGAAAGAGAGAATGACCACTTGGGAGAGATGAGGATCCCGGTGCCACCACCCGCTGACCAGAAGCTCTCGGGTGTGCGAGAGCACGTGGGCGGACGAAGAGAGAGCAGTAGGAGTAGCGGTGTTGTCTGTGGTGATCCATGTTTCCGTCAGAGCCAAGAAGTCGAGGGACTGGAGGGAGGCATAGGCTGAGATGAACTCTGCCTTGTTGGCCGCAGATCGGCAGTTCCAGAGGCTACCGGAGACCTGGAACTCCACGTGGGTCGTGCGCGCTGGGACCACCAGATTAGGTGGCCGCGGCCATGCGGTGTGGAGCGTTTGTATGGTCTGTGCAGAGAGGAGAGAACAGGGATAGACAGACACATAGTTGACAGGCTAGAGAAGAGGCTACGCTAATGCAGAGGAGATTGGAATGACAAGTGGACTACACGTCTCGAATGTTCAGAAAGTTAAGCTTACGTAGCAAGAATCTAATTGACTAAAATGATTAAAATGATACAGTACTGCTGAGGTAGGCTAGCTGCGTTGTTGACACTACCTAATCAAGTCGTTCCGTTGAGTGTGAAGTTTCTACAATGCTGCTTTTCGGGGCTAGCTGGCTAGCTAGCAGTGTTGGTTACGTTACGTTGCGTTAGGAGAACGACAATAGCTGGCTAGCTAACCTAGAAAATCGCTCTAGACTACACAATTATCTTTGAAACAAAGACGGCTATGTAGCTAGCTATGTAGCTAGCTACGATCAAACAAATCACACCGTTGGGACTGTAATGAAATGAAATGAAAATATGATACTACCTGTGGAGCGAAGCGGAATGCGACCGGAATACGAAAGTTCTATTCAGTAGACGTTGGCTGGCTATTGGCTAGCTAGGAGTGTCTCCTACGTTAAGGACGACAAAATAGCTGGCTAGCTAACCTCGGTAAATTAAGATAATCACTCTAAGACTACACACTCTAACTACACAATTATCTTGGATACGAAGACAGCAAAGACAACTATGTAGCTAGCTAATACTACACTAATCAAGTCGTTCAGTTGAGTGTGATAGTTACTACAGTGCTACGGTAGCCGGTGAACGTATGCTAGCTGGCTAGCTGCTAGGCAGATAGGAGGACGACGAAATACGATAATAACGCAATTATCACTCTAAGACTCCACACTCTAAACTACACAATTATCTTGGATACGAAGACAGCAAAGACAACTATGTAGCTAGCTAACACTACACTAATCAAGTCGTTCAGTTGAGTGTGATAGTTACTACAGTGCTACGGTAGACGGTGAACGTGTTGGGCAGATAGGAGACAACGAAATACGATAATTACGCAATTATCTTTGATACAACGACGACTATGTAGCTAGCTAAGAAGAAATTGCTAAGATTAGACAAATCAGACCGTTGTACTATAATGAAATGTAATGAAATGTAATGAAAAAGTTATACAACCTGCAGACCGAAGCGCGGATGCGACCGGCTCACTCCAACCCGGAAGTAGTCACTTGATGGACTCCAGCAAAGATGACCACTACTATCATCATTACTACTACTACCACTACTATCATCATTACTACCACTACCACTACTATCATCATTACTACCACTACTATCATCATTACTACCACCACCACTACTATCATCATTACCACCACTATTATCATCATTACCACCACTACTATCATCATTACTACTACTACCACTGCTATCATCATTAACACCACTACTATCATCATTACTACCACTACTATCATCATTACCACCACTACTATCATCATTACTACTACTACCACTACTATCATCATTACTACTACTACCACTACTATCATCATTACTACTACTACCACTACTATCATCAGTACTACTACTACCACTACTATCATCAGTACTACTACTACCACTACTATCATCATTACTACTAGTACCACTACTATCATCATTGCTACTACTACTACCACTACTATCATCATTACTACTACTACCACTACTATCATCATTACTACTACTACCACGACTATCATCATTACTACTACTACCACTACTATACTCATTACTACTACCACTACTATCATAATTACTACTACTGTCACTACAATCATCATTACTACTACTGCCACTACTATCATAATTACTACTACTACCAGTACTATCATCATTACTACTACTACCACTACTATCATCAGTACTACTAATAACACTACTATCATCATTACTACTACTACCACTACTATCATCATTACTACTACTGCCACTACTATCATAATTACTACTACTACCACTACTATCATCATTACTACTAATACCACTACTATCATCATTACTACTACTGCCACTACTATCATAATTACTACTACTACCACTACTATCATCATTACTACTACTACCACTACTATACTCATTACCACTTCCACTACTATCATAATTACTACTACTACCACTTCTATCATCATTACTACTACTACCACGACTATCATCATTACTACTACTACCACTACTATCATCATTAATCCCACTACTATCATAATTACTACCACTACTATCATCATTACAACTACTACCACTACTATCATCATTACTACTACTGCCACTACTATCATCATTACTACTAATACCACTACTATCATCATTACTACTACTACCGCTACTATCATCATTACTACTACTACCACTACTATAATAATTACTACTACTACCACTGCTATCATCATTACTACTACTACCACTACTATCATCATTACAACTACTACCACTACTATCATCATTACTACTACTACCACTACTATCATCATTACTAGTACTACCACCACTATCATCATTACTACTACTACCACTACTATCATCAGTACTACTAATACCACTATTATCATCATTACTACTACTACCACTACTATCATCATTACTACTACTGCCACTACTATCATAATTACTACTACTACCACTACTATCATCATTACTACTACTACCACTACTATACTCATTACCACTACCACTACTATCATAATTACTACTAGTACCACTACTATCATCATTACTACTACTACCACGACTATCATCATTACTACTACTACCACTACTATCATCATTACTACTACTACCACTACTATCATCATTACTACTACTACCACTACTACCATCATTACTACTACTACCACTACTATCATCATTACTACTACTACTATCACTACTATCATCATTACTACTACTGCCACTACTATCATAATTACTACTACTACCACTACTATCATCAGTACTACTAATACCACTACTATCATCAGTACTACTACTACCACTACTATCATCATTACTACTACTACCATCATCATTTCTACTACTACCACTACTATCATCATTACTAATACTACCACTACTATCATCATTACTACTACTACTACCACTACTATCATCATTACTACTACTACCACTACTATCATCATTACTACTACTACCACTACTATAATGATTACTGCCACTACCACTACTATCATCATTACTATTACTACCACTACTATCATCATTACTACTACTACCACTACTATAATGATTACTACCACTACAACTACTATCATCATTACTACCACTACCACTACTATACTCATTACTACCACCACTACTATCATCATTACATTTACATTTAAGTCATTTAGCATCATCTTATCCAGACCACTACAAATTATCATCATTACTACTACTACCACTGGAACTATCATCTAAATCTTTTCAGGGGAGGGGGTGAGAGGGATTACTTTATCCATCAGGTATTACTAAAGAGGTGGGGTTTCATCCGGAAGGTGGTGATTGACTCCACTACTGGCGTCAGGGAGTTTGTTCACCATTGGGGGCCAGAGCACTATCAGTTTTGACTGGGCTACGGGAACTACTATCATCAGTGGTAGGGAGGCTACCACTAGGCCAGAGGTGGATGAACTACTGCCCTTGTTTATCAGGGCCTGATACAGAGCCTGGAGGTACTGAGGTCCATTACCCCTCACAGCTCATTAGGCAAGCACCACCACTCTATCATAGCGGATTACTTCAACTGGAAGCCAGTGGAGGGAGCGGAGGATATCATTACTAGAACTTGGGAAGGTTGAACTACCATCGGGCTTTCTACTGAGTTGTAGGGGTTTAATGGCACAGGCAGGGAGCCCAGCCAACATCATTGCTAATCCAGACGGGAGATGACAACTACTATCATCATTACTACCTGCCACTACTATCATGTGTGAGGCTACTACGGATGTTGTAGAGCATGAACCTACAGGAACGGGCCACATTACTGTTACTAGAACTACTATCATCAGGATACTAAGGTTCTAGCGCACTGGGACTATCATCATTACTACCGTGATGGCGAGATCATGGAACGGGCAGTCCTACCCCGGGAGGAAGAGCAGTTCCGTACTTACTAGGTTCAGCTTGAGGTGGTGATCCGTCACCACACGGACTATGTCTATCACATGCAGAGATACTACTATTCGCCACCTGGTCATCAGAAGGGGGAAACTACTATCAAGATTAATTGTGTGTCACTATATCAATGATAGGAGAGACCACTAGGTTATGACATCATGACTACTACTACCACTACTATCATCAGGAGAGGGCCTAGAACAGACCACTACTATCATGTGGAGACGGATTACTCGCCACTACCACTACTATCATCAGGACGCAACTACGTACCACTACTACTCGGAGATGCCCAACACGGAGAGGGTGGAGAGGAGGATCTGATGGTTCACAGTATCGAAGGCAGCCGATACTACTAGAAGGATGAGAGCAGAGGAGATCAGTTAGCTTTACAGTAACTAGCCCTCCTGATCATCAGTTGAATGACTAGTCTTGAAACCACTGATTTATCATCATTACTACTAGAGATATCGGGAGAGCTACTACTACCACTACAAGAGTTTTGGACTAGAAAAGAAAGAATCATACTTACTACTAGTTGTTGACACGGAGGGATCATCAGGTTTTTTCAGAAGGGGTGCAACTCTATCTCTTGAAGACTAGGGACTAGCCACTACTATCAGTTGATGACTACTAAGGGACTATCGAAATGGTCTGGAGAAGAGAGGAGGGGACTATCAGCGGGCAGGTTACTACTACTACGTCACAAGACGCGAGATTTCATCACTACTGGGAGAAAGAGGTAGCACAGGGTAGGGCAGTACTAGCATCCGGTGTCGTTTGACTTAGCAAACGATCATCGGATGTCTACTCGACCTTCATTTTCAAAATGGTTGACTAATCATCTGCAGAGAGGGAGGACTACTATCAGGAGGATTCTACTAGGAGAAGGTTGCAAAGAGCTTCCTACTAGAGGCAGATGCTTGGAATTTCATTACTACTAAGTGGCTTTACATCAGAGAAGAGGAAAATGTAGAGAGGAGGGACTGAAAGGATGTCAGGTCCGCTACTATCATCATTACTACTACTACCCTAGCCCTGTTCTGTGAGCTCAATGACTACTAGCCACGGACTATCAGGGGACTACCGACCACTACTATCATAGGGGACATAGAGAGTCAAAGGATGCAGAAAGGGAGGAGAGGAGGGTTGAGGAGGCAGAATCAGGAGATAGGTTGGAGAAGGTTTGAGCAGAGGGAAGAGATGATAGGATGGAAGAGGAGAGACTATCGGGGAGAGACGAAGGTTGGGACTACGATACCATCCTAGGGGCAGTGTGGGAAGTGTTGGACTGAGAGCGAGAGGGAAAAGGATACAACTAGTGGTCGGAGACTTGGAGGGAGTTGCAACGAGGTTAGTGGAAGAACATCATCTAGTAAAGATGACTACGTATTTCCTGCCTTGTGAGTAGGGGGGAAGGTGAGAGGGTGAGGTCAAAAGAGGAGAGGACTGGAAAGAAGGAGGCAGAGAGGAATGAGTCAAAGGTAGGCGTGGGGACTAAAGTCGCCCAGAACTGTGAGAGGTGACTACTACAGGAAACTACTTATCAGGCATCAAGCTCATTGATGAACTATCAGGGAACCTGGAGGGCCACTAAATCATAAGGATGTTAAGCTTCAAAGGGCTGGTAACTGTGATCAGCATGGAATTCAAAGGAGGCGATAGACAGATGGGTAAGGGGAGAAAGAGAGAATGACCACTTGGGAGAGATGAGGATAATGCCACCACCCTACTGACCAGAACTATCGGGTGTGCTAACACGTGGGCAGACACTAGAGATCATCATTACTGTCTACTGATCCATGTTTCATCATTGCCACTACTAGGGACTAGGGATCATCGGAGATGAACTACTGCCTTGTTGGCCACTAGATCGGCAGTTCCAGAGGCTACCGGAGACTGGAACTATCATCATTACTACTACTGGGACCACAGATTATCATGGATTACTGGTCTGTGCAGAGAGGAGAGAACAGGGATAGACAGACACATCATTGACAGGCTACACAAGAGGCTACTAATGCAAAGGAGATTGAATGACAATGGACTACACGTCACGAGTGTTCAGAGAGTTACTTATCGTAGCAAGAATCTTATTGACTAAAATGATTAAAATGATACAGTACTGCTAAGTAGGCTACTGGCAGAGGCTACGTTGTTGACTAACTAGGCTAGTTGGCATTACTACGTTACTGACACTACTACTAATCAAGTCGTTCTATCGTTGAGTGTAATAGTTTCTACTATCATCATTACTACTAGCTACCACTACTATCAGTGTTGATTACGTTACGTTGCGTTAAAAGAACGACAACTACTGGCTAACTAATAGGAATTACTACTAGACTACACAATTATCTTTGATCAATTACTACTACTACCAGCTAGCTACGATCAAACAACTACTAGCCGTTGTACTAATGAAATGAAATGAAAATGTGATACTACCTGGAGCCACTACTATCATCATTGTTGAGTGCAGACTACTTCTCATTCTAGACGTTGGCTACTATCATGGCTAGCTAGCAGAGTCCACTATGTTCATCATTACTAAAACTACCACTCTAAACTACACAATTATCTTGGGTACGAAGACAGCAAAGACAACTATTAGCTACTAACACTACACTAATCAAGTACTACAGTTGAGTGTAATAGTTGTGCTGCTAATACTAGACGGTGGACTAGCTAACGGTGGACGTTAGCTAGCTGGCTACTGCAGGGCTACTATCATACGATAATTACGCAATTATCTATGAAACAAAGACGGCTGTGTAGCTAGCTAAGAAGAAATTGATAAGATTAGACAAATCAAATCGTTGTACTATAATGAAATGTCATCATTACTACTACTACCACTACTATCATCATTACTACTACAACCCACTACAATGATCATTACTAGAAATACAATGAGAGATGGAGAGGGATAAATACAATGAGAGATGGAGAGGGATAAATACAATGAGAGTTGGAGAGGGATAAATACAATGAGAGATGGAGAGGGATAAATACAATGAGAGATGGAGAGGGATAAATACAATGAGAGATGGAGAGGGATAAATACAATGAGAGATGGAGAGGGATAAATACAATGAGAGAGATGGAGAGAAATACAATGAGAGAGATGGAGAGAAATACAATGAGAGATGGATCATTAGCTACTAACACTACACTAATCTATCATCATTGAGTGTAATAGTTGTACCACTACTAGCTAACGGTACGTTAGCTAGCTGATTACTGCAGGGCAGTGTAGACTACTATCATCATTACTATTACTACCACTATCTATGAAACAAAGACGGCTGTGTACTAGCTAAGAAGAAATTGATAAGATTAGACAAATCAAACCGTTGTACTATAATGAAACTAATGAAATCATTACTACCACGGACCGAGTGCAGATACTATACTCATTCCAACCCGGAACCACTACTATCAACCATTACTACCACTACCACTATTATCATCATTACCACCACTACTATCATCATTACTACTACTACCACTACTATCATCATTACTACTACTACCACTACTATCATCAGTACTACTACTACCACTACTATCATCAGTACTACTACTACCACTACTATCATCATTACTACTAGTACCACTACTATCATCATTGCTACTACTACTACCACTACTATCATCATTACTACTACTACCACTACTATCATCATTACTACTACTACCACAACTATCATCATTACTACTACTACCACTACTATACTCATTACTACTACCACTACTATCATAATTACTACTACTGTCACTACAATCATCATTACTACTAATACCACTACTATCATCATTACTACTACTACCACTGCTATCATCATTACTACTACTGCCACTACTATCATACTTACTACTACTACCACTACTATCATCATTACTACTACTACCATCATCATTACTACTACTACCACTACTATCATCATTACTAATACTACCACTACTATCATCATTACTACTACTACCACTACTATCATCATTACTACTACTACCACTACTATCATCATTACTACTACTACCACTACTATAATGATTACTACCACTACAACTACTATCATCATTACTACCACTACCACTACTATACTCATTACTACCACCACTACTATCATCATTACTACCACTACCACTATTATCATCATTACCACCACTACTATCATCATTACTACTACTACCACTACTATCATCAGTACTACTACTACCACTACTATCATCAGTACTACTACTACCACTACTATCATCATTACTACTAGTACCACTACTATCATCATTGCTACTACTACTACCACTACTATCATCATTACTACTACTACCACTACTATCATCAGTACTACTACTACCACTACTATCATCATTACTACTACTACCACTACTATCATCATTGCTACTACTACCACTACTATCATCATTACTGCCACTACCACTACTATACTCATTACTACTACCACTACTATCATAATTACTACTACTGTCACTACAATCATCATTACTACTAATACCACTACTATCATCATTACTACTACTACCACTGCTATCATCATTACTACTACTGCCACTACTATCATACTTACTACTACTACCACTACTATCATCAGTACTACTAATACCACTACTATCATCATTACTACTACTACTATCACTACTATCATCATTACTACTACTGCAACTACTATCATAATTACTACCACTACCAATACTATCATCATTACTACTACTGCCACTACTATCATAATTACTACTACTACCACTACTATCATCAGTACTACTAATACCACTACTATCATCAGTACTACTACTACCACTACTATCATCATTACTACTACTGCCACTACTATCATAATTACTACTACTACCACTACTATCATCAGTACTACTACTACCACTACTATCATCATTACTACTACTACCACGACTATCATCATTACTACTACTACCACTACTATCATCAATACTGCCACTACCACTACTATACTCATTACTACTACCACTACTATCATAATTACAACTACTGTCACTACAATCACCATTACTACTAATACCACTGCTATCATCATTACTACTACTACCACTACTATCATCATTACTACTACTACCATCATCATTACTACTACTACCACTACTATCATCATTACTACTACTACCACTACTATCATCATTGCTACTACTACCACTACTATCATCATTACTACCACTACTATCATCATTACTACTACTACCACAACTATCATCATTACTACTAATACCACTGCTATCATCATTACTACTACTACCACTACTATCATCATTTACTACTACTACTATCATCATTGCTCACTACCACTACTCATCATACTACTACCACTACTATCATCATTACTACTACTACCACTACTATCATCATTACTACTAATACCACTGCTATCATCATTACTACTACTACCACTACTATCATCATTACTACTACTACCATCATCATTACTACTACTACCACTACTATCATCATTACTACTACTACCACTACTATCATCATTGCTACTACTACCACTACTATCATCATTACTACCACTACTATCATAATTACTACCACTACTATCATCATTACTACTACTACCACTACTATCATCATTACTACTACTACCACTACTATCATCATTACTACTACTACCACCACTATCATCATTACTACTACTACCACTACTACCATCATTACTACTACTACCACTACTATCATCATTGCTACTACTACCACTACTATCATCATTACTACTACTACCACGACTATCATCATTACTACTACTACCACTACTATCATCAATACTGCCACTACCACTACTATACTCATTACTACTACCACTACTATCATAATTACTACTACTGTCACTACAATCACCATTACTACTAATACCACTGCTATCATCATTACTACTACTACCACTACTATCATCATTACTACTACTACCACTACTATCATCATTACTACTACTACCACTACTATCATCATTACTACTACTACCACTACTATCATCATTACTACTACTACCACTACTATCATCATTACTACTACTACCACTACTATCATCATACCACTTACTACTACTACCACTACTATCATCATTACTACTACTACCACTACTATCATCATACCACTACTACTACTACCACTACTATCATCATTACTACTACTACCACTACTATCATCATTACTACTACTACCACTACTATCATCATTACTACTACTACCACTACTATAATCATTACTACTACTACCACTACTATCATCATTACTACTACCACTACTATCATCATTACTACTTCTGCCACTACTATCATCATTACTACTACTACCACTACTATCATCATTACTACTACTACCACTACTATCATCATTACTACTACTACCACTACTATCATCATTACTACTACTACCACTACTATCATCATACTACTACTGCCACTACTATCATCATTACTACTACTACCACTACTATCATCATTACTACTACTACCACTACTATCATCATTACTACTACTACCACTACTATCATATCATTACTACTACTACCACACTACTATCATCATTACTACTACTACCACTACTATCATCATTCATCATTACTACTACTACCACTACTATCATCATTACTACTACTACCACTACTATCATCATTTACTACTACCACTACTATCATCATCATTACTACTACTACCACTACTATCATCATACCCACTACTATCATAATACTACTACACACTACTATCATCATTACTACTACTACCACTACTATCATCATTACTACTACTGCCACTACTATCATCATTACTACTACTACCACTACTATCATCAGTACTACTAATACCACTACTATCATCATTACTACTACTACTATCACTACTATCATCATTACTACTACTACCACTACTATCATAATTACTACTACTACCACTACTATCATCATTACTACTACTACCACTACTATCATAATTACTTACTACTACCACTACTATCATAATTACTACTACTACCACTACTATCATCATTACTACTACTACCACTACTATCATCATTACTACTACTACCACTACTATCATCATTACTACTACTACCACTACTATCATCATTACTACTACTACCACTACTATCATCATTACTACTACTACCACTACTATCATCATTACTACTACTACCACTACTATCATCATTACTACTACCACTACTATCATAATTACAACTACTGTCACTACAATCATCATTACTACTAATACCACTACATTATCATCATTACTACTACTACCACTACTATCATCATTACTACTACTACCATCATCATTACTACTACTACCACTACTATCATCATTACTACTACTACTACTACTATCATCATTACTACTACTACTACCACTACTATCATCATACTACTACCACTACTATCATCATTACTACTACTACCACTACTATCATCATTACTACTACTACCACTACTATCATCATTACTACTACTACCACTACTATCATCATTACTACTACTACCATCATCATATTACTACTACTATCTACTACTACCACCACTACTATCATCATTACTACTACTACCACTACTATCATCATTACTACTACTACCACTACTATCATCATTATTACTACTACCACTACTATCATCATTACCACCACTACTATCATCATTACTACTACTACCACTACTATCATCATTACTACTACTACCACTACTATCATCATTACTACTACTACCACTACTATCAGTATTACTCAGTACTACTACTACCACTACTATCATCATTACTACTACTACCACTACTATCATCATGCTACTACTACTACCACCACTATCATCATTACTACTACTACCACTACTATCATCATTACTACTACTACCACTACTATCATCATTGCTACTACTCATCATTACTACTACTACCACTACTACTACTACCACGACTATCACATTACTCACTACTCATCATAATTACCACTACCACTACTATCACTACTAACTACTATCATTACTATTACTACCACTACTATCATCATTACAACTACCTACCACTACTATCATCATTACTACTACTGCCACTACTATCATCACTTACTACTACTACCACTACTATCATCATTACTACTACTACCATCATCATTACTACTACTACCACTACTATCATCATTACTACTACTACCACTACTATCATCATTACTACTACTACCACTACTATCATCATTACTACTACTACCACTACTATCATCATTGCTACTACTACCACTACTATCATCATTACTACCACTACCATCATAATACCTACTACTACATTACACTACTATCATCATTACTACTACTACCACTACTATCATCATTACCACCACTACTATCATCATTATTACTACCACTACTATCATCATTACTACTACTACCACCATCATCATCATTACTACTACTACCACTACTATCATCATTACTACTACTACCACTACTATCATCATTACTACTACTACCACTACTATCATAATTACTACTACTATCACTACTATCATCAGTACTACTACTACCACTACTATCATCAGTACTACTACTACCACTACTATCATCATTACTACTACTACTACCACTACTATCATCATTACTACTACTGTCACTACAATCATCATTACTACTAATACCACTACTATCATCATTACTACTACTACCACTACTATCATCAGTACTACTACTACCACTACTATCATCAGTACTACTACTATCACTACTATAATGATTACTACCACTACAACTACTATCATCATTACTACCACTACCACTACTATCATCATTACCACCACTACTATCATCATTACCACCACTACTATCATCATTACTACTACTACCACTACTATCATCATTACTACTACTACCACTACTATCATCAGTACTACTACTACCACTACTATCATCAGTACTACTACTACCACTACTATCATCATTACTACTACTACCACTACTATCATCATTGCTACTACTACTACTACTATCATCATTCATAACTACTGTCACTACAATCATCATTACTACTAATACCACTACTATCATCATTACTACTATCACTACTATCATCATTAACTACTCACTACACTACTATCATCATTACTTGGAAGACTATCATCATTACTACTACTACTAAACTATGATCATTTACTAACTGCCACTACTATCATAATTACTACTACTACCACTACTATCATAATTACTACTACTACCACTACTATCATCAGTACTACTACTACTATCACTACTATCATCATTACTACTACTGCCACTACTATCATAATTACTACTACTACCACTACTATCATAATTACTACTAATACCACTACTCATCATTACTCATTCACTATCATTACTACTACTCACTACTATCATCATTACTACTACTGCTACTTTTACTAACTACCTCATATACAACTACTACCATCATTACTACTACTACCACTACTATCATCATTGCTACTACTACCACTACTATCATCATTACTACAACTACCACGACTATCATCATTACTACTACTACCACTACTATCATCAATACTGCCACTACCACTACTATACTCATTACTACTACCACTACTATCATAATTACTACTACTGTCACTACAATCACCATTACTACTAATACCACTGCTATCATCATTACTACTACTACCACTACTATCATCATCATTACTACTCACATTACCTACTACCACTACTATCATCATTACTACTACTACCACTACTATCATCATTTACTACTACCACTACTAATCACAACTATCATCATCATTACTACTACTACCACTACTATCATCATTACTACTACTACCACTACTATCATCATTACTACTACTACCACTACTATCATCATTACTACTACTACCACCACTATCATCATTACTACTACTACCACTACTATCATCATTACTACTACTACCACCACTATCATCATTACTACTACTACCACTACTATCATCATTACTACTACTGCAACTACTATCATAATTACTACTACTACCACTACTATCATCAGTACTACTACCACCATCGGAAAATTATCATCATTACTATCATCATTACTACCACTACTACTCATCATCATTACTACTACTACCACTACTATCATCATTACTACCACTACTATCATAATTACTACCACTACTATCATCATTACTACTACTACCACTACTATCATCATTACTACTACTACCACCACTATCATCATTACTACTACTACCACTACTATCATCATTACTACTACTGCAACTACTATCATCATCATTACCACTACTACTACTACCACTACTATCATCATCATTACTATCTACTACCACTACTATCATCATATATCTACTAATACTACATCTATTATCACTCACTTCACTACTACTACCACTACTATCATCATTACTACTACTGCCACTACTATCATAATTACTACTACTACCACTACTATCATCATTACTACTACTACCACTACTATCATCATTACTACCACTACTATCATAATTACTACCACTACTATCATCATTGCTACTACTACCACTACTATCATCATTACTACCACTACTACTCACCACTATCATCATTACTACTACTACCACTAGGGCTGATATCATCATTACTACTACTACCACTACTATCATCATTTACTACTACTACCCACTCACTACCATCATTACTACTACTACCACTACTATCATCATTGCTACTACTACCACTACTATCATCATTACTACCACTACTATCATAATTTACTACCACTACTATCATCATTACTACTACTACCACTACTATATCATCATTCACTACTATCCATTACCTACTACTCATCATATACTACTACTACCACTACTATCATCATTACTACTAATACCACTACTATCATCATTACTACTACTACTATCACTACTATCATCAACTACTACTACACTACCATTACTACTCTCTCATATCATCATTGCTACTACTACCACTACTATCATCATTACTACTACTACCACTACTATCATCATTACTACTACTACCACTCATCTATCATCACTTCTCATTACTACTACCACTACTATCATCATTGCATTACTACTACCACTACTATCATCATTACTACCACTACTATCATCAATCTACTACCACTACTATCATCATTACTACTACTACCACTACTATCATCATTACTACTACTACCACCACTATCATCATTACTACTACTACCACTACTATCATCATTACTACTACTACCACTACTATCATCATTACTACTACTACCACTACTACCATCATTACTACTACTACCACTACTATCATCATTGCTACTACTACCACTCATTACTACCACTACTATCATATTATTACCTACTATCATTACCTACTACTATCACTACATTACTACTACTACTATCATCATTACTACTACTACCACTACTATCATCTACCACTACTATCATCATTACTATCATAAAACTCACTACTATCATCATTACTACCATTACCACTACTATCATCATTACTGCCAAAACCAATACCACTATCATCATTACTACTACCCACTACCACTACTATCATCATGACTACCTTGCTGTCCCCACTACTGGCCATCATCATTACTACCACTATTATAATCATTACTGTCATTACACTACTATCATCATTACTTATTACTAACACTAACCACTACTATCATAATTACTACAACTATCCACCAGCATCATTACTATTATCATAATTACTACTACTACCACTACTACCATCATCATTACTACTACCTACCACTATCACCTGTGCTACTACTACCACTACTATGTTCATTACTACCACTACTATCATCATTTACTACCACCACCCCACTATCATCATTACATTACTACTACCTACTATCATTACTAGGGAGTTTTCCTACTACTACTATCATCATTACCACTGCATTGTATCATCATTACTGGGTTTCCACTACTATCATCATTTACTACCACTACTATCATCATTACTACTTTGACTATTATCATTACTTCCACTTCCACTACTATCATCGTTACTACCACTACTATCATTGTTACTACCACTACCACTACTATCATCATTACTACTACTACCACTACTATCATACGTTACTACTACTACCACTACTATCATCGTTACTACCACTACCACTACTATCATCATCACTAGCACCACCACTACTATCATCATTACTTACTACCACTACTATCATCGTTAATACCACTACCACTACTATCATCATTACTACTACTACCGCTACTATCATCATTACTACCACTACTATCATCATTACTACCACCACCCTACTATCATCATTACTACTACTACCACTACTATCATCGTTACTACTACTACCACTACTATCATCATTACTACTACTACCGCTACTATCATCATTACTACCACTACTATCATCATTACTACCACTACCACTACTATCATCATTACTACTACTACCACTACTATCATCATTACTACCACCACCACTACTATCATCATTACTACCACTTCCACTACTATCATCATTACTACCACTACTATCATCATCACTACCACCACCACTACTATATCATTACTACCACCACCACTACTATCATCATTGCCACCACTATCATAATTACTACTACTTCCACTGCTATCATCATTACCACCACTACCACTACTATCATAATTACTACCACTACCACTACTATCATGATTACCACCACTACTATCATCATTGCCACTACTATCATCATTACCACCACTACCACTACTATCATAATTACTACTACTACCATTACTATCATAATTACTACTACTTCCACTACTATCATCATTACTCCTATTACTACCACTACTATCATCATTACTACCACTACTATCATCATTACTACTACTACCACTACTATCATCATTACTACTACTACCACTACTACCATCATTACTACTACTACCACTACTATCATCATTACTACTACTACCACTACTATCATCATTACTACCACTACTATCATAATTACTACCACTACTATCATCATTACTACTACTACCACTACTATCATCATTACTACTACTACCACTACTATCATCATTACTACTACTACCACCACTATCATCATTACTACTACTACCACTACTATCATCATTACTACTACTACCACTACTATAATGATTACTACCACTACAACTACTATCATCATTACTACCACTACCACCACTATCATCATTACTACTACTACCACTACTACCACTACTATCATCATTACTACTACTACCACTACTATAATGATTACTACCACTACAACTACTATCATCATTACTACCACTACCACTCCTATACTCATTACTACTACCACTACTATCATAATTACTACTACTACCACCATGATAATTACTACTACTACCACTACTATCATAATTACTACTACTACCACTACTATCATAATTACTCTTTTACTACCACTTCTAACATAATTACTACTACTACCACCATCATAATAACTACTACTACCACTACTATCATAATTACTACTACTACCACCATCATAATTGCTACTACTACCACTACTATCATCATTACTACCATTACTATCATCATTACTACCATTACTATCATCATTACTACCAGTACCTCTACTATCATCATTACTACCACTACTATCATCATTACTAGCATTACTATCATCATTACTACTACTTCCACTACTGTCATCATTACTACCATTACTATCATCATTACTTCTACTTGCACTACTGTCATCATTACTCTTATTACTACCACTTCTATCATAATTACTACAACTATCAGCATCATCATTACTACTACTATCACTACTATAATAAGTACTACTTCTACCACTACTATCATCATTACTACTACTACCACTAATATCATCATAACTACCAGTACTATCATCATTACTATTACTACCACTACTATCACAATTACTAACACTACCTCTACTATCATCATTACTACTAAAATCACTACTATCATAATTACTACCATTACCACTACTATCATCATTACTGCCAAAACCAATACTATCATCATTACTACTACCACTACCACTACTATCCTCATTAATACCACTACCACTACTATCATCATTACTACCACTATTATAATCATTACTACCACTACTATCATCATTACTAATATTACTAACACTAACCACTACTATCATAATTGATCCTACTACTACCACTACAATCATAATTACTACAACTACCACCAGCATCATTACTATTATCATAATTACTACTACTACCACTACTACCACCATTACTACTACTACCACTACTATCATAATTACTACTACAACTACTATCATAATTACTACTACCACCACTACTCTCACCATATTTACTACCACTACTATCAACATTACTACCACTACTATTATCATTACTACCACTACTATCATCATTACTAAAATTACTATCATAATTACTACCACTACTATCATCATTACAACTACTACCACTACTATCATCATTACTACTACTACCACTACTATCATCATTACTCCCACTACTATCGTCATTACTACCACTACTATCATCATTACTACTACTACTATTATCATTACTTCCACTTCCACTACTATCATCGTTACTACCACTACTATCATCGTTACTACCACTACCACTACTATCATCATTACTACTACTACCACTACTATCATTGTTACTACTACTACCACTACTATCATCGTTACTACCACTACCACTACTATCATCATCACTACCACCACCACTACTATCATCGTTACTACCACTACTATCATCGTTAATACCACTACCACTACTATCATCATTACTACTACTACCGCTACTATCATCATTACTACCACTACTATCATCATTACTACCACCACCACTACTATCATCATTACTACTACTACCACTACTATCATCGTTACTACCACTACCACTACTATCATCATTACTACTACTACCGCTACTATCATCATTACTACCACTACTATCATCATTACTACCACTACCACTACTATCATCATTACTACTACTACCACTACTATCATCATTACTACCACCACCACTACTATCATCATTACTACCACTTCCACTACTATCATCATTACTACCACTACTATCATCATCACTACCACCACCACTACTATATCATTACTACCACCACCACTACTATCATCATTGCCACCACTATCATAATTACTACTACTTCCACTGCTATCATCATTACCACCACTACCACTACTATCATAATTACTACCACTACCACTACTATCATGATTACCACCACTACTATCATCATTGCCACTACTATCATCATTACCACCACTACCACTACTATCATAATTACTACTACTACCATTACTATCATAATTACTACTACTTCCACTACTATCATCATTACTACTACTACCATTACTATCATAATTACTACTACTTCCACTACTATCATAATTACTCCTATTACTACCACTACTATCATCATTACTACCACTACTATCATCATTACTACTACTACCACTACTATCATCATTACTACTACTACCATTACTATCATAATTACTACTACTTCCAATCTATCATCATTACTCCTATTACTACCACTACTATCATCATTACTACTACTACCACTACTATCATCATTACTACTACTACCATTACTATCATAATTACTACTACTTCCACTACTATCATCATTACTCCTATTACTACCACTACTATCATCATTACTACTACTACCACTACTATCATCATTACTACTACTACCATTACTATCATCATTACTCCTATTACTACCACTACTATCATCATTACTACTACTACCACTACTATCATCATTACTACTACTACCATTACTATCATAATTACTACTACTTCCACTACTATCATCATTAAGTCGCTCTGGATAAGAGCGTCTGCTAAATGACTTAAATGTAATGTAAATGTATTACTACCACTACTATCATCATTACTACTACTACCACTACTATCATCATTACTACTACTACCATTACTATCATCATTACTCCTATTACTACCACTACTATCATCATTACTACTACTACCACTACTATCATCATTACTACTACTACCATTACTATCATAATTACTACTACTCCACTACTATCATCATTACTATTACTACCACTACTATCATCATTACTACTACTACCACTACTATCATCATTACTACTACTACCATTACTATCATCATTACTCCTATTACTACCACTACTATCATCATTACTACTACTACCACTACTATCATCATTACTACCACTACTATCATCATTACTACCACTACTATCATCATTACTACCACCACCACTACTATCATCATTACTACCACTACCATTACTATCATAATTACTACTACTTCCACTACTATCATCATTACCACCACTATTATCATCATTACTACTACTGTCACTACAATCATCATTACCACCACTACTATCATCATTACCTCCACTACTATCATCATTACCACCACTACTATCATCATTACTACCACTACCACTACTATCATCATTACCACCACTACTATCATCATTACTACCACTACCACTACTATCATCATTACCACCACTACTATCATCATTACCTCCACTACTATCATCATTACCACTACTACCACTCCTATCATCATTACCACAACTACCAGTACTATCATCATTACTACGACTACCACTACCATCAACCCTACTACCATTACACTAGTACTTTTACTATCAACTCTACGACCCTTACTACAACAATTTGGAATAAAAATCACGGCTATAATAATAATACTAATAAGAAGTGTTGCTGCTAATCATTCATATGTAATTATTCAGTGTTCTGCAGGCTATGGCAGGCTTTTGCAGGCAATTACATATTTTGTTGCAAGAGGAGCCGTGTCTCCTTCAACCATCAGTGTATATAGTTTTTCCTCTGGGGTTAATCATTTAAAATGTGCAATACATTTTGTAATTTCTTTATTTGTTGAATTGAATAAAATAAAAAAAAATTGAATTGACCCCAACCCTGTCTCTTACTAAGGACATGTTTTAAATCTATGCCTCTACCTCCCTTGTTGTGCAGTGACCATCTGTTTTTGTTTTTGTATCTCTAACAGAGTAGAGATATTCTACCAATTTATACTATCTTTTTGTGCAAATAGCAATTTAATATTTTCTGTGTTTTTGTCAAATTTCCCCAATTTGTCAAAAATGTGGTTTTCAATTATGAAACAACCGGATTGATTTCCCTGTGTGTTTGGATAATAGGTTTGTTTAGTGTTTTTAACAGCTGACACAGGGGACTCTTTTCAGGGTTTAGCTCTTGGGTTTCCAGTGCTTTGAATTGTGAAGATGTTGTAGGGCTTAATCATAAATGTTACCACATTTATTGTGTCCTTTTTCTTGATATTTACAATTAAAGGGAATCTACCGAGTTCTGCTCTGCAAGCATGATTTGGTACATATACTGTATATTTAGGATCATTCTGCAGAATTCTGTATGAAGATTATCTATTGGGTTTTTGTCCCAATGTCTAAAAGCGTAATTACAGGTTGGGACCCTAAACCTCACTGCCATGTAGTTGCGTAATTGGTCAAATTAAACTACTGAATATTTTGCTGCAGATTTGGATTTGAATATCTATTTTTAAACATGATCTTTTTATAGAGTTAAATGCTTTGCAGTTATTTTATTTTGGTACATTCACTGCCAGACCAAAGCCACCAGAGGCAATTATTTTTTTAGTCACATGTAGTTATGCCGTTGGGCATTTTCAACCTGGTTATTCATAATTTGAAGGAGTGCTTGTTGCTTTGATTCGTGGCCATTCTCGCGCCACTTGCCTTCTGCACACAAAATCACCTGGCGGAGTATGGGATTCTCTTTTCTCCTTCCATGGTGTCCTCTCCACCTACCCCGCTATCTTTCGCTTTGTGGTGTATTTACAGCTTTATTGGAGCTCTGCTGTCTCTTTGACGTGAGATTTTAAGCCAGCTCCACCGTGAGTTTCACTCTTTCTGAAAGCTAAAGGATAGGATGGATTGGGCTGAATCTCAATTGATTTATTACAGCAGAGTTGAGTGTCAGGGAAGGTGTTTGTGCATGTGCGCGGATGTGTGTTGGTGTGTGTGAGAGAGAGGTGATTTATCCAAGAGAGTCAGAATATCCCTTTGTAGATCCACTGCCAGCTCCTACAGAGAAACTGTGTATGGAAGATAGAGATACACACATTTGACCACAGTCTTTTTCAATCTAAACGCTAGTGACACATACACACATACCATTTTTTTGTCCCATACCCCATTGTACCATATCATGGAGATAAGGATTCTGTGAGTCATATTCAGGAGTCTGAAGGGCAACGCTGTCTCGCTCTTATGACATCAGCAGATTATATCTGACTCACCAGGACCCCAGGACCTCCTCTCAGGCCTTCTTAACTGTGCAGAAGAAGAGAGAGAGAGAGAGAGAGAGAGAGAGAGAGAGAGAGAGAGAGAGAGAGAGAGAGAGAGAGAGAGAGGGGTGACATGGGAGTAGGCTTCGTTAGTGGCTCACAGAACTGAAATGGGTTTGCTTTATATAATTTAATTAGTGAAAGTAGACCATGTACTAAGACCTACGGCCCCAGAGGCCTGTGTGACTATCTTCAGGACAAACTCTCCTATTATGTCCATCATCTGAAAGACAAGGAGTGGTGAGGACATGAAGATGGGAGGGTAACCTCCAAATGAGCACATTAATATACTTTTTTTTAATAAGAATAGTTTGACTAATAACAACAAGATAGCAAATGTGAAATATATTGTGTGTGTAAAATGTATGTAGGTTCAGAACTTTTGTGAAACAGCACAGTTAAAGATATTTGGCAAATAGAAATCAAACAGGATGGAAAGAGAGAAGAAGAGAACTTGGTTGTAGAGGAAGGACAGGACTAAAAACAAACAAAATGTAACTATTGTATCCGTAAAATGTATATAGTATGTATAAGCTATCATAAATGTGTGGTTTTCAGTTTGCATAAAGTCCGGTGAAGTTCTTTGAGGACCGTCGTGGTATTGGCTTGAGGGATAATATACACGGTTGTGACTATATCTGAAGGGGAGGTAATACGGTTGGGCATTTGATTTTGAGGTATTCTTGGTCAGGTGAACAAAAGGACTTGAGATTCTGTATGTTATCACAATCCCACCACAATCACACCATGAGTTGTTAATCATGAAAAATACCCCCCCCCTGCCATTCTTCTTCCCGGGGAGATATTTTTTCCTGTCTGCGCGATGAACTGAGAACCCAACTGGCTGTACGGACTCAGACAGTATATCACGAGTTAGCCATGTTTCCGTGAAACGGCGTATGCTACAATCCCCGATGTCTCTCTGGAAGGAAATCCTCGCCCTGAGCTCATCAACTTTATTATCCTGAGACCGAACATTAGCGAGCAATATACTCGGAAGCGGTAGGTGGTGTGCACACCTCCTGAATCGGACTAGAAATCCACTCCGAGATACATATTTTCACTATTCTAGATTGCAGCCGGTAGCAACAAGAAGTGCTGCGATGTGTGTGGACCCAATAAGGACAGGAAGACACAGTACACATGAATCAAATGCAAGAAATACATTTGTAACACTCTGTCCCTCATGTGGTGTGTAGACCGATCTTCATTTGGGTTCAATGGGGCTCATTTATAATTTCCGTAAAATACTGTATGTAAAATGTGTCCTTACAATTTGTTAAGTTCAAAGCAATGAACATCAGTGGTGATGAATACCAGTTCCATTTATATTTCATCAAGATAAACATCATTTTTTCATTATAATTGAATTTTGTTTAAAAAAATCACATTTTATAAAAATAAACTGAATAGCGCTTTGATTGATAAATGTGATCAGACAGATTAACCGTGTATGTTTAATATAGAAGTCAACATCTAAGTATTAAGTATTTTTACATACATTAAACCCAATAATGTGGGTCCATCAGATACAGGGAACATTGGGTGAATAACAAAAACATGATTACCAACTGTTATAATCCAAAATGGCAGTAAGAATGTGATACTTGGAATGACGTCTGGAGGGGATAGCTGACGTTTTAACGGCTCCTGACCAATCGTGCTATTTTGTGTGTTTTTTTTTCCTCGCATTGTTGGTAACTTTTTTTGTACATAATCTTTGTGGTACCATCTCTTATGACCAAAAAGAGCTTCTGGATATCAGAACAGCGATTATTCACCTCAAACTGGACAAAGCTGTTTTCTTTAATGAGTCTGACGCAAAGGATATCCTCTTAGTCCGCCCCATCCCGCATGCGGTATCGTTACTACAGCCTCAAGCTCATTAGCATAATGCAACGTTAGCGATTTTTTAAAATCGCAAATGAAACGAAATAAATATGCCTGTTCTCAAGCTTAGCCTTTTCTTAACAATCCTGTCGTCTCAGATTTTCAAAATATGCTTTAGAACCAGAGAAAATCACTAATTTGTGTAAGAGTGGTGATAGCTAGCTTAGCGTTAGCATTAGCATTTAGCACGCAACATATTCACAAAAACCAGCCAAGGAATCAAATAAAATAATTTACCTTTGAAGAACTTCAGATGTTTCAATGAGGAGACTCTCAGTTACATAGCAGATGTCCAGTTTTTCCTGAAAGATTCTTGTGTAGGACACATCGTTCACTTTTGTTACTATGCATATGGCTACCGAAACTAACCGAAAATTCAGTCACCTACATGTCGAACTTTTTTCCGAATTAACTCCATAATATCGACTGAAACATGGAAAACGTTGTTTGATGTCATATTTCTCTCCATTGAAAGCACCGTCCTTGTAGCCTGGTTTGTTCTGAGATTTGAATGGAAAAATACCGGGACCTGACTTTTGCGCACCAATTGGCACGCAGACACCTAGCGGGACACCTGGTAAATGTAGTCTCTTATGGTCAATCTTCCAATGATATGCCTACAAATACGTCACAATGCTGCAGAGACCTTGGGGAAACAAGAGAAAGAGTCCGTTTATTCCTGTCGCATTCACAGCCATATAAGGCGATCATGGAAAACGTAGCCTCAGAAATCCTGTGCATTTCCTGGTTGGTCATACATCTTGGTTTTGCCCGAAACATTTGTTCTAAGGGACTCACAGTGAAAATCTTTGCATTTCTGGAAACGTAAGACTGTCTTCTTTCCAAAGCTATCAATTCCAAGCATATTCGAGCATCTTTTCGTGACAAAATATTGCGCTTAAAACGGGCACGTCTTTTTATCCAAAAATGAAATACTGCCCCTATAGGACTAACAGGATTTATACTGCTACTCCCGGACCAGGCAGAAATCCCTGTCATTCACATGAAGAGGAGACGGAGATACAGAGTCCGCAGATCCAGGTGCCTTGTAGGAATTTGTCGGCGAGTGAGTAACCCGCCTCTACCATCGGTCCTATTAGCTAACGTGCAATCATTAGAGAATAAACTGGACAAGCTCCGTTTGAGACTATCCTACCAACGGGACATTAGAAACTGTTATATCTTAAACAAACTGTATAAGGCAATAGGCAAACAAGAAAATGCTCACCCAGAAGGGACGCACCTGGAGGCTGGGTCCATACACACCTGGAGGCTGGGTTCATACACACCTGGAGGCTGGGTCCATACACACCTGGAGGCTGGGTCCATACACACCTGGAGGCTGGGTCCATACACACCTGGAGGCTGGGGACTTTAATGCAGTGAAACTTAAATCCATTCTAACATCATGGCAAATGTGCAACCAGAAGAAAAACAACTCTAGACCACCTTTACTTAACACACATAGAGGCGTACAAAGTTTTCCCTCACCCTCTATTTGGCAAATCTGACCGTGATTCTATCCTCCTGATTCATGCTTACAAGAAGAAACTAAAGGTTCTGTTTTGGACTGTTTTGCTAGCATTTGCTAGTTTTGCTACTGGAATGTGATCCGGGATTCATCTGATAGCATTGAGGAGTACACCACATCAGTCACCAGCTTCATCAATTAGTGCATCGATGAAGTTGTCGCCACAGTGACCGTACATACATATCCCAACCAGAAGCCATGTATTACAGACAACATCAGCACTCAGCTAAAGGCTACAGCTGAAGCTTTCAAGGAGCGGGACACTAATCCAGACACTTATAAGAAATCCCGCTATACCCTCAGATGAACCATCAAACAGGCAAAGCATCAATACAGGACTAAGATGGCATCCTACAACGCCATCTCTGATGCTTGTCAGATGGGGCAGGGCTTTAAACAATGCTACCTTATATAATGTTACTTACCCTACATTATTCATCTCATATGCATACGTATATACTGTACTCTACATCATCGACTGCATCCTTATGTAATACATGTATCACTAGCCACTTTAACTATGCCACTTTGTTTACTTTGTCTACATACTCATCTTATATGTATATACTGTACTCGATACCATCTACTGTATGCTGCTCTGTACCATCACTCATTCATATATCCTTATGTACATATTCTTTATCCCCTTACACTGTGTATAAGACAGTAGTTTTAGAATTGTTAGTTAGATTACTTGTTGGTTATCACTGCATTGTCGGAACTAGAAGCACAAGCATTTCGCTACACTCGCATTAACATCTGCTAACCATGTGTATGTGACAAATAAAATTTGATTTGATTTGATTTGATTTGCAAACTATTAAGGATTACAAAGGGACACCCAGCCGCAAGCTGCCCAGTGACACGAGAATACCAGACAAGCTAAATGCTTTCTATGATTTCTTCGAGTCAGGCAAACTGAAGAATGCATGAGAGCATCAGCTGTTCAGGACGACTGTGTGATCACGCTCTCCGTTGTCCATGTGAGTAAGACCTTTAAACAGGTCAGTATTCACAAGGCCGCTGGGCCAGATGGATGACCTGGATGTGTACTCAGAGCAAGCGTGGACCAACGGGCAAGTATCTTCAGTGACATTTTCAACCTCTCCCTGACAGAGTCTGTGAAACCTACTGGTTTCAAGCAGACCACCATAGTCCCTGAGCCCAATAACGCCAAAGTTACCTGTCTAAATGACTACCGCCCCGTAGCACTCACGTCTGAATCCATGAAGTGTTTTGAAAGGCTGGTCACGGCTCACATCAATGCCATCATACCAGAAATCCTAGACACACTCCAATTTGGATACCACCCCAACAGATCCATAGATGACACAATCTCAATTGCACTCCACACTGCCCTTTCCCACCTGGACAAAAGGAACACCTGTGTGAGAATGCTGTTCATTGACTACAGCTTAGCATTCAACACCATAGTGCCCTCAAATCTCATCACTAAGCTAAGAACCATTTGACTATACATCTGCCTCCGCATTTGGATCCTGGACTTCCTGACTGGCCACCTCCAGGTGGTAAGGGTAGGCAACAACACATCTGCCACTCTGATCTTCAACACGGGGCCCCTCAGGGGTGTGTGCTCAGCCCCCTCTTTACTCCCTGTTCACCCACGACTGCGTGGCTAAGCACAACTCCAACAGCATTGTTAAGTTTGACGACGACACACCGGACGTAGGCCTGATCACCGACAACGATGAGACAGACTATAAGGAGGAGGTCAGAGACGTGCCAGGACAACAACCTCAACATGAGCAAGACAAAGGAGCTGATCGTGGACTACAGGAAAATGAGGGCCGAGCACGCTCCCATTCACATCAATGGGGCAGTCCACATCACCAACAAACTATCATGGTCCAAACACCGGAGGTAGGTGACACCTTAATTTGGGAGGATGTGCTCTTTCTAATGGCTGGAGTGGAATGGGTGGAATGCTATTAAATACATGTTTTCCATGTGTTTGATGACATTCCATTGACCCTGTTCCAGCCATTACTATGAGCCGTCCTCACCTCAGCAGCCTCCACTGGGTCCATACACACCGAGACGGTTGTGAAGAGGGCACAACAATGCCCATTCCCCCTCAGGAGCCGGAAAATATTTGGCATGGGTCCTTGGATCCTCAAACACTTCTACAGCTGCACCATCAAGAGCATCCTGACTGTTTGCATCACCGGCTGGTATGGCAACTGCTCGGTCTCTGACCGCAAGACAGTACAGAGGGTAGTGCGTACGGCCCAGTACATCACTGGGGCCAAGCTTCCTGCCATCCAGGACCTCTATACCAGGCAGTGTCAGAGGAAGGCCCTAAAAATGGTCAAATACTCCAGCCACCCTAGTCATAAACTGTTCTCCCTGCTACCGCATGGCAAGCGGAAGCAGATGGCCAAGTCTAGGTCCACGAGGCTTCTAAACATCTTCTACCCCCAAACCATGAGACTGCTGAACAACGAATCAAATAGCTATCTGGACTATTTGCATTGACCCGCTTTTTTTTACGCTTCTGCTACTGTTTGTTATCTATGCATAGTTTACCCCTACCTACATGTACATATTACCTCAATTACCTCAACTAACCTGTTCCCCCACAGAGAGTTGTATGAGAGAGAGTTGTCTGAGAGAGAGTAGTCTGAGAGAGAGTTGTATGAGAGAGAGTAGCCTGAGAGAGAGTTGTATGAGAGAGAGTAGTCTGAGAGAGAGTTGTATGAGAGAGATAGTAGTCTGAGAGAGAGTTGTATGAGAGAGAGTTGTCTGAGAGAGAGTTGTATGAGAGAGAGTAGCCTGAGAGAGAGTTGTATGAGAGAGAGTTTTCTGAGAGAGAGTTGTATGAGAGAGAGTAGTCTGAGAGAGAGTTGTCTGAGAGAGAATAGTATGAGAGAGAGTTGTCTGAGAGAGGGTTGTCTGAGAGAGTTGTATGAGAGAGAGTTGTCTGAGAGAGAGTAGTCTGAGAGAGAGAGTTGTATGAGAGAGAGTTGTCTGAGAGAGAGTTGTATGAGAGAGAGTTGTCTGAGAGAGAGTTGTCTGAGAGAGAGTTGTCTGAGAGAGAGTAGTCTGAGAGAGAGTAGTCTGAGAGAGAGTTGTCTGAGAGAGAGTTGTCTGAGAGAGAGTTGTCTGAGAGACAGTTGTCTGTATGTGTAATGTTTTTTTTACCCCTTTTTCTCCCCAATTTCATGGAATCCAATTGTTTTTAGTAGCTACTATCTTGTCTCATGGCTACAACTCCCGTACGGCTCGGGAGAGAAGAAGGTTGAAAGTCATGCGTCCTCCGATACACAACCCAACCAAGCCGCACTGCTTCTTAACACAGCGCGCATCCAACCCGGAAGCCAGCCACACCAATGTGTCGAAGGAAACACTGTGCACCTGGCAACCTTGGTTAGCGCGCACTGCGCCCAGCCCGCCACAGGAGTCGCTGGTGCGTGATGAGACAAGGACATCCCTACCGGCCAAGCCCTCCCTAACCCGGACGACGCTAGGCCAATTTTGCGTCGCCCCACGGACCTCCTGGTCGCGGCAGGTTACGACAGAGCCTGGGTGCGAACCCAGAGTCTCTGATGGCACAGCTGGTGCTGCAGTACAGCGCCCTTAACCACTGCGTCACCCGGGAGGCCGTAGGTGTAATTATCTACCTTATCTATACACTTTTGTATATCATCTACCTCACTTGCTTTGGCAATGTTAACACGTTTCCCAATGCCAATAAAGCCCCTTGAATTGAATTGAATTGAATTGAGAGAGAGAGAGAGAGAGAGAGAGAGAGAGAGAGAGAGAGAGAGAGAGAGAGAGAGAGAGATGGAGGGATGAGAGGAGAAAGGGAGGGACGAGAGAGGGAGAGAGGGATGAGAGAAAAGAGGGAGGGAAGAGAGAGGGATGAGATATAGGAGAGAACATAAACGTGTGATCAAAGCGTGTCTTGGCTCAGAGCCTGAGCTCTCCTCTCCTTATCCCCAGAACTGGGCTATCAGCTGAGCCAGTGTCCCCAGCAAGCAGTTGCTCGCTGCACACATGTACACACAAACATACACACACACAAACACATGCACATTCACCATATGCACACACACATATTCACACACACTAATAGCAGCACTGAAACATGCACACACATACCTCCTTCTCAGTGTCCTTTCATTGTGGTTTGATGTCGTTTCTGATTCTTAATACCCACCACTCCAGATCCCCAAACATTGAGAGTGAACCGCAGAGGGCAATTCAGTAGATTTAACTTTATTTCTCTCTCTCACTTTCCCCTCTTCTCTTTGCAAACCTTCGCTCAGGGAAACTAAATCTATAACCAGCTTAGGCGTGTTGATGCATCAGACATTTTTAATTAGCGGTATTGAAAAGAGAGAGCAGCTCAGTTAAGAACGTTCGCAGAGTGGAGGTGTGGAGAGGGAGAAAGAGAGAGAGAGAGAGAGAGAGAAAGAAAGAGAGGAGAAGCAATGGACCAGCGTACCCTCATGTGTCTAGTTCTTTATTCATTTCTCCTCTCTCACATGGGATGGAGGGGTGCTCTTGAAGAGAACATGGATGCTGAGACACCATTCTAATGTCCTCCTCTCTATCTCCCTTCTTTCTTCTCTCTTTCTCCCCTCTTTCTCCCTTCCTTCTCCTCTCTTTCTCCCTTCTTTCTCCCATCTTTCTTCTATCTTTCTCCCTTATTTCTCCTCTCTTTCTCCATTCTTTCTCCATTCTTTCTCCATTCTTTCTCCCTTCTTTCTCCTCTCTTTCTCCCTTCTTTCTCCTCTCTTTTTCTCCTCTCTTTCTCCCTTCTTTCTCCTCTCTTTCTCCCTTATTTCTTCTATCTTTCTCCCTTCCTTCTCCCTTCTTTCTCCCTTCTTTCTTCTCTCTTTATCCCTTCTTTCTCCCTTCTTTCTTCTCTCTTTCTCCCTTCTTTCTTCTATTTTTCTCCCTTCTTTCTTCTATCTTTCTCCCTTCGTTCTCCTCTCTTTCTCCCTTCTTTCTCCCTTCTTTCTTCTCTCTTTCTTCCCTCTTTCTCCTCTCTTTCTCCCTTCTTTCTCCTCTCTTTCTCCTCTCTTTCTCCCTTCTTTCTTCTCTCTTTCTCCCTTATTTCTCCCTTCTTTCTCCTCTCTTTCTCCCTTCATTCTCCTCTCTTTCTCCCTTCCTTCTCCCCTCTTTCTCCTCTCTTTCTCCCTTCTTTCTTCTCTCTTTCTCTTCTTTCTCCCTTCTTTCTCCCTTATTTCTTCTTTCTCCCTTCCTTCTCCCTTCTTTCTCCCTTCTTTCTCATCTCTTTCTCCATTCTGTCCCCCTTCTTTCTCCTCTCTTTCTATCTTCTTTCTCCTCTCTTTCTCCCTTCTTTCTCATCTCTTTCTCCATTCTGTCCCCCTTCTTTCTCCTCTCTTTCTATCTTCTTTCTCCTCTCTTTCTCCCATCTTTCTCCCTTCTTTCTCCTCTCTTTCTCTCTTCTTTCTCCTCTCTTTCTCACTTCCTTCTCCCCTCTTTCTCCTCTCTTTCTCCCTTCTTTCTCCTCTCTTTCTCTCTTCTTTCTCCTCTTTTTCTCCCTTCTTTTTCCCTTCTTTCTCCTCTCTTTCGACCTTCTTTCTCCCTTCTTTCTCCTCTCTTTCTCCTCTCTTTCTCCTATCTTTCTCCTCTCTTTCTCTCTTCCTTCTCTTCTCTTTCTCCCTTATTTCTTCTCTCTTTCTCCCTTCTTTCTCCTCTCTTTCTGTCTTCCTTCTCCCTTCTTTCTCCTCTCTTTCTCTCTTCCTTCTCCTCTCTTTCTCCCTTCTTTCTCTCTTTCTCCCTTCTTTCTCCTCTCTTTCTCCCTTCTTTCTCGTCTCTTTCCTTTGAAGCCTGTCTTAAACAGTACCAACAAAAGACACATTGTCTTTAGAAATTAACAATGAATGATAAAAGGATTTACAAATAATCTGAACCTCCTGGTCTACTGTATATGGACCTGAACCTTCTAGTCTAGTGGGTATTGACCTGAACCGTCTAGTCTAGTGGGTATTGACCTGAACCTTCTGGTCTAGTGTGATTGACCTGAACTTTGTAGACTAGTGGGTATCAACCTAAACCACCTGGTCTAGTGGGAATGTACTTATTGTACCTTCTAGTGGGTATTGACCTGAACTTTCTATTCTAGTGAGTATTGACCTGAAGCTTATTTTCTAGTGGGTATTGACTTGAACCATTTCATGGGTATTGACCTGAATATTCTACACTAGTGGGTATTGACCTGAAATGTCTAAACTAGTGGGTATTGACCTGAACCTTCTAGACTAGTGGGTATTGACCTAAACCATTTCACGGATGTTGACCTGAATCTTCTAGACTAGTGGGTATTGACCTGAACCTTCTAGACTAGTGGGTATTTACCTGAAACACTGTGTCTAGTGGGTATTGACCTGAAACCCCTTGTCTAGTGGGTATTGAGCTGAATCTTCCAGTGGGTACTAACCTGAATCGTGTAGTGTACCAGGAATCAAGGTAGGACCCAAGTGCAGACTGTGTGAAGTAACATTGTTTATTGTAACCACAGTGGCAGGCATGCGACAGGTCAAGGCAGACAAGGGTGGATAATCTAGAGCAGAGGACAAGTTACTGGACGGCAGGCGCGGTCAGGGTCAGGTAGTGGTCAAGCGGGCGGGTACAGGGTCAGTACAGGCAAAAGTCAAAAACCAGGAGGCAGAGAACAAGAGTGACTAGTGAAAATGAGGAGTTGAGAAAAACCGCTGGTAGGCCTGAATAAACAAGACGAACTGGCAACAAACAGACAGAAGACACAGGCATAAATACACAGGTGATAATGGGGAAGATGGGCAACACCTGGAGGCGGGTGGAGACAAGCACAAGGTCAGGTGAATCAGATCAGATACATAGTGTGTATTTAGCTGAACCTTATGGCCAAGTGGGTATTGATCTGAACCTACTAGTCTAGTGGGCATTGACCTGAACCTTCTAGTTTAGTGGGTATTGACCTGAACCTTCTAGTCTAGTGGGTATTGACCTGAACCTTGTAGTCTGGTGGGTATTGACCTGACCCTTCTAGTCTAGTGGGTATTGACCTGAACCTTCTAGTTTAGTGGGTATTGATCTGAACCTTCTAGTCTAGTGGGTATTGACCTGAACCTTCTAGTCTAGTGGGTATTGACCTGAACCTTCTAGTTTAGTGGGTATTGCACTGAACCTTCTAGTTTAGTGGGTATTGATCTGAACCTTCTAGTCTGGTGGGTTTTGACCTGAACCGACTAATTTAGTTGGTATTGACCTGAACCTTCTAGTCTAGTGGGTATTGACCTGAACCTTCTAGTCTAGTGGGTATTGACCTGAACCTTCTAGTTCAGTGGGATTTGACCTGAACCTTGTAGTCTGGTGGGTATTGACCTGAACCTTCTAGTTTAGTGGGCTTTGACCTGAACCTTGTAGTTTAGTGGGATTTGACCTGAACGTTCTAGTTTAGTGGGATTTGGCCTGAACCTTCTAGTTTAGTGGGGTTTGACCTGAACCTTCTAGTTTAGTGGGGTTTGACCTGAACCTTGTAGTCTGGTGGGTATTTTCTTCCAGACTATAAGATCGGAGACAAGGTTTGTTCAGATAATAGACTGTCATTCAGATACAATTTTCCAGTAAATTCTCGTACATGGTCAGATTTGTGTATATTCTGGTCTCTAATTCCCTGACATGTGTTTAATCTAACCAGTATTTACCCATGATAGTCTCCATGACGTAACCTGTTTTAAGAGGGAGGTTGTAGATTGCTGCATTATTAGACCACAGAATCCCAGATAGAAAACTATGAATGGGGATGTTTGTTATCCTTGTATTGCAGGCCCGGTAAATAAACTCCTATCCCTGCTGTCTTAACATACTTGATATGGGTGGGAGTCTATGGCGTTCCATGCCGGGTAGTTCTAATGGCCTCCCATTGAGTGGGAAAGGAGTCAGAATATGTTGGAAAGTTGGAGGGGTCGAGAGAGGCATTGTAAAGCTCATCGAAATGGGTAGACCAAGGCGCAGCATTGATTTGGGTTCATCATATTTATATTAAATGTGAACCAGCAACAAAAACAAATGAGAGACACAAACAAACCAACGTACAGCCTTGTAGGGCTCAAAAGCAACAATACAAAAACAAGATCCCACAAACAACAGTTGGGAAAAAAGCCTGCCTAAATATGATCCCCAATCAGAGACAACGATAGACAGCTGCCTCTGATTGGGAACCATACCACGCCAACATAGAAAAACAAAAACTAGACTACACATAGAAATAATAAACTAGAACACCTACCAGTCACGGCCTGACCTTCTCCACCATAGAAAATAAAGGCTTTCTATGGTCAGTATGTAACAGGCATAGAGAGAGGAGAGTGGAAAGGCAGTGTTTCCTTGTCCCCCTTGGCTACATTAATGTAATGTATTCTATTTACACTATATTTACTAACAGTAGTCCCATTCTAATCACATCCTTGTTGGGATAAATTGGATTAAGGAACGCTGGGAAGGTCCGAGTGTGTTTATCCAAAGAGGGAGGACAGTGTGTGTAATGTGCCTAATCAACACTGTGTGTGTGTGTGCGTGCGTGCGTGTGTGTGCATGTGCGTGTGTGTGTGCATTCTCTGACCTGGTCACTCCACTGTGTTGATGTTGGGGTGATACTGTAATGACCAACCAGATCTCACAGTCTCACAACAGAATTAGACGTTCATCCATGTTTCTCAAATTTCGAAGTTGTTCCAAACGTTGCATTTCAAACGGTTTAAGTTTAAGCTCAGATACTAACTCTGTATGGTTAAGGTAAGGGTTAAGGTTTGGGATAGGCTTTAAACAAAAATATAAAAAATAACTTTCTATCACTGGACACATGGAATCAGAGGCAGATGGAATAAGAGGTGGATGGAATTGGAGGTGGATGGAATCAGAGGCGGATGGAATTAGATGTGGATGGAATCAGAGGCAGATGGAATCAGAGGCGGGTGTAATCAGAGGCGGATGTAATCAGAGGCAGATGGAATCAGAGGCAGATGGAAGCAGAGGTGGATGGAATCAGAGGCAGATGGAATCAGAGGCGGATGGAATCAGATGTAGATGGAATCAGAGGCAGATGGAGTCAGAGGTAGATGCTTACGCCCATCCGCCATCCCTGTTCACAACACACTAGAAAAAAAAAACGACTTCAAAGTAACAACAAGCGCTCACTGTTGCCCCCTAGTGGCCCGTTTCCACCTCATCTCCCAACGTCCTCAGACATGGATGGACGTGGAATACTGACTTGTGGGGTGGGACCTGCCAGGGAATGAGAGCCTTCATAAGATCTCAGGCTGAATAGGCCTCCGATGGTTCCCCTGCTCTGCCTGTCATATCATAACATGAATGGCATATACAGCATACTAAAACGTTTATTTGTGAATGAATGTCTTATTCAATGTAAAATACCTCAAAAGAGTATCTTTGATCACTATTGATGAGTTTTGATCTAAGCTCTTAATAAATAATCCTCTGTGTAGGTCAGGCTGTTAAATGTGGCGTGCTGGGTAATGAGTGCGGGGATCTATCTATCTATCAGGTCCAGGGTGGAGTGATGCTCCATGGGTAGTTTTCAGTTTTCCTCCACCTCGTTAATAATTTAAAAGAACTCAGCAATCAAACCAAAACTCAATTTAATTACCTTGTACAGTAGCTCATCCATATGCATGAGCCCAAGCCTATTTAGACGGGAGAGATACTGTCACGCTACACGGCACTCTGATAAATGGAATCCAAAATCCCTCTTTCCCTCTCACCATCCTATTCACATTTTTTCAATCTCGGATTCTTTTTTTTGCTGTCTCACTTTCTCCCTCCATGTCTTTCTCTGTCTGTCTGTCTGTCTGTCTGTCTGTCTGTCTGTCTGTCTGTCTGTCTGTCTGTCTGTCTGTCTGTCTGTCTGTCTGTCTGTCTGTCTGTCTGTCTGTCTGTCTGTCTGTCTGTCTGTCTGTCTGTCCGTCTGTCTGTCTGTCCTTCCGTCCGTCCATCTGTCTGTCCGTCTGTCTCTGTGTGTACACATGCACACTTGTGTGTTGTGAATGTATAAGATATTGCAAGTATGAATTGAGCTTGAGAGGTAGAGAAAGTGACCAAACAGGATGTTGTATGGGGAGGGAGAGCATTATGTTTTTACCTTCATTTATATATGCAAGTCAGCTAAAATCAAAATTCTTATTTACAAGTAGTTACCACTGCTCACACAATGATTTCCCAGTCAACACAGTCACAGTCAACACAGTCACAGTCAACACAGTTACTGCTGCGTACACAATGATATCTCAGTCAACACTGTCACAGTCAACACAGTCACAGTCAACACAGTTACAGTCAACCCAGTTACAGCTGCGTACACAATGATATCTCAGTCAACACTGTCACAGTCAACACAGTCACAGTCAACACAGTTACCGCTGCGTACACAATGATATCTCAGTCAACACTGTCACAGTCAACACAGTCACAGTCAACACAGTTACCGCTGCTTACACAATGATATCTCAGTCAACACTGTCACAGTCAACACAGTCACAGTCAACCCATTTACCGCTGCTTACACAATGATATCTCAGTCAACACAGTCACAGTCAACACAGTCACAGTCAACACAGTCACAGTCAACATATTTACAACTGCTTACACAATGATTTCTCAGTCAACACTGTCACAGTCAACACAGTCACAGTCAACACAGTCACAGTCAACACAGTCACAGTCAACACTGTCACAGTCAACACAGTCACAGTCAACCCAGTTACCGCTGCTTACAAAATGCTATCTCAGTCAACACAGTCACAGTCAACACAGTCACAGTCAACACAGTCACAGTCAACATATTTACAACTGCTTACACAATGATATCTCAGTCAACACTGTCACAGTCAACACAGTCACAGTCAACACAGTCACAGTCAACATATTTACAACTGCTTACACAATGATATCTCAGTCAACACTGTCACAGTCAACACAGGTACAGTCAACACAGACACAGTCAACATATTTACAACTGCTTACACAATGATATCTCAGTCAACACTGTCACAGTCAACACTGTCACAGTCAACACAGTCACAGTCAACATATTTACAACTGCTTACACAATGATATCTCAGTCAACACTGCCACAGTCAACACAGTTACAGTCAACATATTTACAACTGCTAACAAAACTCCTGTAGGCTCTACACTCAACAGTCAAATACACACAGGAGCATGCACTCACACACAATTTGTGAACTGATATCAACGTTTGTAAATGTTTGTCTGTGCATACATGCATGTGTTTGTGTGTGTGTGTCTGTCTGTGTGTGTGGGTGTGTATTTTTGTGTCCATATGTGTGTGTGTGTGTGTGTGTGTGTGTGTGTGTGTGTGTGTGTGTGTGTGTGTCCACATGTACAGTATGTGTCTGTGAACTTGGGGTCTTGATTTCCCTCTGTATTCCTGGAAACATGGGATTCATGATGAGCTGTGAGGTAGATGTACACTACCTCCTCATCCCACATCCCTGCCCTGAAAAACAAACACAAGAAAATCAAAGACAGAGCATAGAGGTGACAATCACCCTTTCTATCTGTCCACTAGGCTTTAGACAGGGGTTGATACATCACCCTTTCTATCCGTCCACTAGGCTTCAGACAGGGGTTGATACATCACCCTTTCTATCCGTCCACTAGGCTTCAGATAGGGGTTGATACATCACCGTTTCTATCCGTCCACTAGGCTTCAGATAGGGGTTGATACATCACCCTTTCTACCTGTCCACTAGGCTTCAGACAGGGGTTGATACATCACCCTTTCTATCTGTCCACTGGGCTTTAGACAGGGGTTGATACATCACCCTTTCTATCCGACCACTAGGCTTCAGACAGGGGTTGATACATCACCCTTTCTATCCGACCACTAGGCTTTAGACAGGGGTTGATACATCACCCTTTCTATCCGTCCACTAGGCTTCAGACAGGGGTTGATACATCACCCTTTCTATCTGTCCACTGGGCTTTAGACAGGGGTTGATACATCACCCTTTCTATCCGACCACTAGGCTTCAGACAGGGGTTGATACATCACCCTTTCTATCCGACCACTATGCTTTAGACAGGGGTTGATACATCACCCTTTCTATCTGTCCACTATGCTTTAGACAGGGGTTGATACATCACCCTTTCTATCCAACCACTAGGCTTTAGACAGGGGTTGATACATCACCCTTTCTATCCGACCACTAGGCTTTAGACAGGGGTTGATACATCACCCTTTCTATCCGACCACTAGGCTTTCCTTTTCTTCTATCCTCTGTTGTCTTTTCTTGCTATAAATACATGATGACCTTGTGTCCATCACCTGCGTTTGCGTCTGTAGTTTTTCTATGAGATGTTGGCAATTGCAATTGTCAAACTTCAGTAAAAGCAAAAAGTAAATACTATACATCAAATGACTGAATTCAACAGATTTTCTTGATATTTTTTATTTTACGGACAACACTCAGACAACACTCAGACATCATTTACAAACGCAGTGTTTGTGTTTAGTGAGTCCGCCAGATCAGAGGCAGTAGGGGTGACAAAAGGTAATATTGATAGGTACGTGAATTGGAACGTATTGCTGTCCTGCTTGAGTATTCTAAATGTAATGAGTACTTTTGGGTGTCAGGGGAAATGTGTGGGATTAAAAAGTACATTATTTTCTTTAGGAATGTAGTGGAGTAAAAGTGAATATAATTAGTATATACAATGCCGATGTTAAAAGTTAGCAGTACTATAGATCCCCATAGTGAATGCTAGCTAGCTGAAGCCTTGTTAAAAGTTAGCAGTACTATAGATCCCCATAGTGAATGCTAGCTAGCTGAAGCCTTGTTAAAAGTTAGCAGTACTATAGATCCCCATAGTGAATGCTAGCTAGCTGAAGCCTTGTTAAAAGTTAGCAGTACTATAGATCCGCATAGTGAATGCTAGCTAGCTGAAGCCTTGTTAAAAGTTAGCAGTACTATAGATCCCCATAGTGAATGCTAGCTAGCTGAAGCCTTGCCCAAAAAGGACTGATGTTAATAGTAGACCTACATAATATGTTTAGCTAATTTGCAAATATATAGCCTCTTGTTTTTTATCTGCACTGGCTTTCTCCAGCATGAGAGCATCTGTAGCCCCATTGTTCTATTCCCAGCATGCTCTCCTTTGGTGCTAGCTATCTGCTGGCTTTGAAAGTTGAGGCTGATATCAGGATAAAGTGGCTATAAGAGAGACTGGTATATGGGGGAGTGACGGTCTTGTTTGGGGGCAATCTCCTGGGTCTAACACTGACAGCATCAGACCACAGGAGGGTCACATGGGAAGGCTGGGCTGTGGTAAGAGTTGCATGCATCTGTGTGTGAGGGGGGAGTGGTTGTGTATTAGTGTGTGTATATAGTTCTCTGTGTGTGTGTGTGTGTGTGTGTGTGTGTGTGTGTGTGTGTGTGTGTGTGTGTGTGTGTGTGTGTGTGTGTGTGAGGAGAAGTAAAGAGGATGGAGTGGGGAAGCGGAGTGGTAATCACAAACTGCCACAGGCGGTTATCCAGACCGGCAGCTTGCCCACACCACGCATCCAGGCGCACACACACACACACACACACACGCGCGCACGCAAGCACGCACACACACACACACACACACACGCACGCACACACACACACAAACACACACGTCGTCCCTACCACTGGCCAAATGGAGGTTTATCAGACGCCTAGCGTAGAAAACTGTCCGTTTTTTCTCAATGAATTAGAGGTGTCAGGAGACACCTGTTGGCCAAATTTATTTATTTATTTTCTTATGTATTCATTTTGGGGTACTGTTGGTTACAACTTTGAGTTGTATAGACAAATGGAGGCACATGGGAACTGAAGAAAAAAAAGATAATAGACAGCGGAAGAGAAAGAGAGGGAGAGAGAGAGAGAAGGAGAGGGATAGAGAGATAGAGATAGAGAGAGAGATAGAGAGAGAGAGGGATAGAGAGGGAGAGAGAGAGAGAAGGAGAGGGATAGAGAGATAGAGATAGAGAGAGAGATAGAGAGAGAGGGATAGAGAGAGAGAGAGAGAGAGAAGGAGAGGGATAGAGAGATAGAGATAGAGAGAGAGATAGAGAGAGAGAGGGATAGAGAGGGAGAGAGAGAGGGGGGGGGGTGGCGAAGGAAACGTCCTTATCCAGTCTCCAGCTGTTTAATGTCAGGATTTGGGTCATTAATGTTACACATTCAATCTGGGATTTAAATGGTCCTACTGAAGAGGAATGCTATATACAGAATATATAAACTCAGCAAAAAAATTTAAGTCCCTTTTTCAGGACATTTCGACATGGCAACGTCATAGGATGCCACCATTCCAACAAGTCAGTTTTTGTCAAATTTCTACACTGCTAGAGCTGCCCTGGTCAATTGTGGCAAAAGTTTGGGGATGGCCCTTTCCTGTTTTAGCATGACAATGCCCCCAGTGCACAAAGCGAAGTCCATACAGAAATGGTTTGTCGAGATCAGTGTGGAAGAACTTGACTGGCCTGCACAGAGCCCTGACATCCACCCCATCGAACAGCTTTGGCATGAATTTGAACGTTGATTGCGAGCCAGGCCTAATCGCCCAACATCAGTGCCTGACCTCACTAATGCTCTTGTGGCTGAATGGAAGCAAGTCCCCGCAGCAATGTTCCAACATCTAGTGGAAAGCCTTCCCAGAAGAGTGGAGTTTGCTATAGCAGCAAAGGGGGGACCAACTCCATATTGATGCCCATGATTTTGGAATGAGATGTTCGACGAGCAGGTGTAAACATATTTTCGGTCATGTAATGTATTTACAGTATATAAACCCAGCAAAAAAAGTAACGTCCCTTTTTCAGGACCCTGTCTTTCAAAGATAATTTGTAAAAATCAAAATAACTTCACAGATCTTCATTGTAAAGGGTTTAACCTCTTCAGTCGACCCTCTACTTTTTTGAACATTCTGTTAAAAATCGCGCAACATTTCAGCACCCTGCTACTCATGCCAGGAATATAGTATATGCATTTGCTTAGTCTGTGTGGATAGAAAACACTCAGACGTTTAAAAAACTGGTTGAATCACTGCTGTGGCTTTACCAGAACGGCATTTACATCGAAAAGCACAGGAAAAACTGATCACTGAAAATGGGGAAAATATATCCATGCGCTACTTGAACCCTTTGATAAACGTGAACCACAATTAATTGACTGAGGTTGCAGTACCTACAGCTTCCACAGGGTGTCTAGAGTCTTGTCATTTCCCTTCGAGTTTTTTCTTGGTCAAACACATACAGGACACCGTATCTAATCCGGTCTAGGACCGGATATTTTCGTTGAGTTTCTAGCCGGACATTTTTCCAGACGGACAGCTAATGATCTTTACATCGCCTCCTGATGAATTTTATCGCTTATTAACGTTTACTAATACCTAAAGTTGCATTACAAACGTATTTCGAAGTGTTTTGTGAAAGTTTATCGTCGACTTTTTGAATTTTAAAAAATGACGTTACGTTTTGAAACGATGTTTTTTTCGTTTATCACACAGTCTACATATAACGATATCTAGGCTTTATATGGACCGATTTAATCGAAATAAAGACCCAAATAGTGTTTATGGGACATCTAGGAGTGCCAACAAAGAAGATGGTGAAAGGTAATGAATGTTTTCTATTTTATTGTGCGGTTTGTGTAACGCCGAAATGCTAATTATTTTGTTTACGTCCCCTGTGGGTCTTTTGGGGTGTTGCATGCTATCAGATAATAGCTTCTCATGCTTTCGCCGAAAAGCATTTTAAAAATCTGACTTGTTGCCTGGATTCACAACGAGTGTAGCTTTAATTCGATACCATGCATGTGTATTTTAATGAACTTTTGAGTTTTAACCTGTTGCTTCTACTCGGGACGCTTGCGTCCCAACTAGAGCTCTGGAAATGCAAATGCGCTACGCTAAATGCTAATGGTATTAGTTAAAACTCAAAAGTTCATTAAAATACACATGCGCATTTGCATTTCCAGAGTTCTAGTTGGGACGCAAGCGTCCCGGGTAGAAGCAACAGGTTAAACACTGTTTCCCATAAACAATTAATGAACACGCACCTGTGGAACGGTCGTTAAGACACTAACAGCTTACAGACGGTAGGCAATTAAGGTCACAGTTATGAAAAAATCACACCTGCAGGACAGTTACAGGATGGCAACGAAAACTATCTGATTTACAACAGGAATGCACAATCCCTCCATCAGTGCTCAGACTGTCCGCAATAGGCTGAGAGAGGCTGGCCTGAGGGCTTGTAGGCCTGTAGTAAGGCAGGTCCTCACGAGACATCATCGGCAACAACGTCACCTATGTGCACAAACCCACCGTCGCTGGAGCAGACAGGACGGGCAAAAAGTGCTCTTCATTTTGATGATTTGATATGTATATATCGTAGAAGGAATGAGCGTTACACTGAGGCCTGTACTCTGGAGCGGGATTGATTTGGAGGTGAGGGTCCATCATGGTCTGGGGCGGTGTGGCACAGCATCATCGGACTGAGCTTGTTGTCATTGCAGGCAATCTCAACGCTGTGCATTAAAGGGAAGACATCCTCCTCCTCATGTGGTAGCCTTCCTGCAGGCTCATCCTGACATGACCCTCCAGCATGACAACGCTGTGTGTTACAGGGAAGACATCCTCCTCCCTCATGTGGTAGCCTTCCTGCAGGCTCATCCTGACATGACCCTCCAGCATGACAATGCCACCAGCCATTCCGCTCGTTCAGTGCGTGATTTCCTGCAAGACAGGAATGTCAGTGTTCTGCCATGGCCAGCGAAGAGCCCGGATCTCAAACCCATTGAGCACGTCTGGGAGCTGATGGATCGGAGGGTGAGGGCTAGGGCCTTTTCCCCCAAGAAATGTCCGGGAACTTGCAGGTACCTTGGTGGAAAAGTGGGGTAACATCTCACAGCAAGAACTGGCAAATCTGTTGCAGTCCATGAGGAGGAGATGCACTGCAGTACTTAATGCAGCTGGTGGCCACACCAGATACTGTCTGTTACTTTTGATTTTGACCTCCCCTTTGTTTAGGGACACATTATTCCATTTCTGTTAGTCAAATGTCTGTGGAACATGTTCAGTTTATGTCTGTTGTTGAATCTTGTTATGTTCATACAAATATTTACCCATATTAAATTTGCTGAAAATAAATGCAGTTGACATTGAGAGGACTTTTTAAAAATATATATATACAGTTGAAGTCGTGAGTTTAACTTCTTCGAGATAGGGGCTCTCTTTTAATTTTTGGATAAAAAACGTTCCTGTTTTAAACAAGATATTTTGTCACGAAAAGATGCTCGACTATGCATGTAATTGACAGCTTTGGAAAGAAAAAACTCTGACGTTTCCAAAACTGCAAAGATATTATCTGTGAGTGCCCCAGAACTAATGCTACAGGCGGAACCAAGATGAAATTTCATACAGGAAATGGTCCAGATTTTGAATGCGCTGTGTTCCAATGTCTCCTTATATGGCTGTGAATGCGCCAGGAATGAGCCTGCACTTTCTGTCGTTTCCGCAAGGTGTCTGCAGCATTGTGACGTATTTGTAGGCATATCATTGGAAGATTGACCATAAGAGACTACATTTACCAGGTTTCCGCCCGGTGTCCTCCGTCGAAATTATTGCACAATCTCCAGCTCCATGCGCGTTTACATTTTCTTCAGAGGAGAAAGTCAACTGCCACGAAAGATTTATCATCGATAGATATGTGAAAAACACCTTGAGGGTTGATTCTAAACAACGTTTGCCATGTTTCTGTCGATATTATGGAGTTAATTTGGAAAAAAGTTTGCGTTGTAATGACATAATTTTCGTTTTTTTTCTTACCCAAACGTGATGAACAAAACGGAGCGATTTGTCCTACACAAATAATATTTTGGGAAAAACTGAACATTTGCTATCTAACTGAGAGTCTCGTCATTGAAAATGCTTTTCTTGTTTTTGTGAAAATGTTGCATGCTGAATGCTAGGCTTAATGCTATGCTAGCTATCAATACTCTTACACAAATGCTTGTTTAGCTATGGTTCAAAAGCATATTTTGAAAATCTGAGATGACAGTGTTGTTAACAAAAGGCTAAGCTTGAGAGCAAATATATTTATTTAATTTCATTTTCGATTTTCATGAATAGTTAACGTTGAGTTATGGTAATGAGCTTGACGCTATAAATAGGATCCCGGATACAGGATTGCTCGTCGCAACAGGTTAAATACACCTTAGCCAAATACATTTTAACTCAGTTTTTCACAATTCCTTACATTTAATCCTACTAAAACTTCCCTGTCATTAGGTCAGTTAGGATCACCACTTTCTTTTAAGAGTGTGAAATGTCAGAATAATAGAGAGAATGATTTATTTCAGATTTAATGTCTTCCATCACATTCCCAGTGGGTCAGAAGTTTATTTGCTAGCATTGTCTTTAAATTGTTTAACTTGGATCAAACGTTTCGGGAAGCCTTCTACAAGCTCCCCACAATAAGTTGGGTGAATTTTGACCCATTCCTCTTGACAGAGCTGGTGTAACTGAGTCAGGTTTGTAGGCCTCCTTGCTCGCACACACTTTTTCAGTTCTGCTTACAAATTTTCTACAAGATTGAGGTCAGGGATTTGTGTTGGCCACTCCAATACCTTGACTTTGTTTTCCTTAAGCCGTTTTGCCACAACTTCATTGTCCATTTGGAAGACCCATTTTTGACAAAGCTTTAACTTCCTGACTGATGTCTTGAGATGTTGCTTCAATATATCCACATAATTTTCCTACCTCATGATGCCATCTATTTTGTGAAGTGCACCAGTCCCTCCTGCAGCAAATCATCCCCACAACATGATGCTGCCACCCCCGTGCTTCACGGTTGAGATGGTGTTCCTCGGCTTGCAAGCCTCCCCCTTTTTCCTCGTAACATAACAATGGTCATTATGGTAAAACAGTTCTATTTTTGTTTCATCAGACTAGAGGACATTTCTCCAAAAAGTATGATCTTTTGTCCCCATGTTTAGTTGCAAACCATTTTCTGGCTTTTTTATAGGGGTTTTGGAGCAGTGGCTTCTTCCTTGCTGAGCGGCCTTTCAGGTTATGTCAATATAGGACTCGTTTTACTGTGGATATATATACTTTGTACCTCTTTCCGGCAAAATTCACAAGGTCCTCTGCTGTTGTTCTGGGATTGATTTGCACTTTTTGCACCAAAGTACGTTAATCTCTAGAAGACAGAACGCGTCTCTTTCCTGAGCGGTATGATTGCTGCGTGGTACCATTGTGTTTATACTTGTGCACTATTGTTTGTACAGGTGAACGTGGTACCTTCAGTTGTTTGGAAATTGCTGCCAAGGATGAACCAGACGTGTGGATGTCTTGGCTGATTTCTTTGATTTTCCCATGATGCCAAGCAAAGAGGCACTGATTTTGAAGGGAGGCTTTGATGTATGTCCCCAGGTAGACCTCCAATTGACTCAAACGATGTAAATTAGCCTATCAGAAGCTTCTAAAAACATGACATAATTTTCTGGAATTTTCCAAGCTGTTTAAAGGCACAGTCAACTTCAACATCTTCTGACCCACTGGAATTGTGATACAGTGAATTATAAGTGAAATAATCAGTCTGTAAACAATGACTTGTGTCATGCACAAAGTAGATGTCCTAACCGACTTGCCAAACTATAGTTTGTTATCAAGACATTTGCGGAGTGGTTGAAAAACGAGTTTTAATGACTCCAACCTAAGTATATGTAAACTTCCGACTTCAACTGTATATGTATATATGCTAACAGACACACACACCAATCCCTAGACCACACCACCAGCTTGTTATCCAAACAGTCACATTGCTTTTTTCTGTACTCCCTTATTTTCTTGCAGAAACACTAGAGAAGACAGAGAAAATAGGGCTGAGTTATTACCACTTACACAAGGGATCCATTCACTTCTGGATGCATAGTGGAGCGCGCAGAGTGGAGAACACAGTGGAATGCAGAGTGGAGAGCAGAATGGAGAGCACAGTGGAGAGCAGAGTGGAGAGCAGAGTTGATTGCACAGTGGAGAGCACAGTGGAGAGCACAGTAAAGAACACAGTGGAGAGCACAGCGTAGAGCAGAGTTGAGAGCAGAGTGGAGAGCAGAGTTGAGAGCACAGAGGAATGCAGAGGGGAGAGCAGAGTGGAGAGCACAGTGGAGAGCAGAGTGGAGAGCACAGCTGAGAGCAGAGTGGAGAGAAGAGTGGAGAGAAGAGAGGAGAGCAGAGTGGAGAGAAGAGAGGAGAGCAGAGTGGAGAGCAGAGTGGAGAGAAGAGAGGAGAGCAGAGTGGAGAGAAGAGAGGAGAGCAGAGTGGAGAGAAGAGAGGAGAGCAGAGTGGAGAGCAGAGTGGAGAGCACAGCGGAGAACACATTGGAGAGCAGAGTGGAGAGGAGAGTGGAGAGAAGAGAGGAGAGCAGAGTGGAGAGCAGAGTGGAGAGCAGAGTGGAGAGCAGAGTGGAGAGAAGAGAGTAGAGCAGAGTGGAGATAAGAGAAGAGAGGAGAGCAGAGTGGAGAGAAGAGTGGAGAGCAGAGTGGAGAGAAGAGAGGAGAGCAGAGTGGAGAGCAGAGTGGAGAGCAGAGTGGAGAGGAGAGTGGAGAGAAGAGAGGAGAGCAGAGTGGAGAGCAGAGTGGAGAGCAGAGTGGAGAGAAGAGAGGAGAGCAGAGTGGAGAGAAGAGAAGAGAGGAGAGCAGAGTAGAGAGAAGAGAAGAGAGGAGAGCAGAGTGGAGAGAAGAGAGGAGAGCAGAGTGGAGAGCAGAGTGGAGAGAAGAGAGGAGAGCAGAGTGGAGAGCACAGCGGAGAGAAGAGAGGAGAGCAGAGTGGAGAGCAAAGGGACGTGAGAGGAGTAGAGGAGAGCAGAGTGGAGAGCAGAGTGGAGAGCAGAGTGGAGAGAAGAGAGGAGAGCAGAGTGGAGAGCAAAGGGACGTGAGAGGAGTAGAGGAGAGCAGAGTGGAGAGCAGAGTGGAGAGCAGAGTGGAGAGAAGAGAGGAGAGCAGAGTGGAGTGGAGAGCAAAGGGACGTGAGAGGAGTAGAGGAGACAGGAGGACCACTTTTTCTAAATCTCACCACACAGACACACATACATGTACACAAGAATCCTCACAACTGATCGCAATAAACCTCCTTTGCTCCCATTCCCCTCCTCTCTCCTCCCACTGACCCAGTCACACACACACATGCAAACACACACTTTGAAGTGGCTGATGATTGATGGGGGGCACTATGGTGGCCTGTCAAAACCTGACCTCTTCAATCACACTGTATATACCCCACTCACCTAGCAACCTCCTGTTCACTCAGGTTAACACACTCACACACTTGCCCGTGCGTTCAAACACACACCTCAATAGACAGATTGGTCTCAGTTGGTTGCCAGGGTAATATGGGTCACTGCCTGTTCAGCAAACTTTTCACACATCTGAGTGTCAGAAACAAAAAGCAAGAACACAATGGAATAAAAGGCATTAAGGTTGGTGGTGAGGGTGAGGGAGTTGATGAGGGTGAAGGAGTTGGTGAGGGTGAGTAAGGTGGTGAGGGAGTTGATGAGGGTGAGGGTGTTGTTGAGGGTGAGGCAGTTTGTGAGAGTGAGGTTGGTGGTGAGGGAGTTGTTGAGGGTGAGGCAGTTGGTGATGGTGAGGTTGGTGGTGAGGGTGAGGGAGTTGATGAGGGTGAGGTTGGTGGTGAGGGTGAGGGAGAGGTTGGTGGTGAGGGTGAGGGAGTTGGTGAGGGTGAGGCAGTTGGTGAGGGTGAGGGAGTTGGTGAGGGTGAGGGAGTTGATGAAGGTGAGGGAGTTGATGAGGGTGAGGGAGATGCTGAGGGTGAGGTTGGTGGTGATGGTAAGTTGGGAGAGGTTGGTAGTGAGGGTGAGGGGAGTTGATGAGGGTGAGGGAGTTGAGTGAGGGTGAGGTTGGTGGTGAGGGTGAGGTTGGTGGTGAGGGGTGAGGGAGAGGTTGGTGGTGAGGGGGTGAGGGAGTTGATTGATGGGTGAGAGAGTTGGTGAGGGTGAGGGTGAGGGAGTTGTTGAGGGTGAGGCAGTTGGTGAGGGAGAGGTTGGCAGTGAGGGTGAGGGAGATGGTGAGGGTGAGATTGGTGGTGAGGGTGAGGTTGGTGGTGAGGGTGAGGGTGAGGGAGTTGTTGAGGGTGAGGGAGTTGGTGAGGGTGAGGTTGGTGGTGAGGGTGAGGGAGTTTATGAGGGTGAGGTTGGTGGTGAGGTGAGGTGAGGGAATTTATGAGGGTGAGGTTTGTGGTTAGGGTGAGGGAGTTGATGAGGATGAGGTTGGTGGTGAGGGTGAGTGAGTTTATGAGGGTGAGGATGGTGTATAGGGTGAGGGTGAGGTTGGGGGTGAGGGTGAGGTTGGGGGTGAGGGTGATTGCTTTTGTGTAAGCAGAGTCACGTTTTTCTGATTGTTACACATAAATGAGTGTGTATTTGTTTGTTGAATATGATATACTTTTTGTGTTTGTTTATTAGTCTCTGTCAATGTGTATGTTATCTTCGGGTTTGAATTAGGGTTAGGGTTCAGGGGTTAGGGGTTAGGTTTAGGGTTAGGGTTAGGATTAGGTTTAGGTTTAGGGTTCAGGGGTTATGGGTTAGGGTTAGGTTTAGGTTTAGGTATAGGGTGTGTGTGTGTGTGTGTGTGTGTGTGTGTGTGTGTGTGTGTGTGTGTGTGTGTGTGTGTGTGTGTGTGTGTGTGTGTGTGTGTGTGTGTGTGTGTGTGTGTGTGTGTGTGTGTGTGTGTGTGTGTGTGTGTGTGTGTGTGTGTAAGAAAAAGACAGTAAGAGAATGAGAGCAGATGAAAAACAATGCATATCCTCTATGAGAAGTAGATTAGTCATATAAATAGACATGTATGGAAACTATGCTTACAAAATGGGTGGAATTTGCTTAGAGAGAAACCACTTAAAGAGAAACCTCTTAAAGGGAAACCTCTTAAAGGGAAACCTCTTAATGGGAAACCTCTTAAAGGGAAACATCTTAAAGGGAAACCTCTTAAAGGGAAACCTCTTAAAGGGAAACCTCTTAAAGGGAAACCTCTTAAAGGGAAATCTCTTAAAGGTAAACATCTTAAAGGGAAACATCTTAAAGGGAAACCTCTTAAAGGGAAATCTCTTAAAGGGAAATCTCTTAAAGGGAAACTTCTTAAAGGGTAATCTCTTAAAGGGAAACCTCTTAAAGGGAAACCTCTTAAAGGGAAATCTCTTAAAGGGAAATCTCTTAAAGGGAAACCTCTTAAAGCAGAAAAGTGATTTGGTTTTGTAATTCACATTCCATTCTCTTGGCCTGGGTTCCTTCTCTCTTTCCTCTCTTTGTTTCATGTTTTTCTATTGGTGTGTGTTTTCATTAATTTGAGCAGTCTGCCCATGTGAACGTGGTCATTGAGTCATATGAGAACGAATGTATGCATCTGTAACTCTTGTTTATGCATACAGGATCTTCCACTGTTAGTTACCTAAGAGATACGGTGTAATGTGATGAGGAGAACAACTGCAGAAATCTGTGAGTCAGATTCCACTAATGAGCTGGAATGCCCTTCAACCCTCTCTATGTTGTCGTATTCTACATCCCCTGAGGTAGAGCCATGCCCAACCATGTGTTTCCCCTCGGAAATATATGAGAGAGATAATGATGGGACACTGACACTGTATGTGTGTGTACGTGTGTGTGTGTCTGTGAATCTGTCTGTCTGTCTCCCTGTCTGTTTTATCTGTGGCAGTGATCGTGTCTGTGAGTGTAATCCGGTGTGGATTGTGATGGGAACATTATCTATCCCCTTAGACACGCTCTCAACATATTCCTCCTTTGGAACACTGCTGCTCTGCCGTCACAGTAATAAACACCGGGAATTCACTTCGACACACAAGAACCCCGGGCAGGATTTATGAAAAGGAGATTGGTATATATATATATATATATATTTTTTTTTTACATAACACACACACATACACACACATACACACACACACACTCAGAATACCAGGATTTTGGAAATAGAGATCACATTTAAATTCTCTCTTAAATGAGAGACACAAGGGGAGACAAAGGTGTACATGTGTTTTTAATCTAGCAGAAAGGATCCCACAGTTTTTCAATTTCCAACCCAGGCCTTGGATAAGGCCTTACACATTACTGTTTTGATAGCAATGGATCTTTCTACCCAACCCATGAATTTAGTCAGCAATTGAGTGCCAAAACCATCAAAAAGAAACCGGTCCTCCCCTGAAAGGCTTGAGAGATGATTACAGAAATAAACCAGTGAAGATGCATCATTCACTCATCTGTTAGACTTCAGGAAGAGAGATAGATGAGAGAGAAGAGAGATAGATGAGAGAGAAGAGAGAGGGATAACCTTAGAGTAATAGAAGTATGATGAGGGGACACATTTAAGCCTGAAACTCATTGCTCTAAGAAACACAGACTCTCACAAAGTCACATGGACACACTTTTTAGAACAGCGCAAAATACAATTTTTGTAGCAATCAGCGTTATGCAGCTCAGTAGAAACAAAATAGCAACCCATAAATAGTCATGATGTGTCATTTAAAAGTGGAGTAGCCTGGGAGGGGAGAGGAGATGAGAAGAGAGGAGAGGGGAAGAGATGGGAAGAGAAGAGAGGAGAGGGGAGGAGAAGGGGAGAGAAGAGAGGAGAGGGGAGGAGAAGAGAGGAGATGGGAAGAGAAGAGAGGAGAAGAGAGGACATGGGAAGAGAAGAGAGAAGATTGGAGGAGAAGAGAAGAGAAGAGAAGAGAAGAGAAAGAGAAGAGAAGAGAAGAGAAGAGAAGAGAAGAGAAGAGAAGAGAGGAGAGAAGAAAAGAGTTATGGGTGGGTGTGCTGCACTGGCGGTTGGTGCTGTTCACAATTATGGAGGACGAATTTAAAGCATGGACTTATTTATTTTATAGAATATTGGATGACTAAACAGTAAAGCTGTAAGAGTTCATTTATCTGCTGCACTGTTAATAAAAGGAGGTGCTTTGTAACACTTTAAGGAGACTAAACCTTAACGTTGATGGAGTATTGAAACACATCATCCTGAGATGTTTATTTTTGTGATCAAATGTTTCCTATTTAGTAATAATAATTGTCAACAAATATGAATACGGTGATTCAACATGAAGTTACACTCCCCCTCCCCCCATCCCATCCTACCCCAGGCCCTAAGGGAGGGGTGTCAGACTCATTTCATGGAGGGCCTAGTGTCTGCAGGGTTTTGTTTTTTCCTTTCAATTAAGACCTAGACAACCAGTTGAGGGGAGTTATTTGCTAATTAGTGACCTTAATTAATGAATCAAGTACAAGGAAGGAAGGAAAACCTGCGACACTAGGCCCTCCATGGAATGAGTTTGACACGTGACCTAAGGGATCAAATCAAATAAACATACATGTTTCAAAATAAAAAATAAATGACAACAATCTAGGCAGCACATCACAACGTGTTTCTGCAGCAAGAAGCCATTGGTTCAAAGTGTCTTCTTTAGCTCCATGAATGCGAGCGTTAGACAGCTCCATGAATGCGAGCGTTAGACAGCTCCATGAATGCGAGCGTTAGACAGCTCCATGAATGCGTGCGTTAGACAGCTCCATGAATGCGTGCGTTAGACAGCTCCCTGAATGCGAGCGTTAGACAGCTCCATGAATGCGTGCGTTAGACAGCTCCATGAATGCGTGCGTTAGACAGCTCCATGAATGCGAGCGTTAGACAGCTCCATGAATGCGAGCGTTAGACAGCTCCATGAATGCGAGCGTTAGACAGCTCCATGAATGCGTGCGTTAGACAGCTCCATGAATGCGAGCGTTAGACAGCTCCATGAATGCGTGCGTTAGACAGCTCCATGAATGCGAGCGTTAGACAGCTCCATGAATGCGAGCGTTAGACAGCTCCATGAATGCGTGCGTTAGACAGCTCCATGAATGCGAGCGTTAGACAGCTCCATGAATGCGAGCGTTAGACAGCTCCATGAATGCGTGCGTTAGACAGCTCCATGAATGCGAGCGTTAGACAGCTCCATGAATGCGAGCGTTAGACAGCTCCATATAAATCACATCAGAAAAAGGGAGTATCCGTTGATGAATAGAGAGTGAGAGTGTACGCTTCCATCGTACTGCAATAAAACATTTTCCAGTCGTTAGGCCAGCAAGAAGAATGCGCTTCTGACAGAGAGATAAATGAAGTAGAGAGAAATCATTTCAAAGTTAACAAAAGGAGATGCAGTAATATTGATTGACAACAGATGGGACAAGTTTGAAGCTACTTCATCCCAGAATATAGACACCAGAGGGCATTCCCAAACCATACGTAAGAAGGTACCAGGTTTATTTACATGACACAACGTACTTGAAGCATCAATCAAAATGTTCACATCAAACAATTCATGAGGAGTTAGATAAGTCCTGTGTCCAGTATTATAATGGATCTGTTGGTGATCAGCATTCTGAGAAGATATAATTCTGACACATTTTGAAACATAAAATGGTGTGTTAATCAAGTGTTGAGCAACACCTTACCAAAGACAGGGAGCACTAACGGACAGGGAGCACTAACGGACAGGGAGCACTAACGGACAGGGAGCACTAACGGACAGGGAGCACTAACGGACAGGGAGCACTAACGGACAGGGACCACTAACGGACAGGGAGCACTAACGGACAGGGAGCACTAACGGACAGGGAGCACTAACGGACAGGGAGCACTAATGGACAGGGAGCAGGAAGTACTAACGGACAGGGACCAGGGAGCACTAACGGACAGGGAGCACTAACGGACAGGGAGCACTAACGGACAGGGACCAGGGAGCACTAACAGACAGGGAGCACTAACGGACAGGGAGCACTAACGGACAGGGAGCACTACCGGACAGGGAGCACTAACGGACAGGGCGCACTAACGGACAGGGACCAGGGAGCACTAACGGACAGGGAGCACTAACGGACAGGGAGCACTAACGGACAGGGAGAACTAACGGACAGGGCGCACTAACGGACAGGGAGCACTAACGGACAGGGAGCACTAACGGACAGGGACCACTAACGGACAGGGAGCACTAACGGACATGGACCAGGGAGCACTAATGGACAGGGAGCACTAACGGACAGGGAGCACTAACGGACAGGGACCACTAATGGACAGGGACCACTAACGGACAGGGACCACTAACGGACAGGGACCAGGGAGCACTAATGGACAGGGAGCACTAACAGACAGGGAGCACTAACGGACAGGGAGCACGAATGGAAAGGGAGCAGGGAGCACTAATGGACATGGAGCACTAACGGACAGGGAGCACTAACGGAAAGGGAGATGGGAGCACTAATGGACAGGGACCACTAACGGACAGGGAGCACTAACGGACAGGGAGCAGGGATCACTAATTGACAGGGAGCAGGGAGCACTAATGGACAGGGAGCAGGGAGCACTTACGGACAGGGAGCAGGGAGCACTAATGGACCGGGAGCAGGGAGCACTAATGTACAGGGAGCACTAACGGACAGGGAGCAGGGAGCACTAACGGACAGGGAGCAGGGAGCACTAATGGACAGGGAGCACTAACGGACAGGGAGCAGGGAGCACTAATGGACAGGGAGCAGGGAGCACTAATGGACAGGGAGCACTAACAGACAGGGAGCACTAATGGACAGGGAGCAATAACGGACAGGGAGCAGGGAGCACTAATGGACAGGGAGCAATAACGGACAGGGAGCAGGGAGCACTAATGGACAGGGAGCACTAACGGACAGGGAGCACTAACGGAAAGGGAGCAGGGAGCACTAATGGACAGGTAGCAGGGAGCACTAATGGACAGGGAGCACTAATGGACAGGTAGCAGGGAGCACTAACAGACAGGGAGCACTAACGGACAGGGAGCCCTAACGGAAAGGGAGCAGGGAGCACTAATGGACAGGGAGCACTAACGGACAGGGAGCACTAACGGACAGGGAGCAGGGATCACTAATGGACAGGGAGCAGGGAGCACTAATGGACAGGGAGCACTAACGGAAAGGGAGCAGGGAGCACTAATGGACAGGGGGCACTAACGGACAGGGAGCAGGGAGCACTAACAGACAGGGAGCACTAATGGACAGGGAGCAGGGAGCACTAACAGACAGGGAGCACTAATGGACAGGGAGCACTAAAATAAAGGGAGTACTAACGGAAAGGGAGCAGGGAGCACTAATGGACAGGGAGCAGGGAGCACTAACGGACAGGGAGAACTAATGGACAGGGAGCACTAAAATAAAGGGAGGAGTAATGGACAGGGAGCAGGGAGCACTAATGGACAGGGAGCAGGGAGCACCAACGGAAAGGGAGCAGGGAGCACTAATGGACAGGGAGCACTAAAGGACAGGGAGCACTAACGGACAGGGAGCACTAACGGACAGGGGGCAGGGAGCACTAATGGACAGGGAGCAGGGAGCACTAACGGACAGGATGAACTAACGGACAGGGAGCACTAACGGACAGGATGAACTAACGGACAGGGAGCAGGGAGCACTAACAGACAGGGAGCACTAACGGACAGGGAGCACCAACGGAAAGGGAGCAGGGAGCACTAATGGACAGGGAGAAGGGAGCACTAACAGACAGGGAGCACTAACGTAAAGGGAGCAGGGAGCACTAATGGACAGGGAGCAGGGAGCAAGAACGGACAGGGAGCACTAACGGAAAGGGAGCACTAACGGAAAGGGAGGAGGGAGCACTAATGGACAGGGAGCAGGGAGCACTAACAGACAGGGAGCACTAACGGACAGGGAGCACTAACGGATAGGGAGCAGGGAGCACTAACGGAAAGGGAGCACTAACGGAAAGGTAGGAGGGAGCACTAATGGACAGGGAGCAGGGAGCACTAACAGACAGGGAGCACTAACGGACAGGGAGCACTAACGGAAAGGGAGCAGGGAGCACTAATGGACAGGGAGCACTAACGGACAGGGAGCACTAACGGACAGGGAGCAGGGAGCACTAACAGACAGGGAGCACTAACGGACAGGGAACACTAACGGAAAGGGAGCACTAACGGAAAGGGAGCAGGGAGCATTAATGGACAGGGAGCACTATCGGACAGGGAGCAGGGAGCACTAACAGACAGGGAGCACTAACGGACAGGGAGCACTAACGGAAAGGGAGCACTAACTTAAAGGGAGCACTAACGGACAGGGAGCAGGGAGCACTAACGGAAAGGGAGCAGGGAGCACTAATGGACAGGGAGCACTAACGGACAGGGAGCACTAACGTAAAGGGAGTACTAACGAAAAGGGAGCAGGGAGCACTAACGGACAGGGAGAACTAACGGAAAGGGAGCAGGGAGCACTAACGGACAGGGAGCACTAACGGACAGGGAGCAGGGAGCACTAATGGACAGGGAGCAGGGAGCACTAATGGACAGGGAGCACTAACGGACAGGGAGCACTAACGGACAGGGAGCACTAACGTAAAGGGAGTACTAACGGAAAGGGAGGAGGGAGCACTAATGGACAGGGAGCAGGGAGCACTAATGGACAGGGAGCACTAACGGACAGGGAGCACTAACGGAAAGGGAGCACTAACGGACAGGGAGCACTAACGGACAGGGAGCAGGGTGCACTAATGGACAGGGAGCAGGGAGCACTAATGGACAGGGAGCACTAACAGACAGGGAGCACTAACGGACCCGGAGCACTAACAGAAAGGGAGCAGGGAGCACTAATGGACAGGGAGCACTAACGGAAAGGGAGCAGGGAGCACTAACGGAAAGGGAGCACTAACGGAAAGGGAGGAGGGAGCACTAATGGACAGGGAGCAGGGAGCACTAACAGACAGGGAGCAGGGAGCAATAATGGACAGGGAGCAGGGAGCACTAATGGACAGGGAGCACTAACGGACAGGAGCACTAACGGACAGGGAGCACTAACGTAAAGGGAGTACTAACGGACAGGGAGCACTAACGGAAAGGGAGCAGGGAGCACTAATGGACAGGGAACACTAACGGACAGGGAGCACTAACGGACAGGGAGCACTAACGGACAGGGAGCAGGGATCACTAATGGACAGGGAGCAGGGAACACTAATGGACAGGGAGCAGGGAGCACTAATGGACAGGGAGCACTAACGGAAAGGGAGCAGGGAGCACTAACGGACTGGGAGCACTAACGGACTGGGAGCACTAACGGACAGGGAGCACTAACGGACAGGGAGCACTAACGGACAGGGAGCACTAATGGACAGGGAGCAGGGAGCACTAACGGACAGGCAGCACTAACGGACAGGGAGCAGGGAGCACCTCCGAAAAAGAGGGAAACGAGGCGGTGTTCTGGTCAGACTCCGAAAAAGGGCACATCGCGCACCACTCCCCAGCATTCTTCTTGCCAATGTCCAGTCTCTTGACAACAAGGTTGACGAAATCCGAGCAAGGGTAGCATTCCAGAGGGACATCAGAGACTGCAACGTTCTCTGCTTCACAGAAACATGGCTTACTGGGAAGACGCTATCCGATGCGGTGCAGCCAACGCATCGCGCCGACAGAAACAAACATCTTTCTGGTAAGAAGAGTGGCGGGGGCGTATGCCTCATGACTAACGAGACATGGTGTGATGAAGGAAACATACAGGAACTCAAATCCTTCTGTTCACCTGATTTAGAATTCCTCACAATCAAATGTAGACCGCATTATCTTCCAAGAGAATTCTCCTCGATTATAATCACAGCCGTATATATCCCCCCCAAGCAGACACATCGATGGCTCTGAACGAACTTTATTTAACTCTTTGCAAACTGGAAACCATTTATCCGGAGGCTGCATTCATTGTAGACTCCCTAAATTTTACCAGCATATCGATTGCGCAACCAGGGGTGGTAAAACCTTGGATCATTGTTACTCTAACTTCCGCGACGCATATAAGGCCCTGCCCCGCCCCCCTTTCGGAAAAGCTGACCACGACTCCATTTTGCTGATCCCTGCCTACAGGCAGAAACTAAAACAAGAGGCTCCCACGCTGACGTCTGTCCAACGCTGGTCAGACCAAGCTGACTCCACACTCCAAGACTGCTTCCATCACGTGGACTGGGACATGTTTCGTATTGCGTCAGATGGAAATATTGACGAATACGCTGATTCTGTGTGCGAGTTCATTAGAACGTGCGTCGAAGATGTCGTTCCCATAGCAACGATAAAAACATTCCCAATCCAGAAACCGTGGATTGATGGCAGCATTTGCGTGAAACTGAAAGCGCGAACCACTGCTTTTAATCAGGGCAAGGTGTCTGGTAATATGTCCGAATATAAACAATGCAGCTATTCCCTCCGCAAGGCTATTAAACAAGCTAAGCGTCAGTACAGAGACAAAGTGGAATCTCAATTCAATGGCTCAGACACAAGAGGCATGTGGCAGGGTCTACAGTCAATCACGGACTACAAGAAGAAACCCAGCCCAGTCACGGACCAGGATGTCTTGCTCCCAGGCAGACTAAATAACTTTTTTTGCCCGCTTTGAGGACAATACAGTGCCACTGACACGGCCTGCAACGAAAACATGCGGTCTCTCCTTCACTGCAGCCGAGGTGAGTAAGACATTTAAACGTGTTAACCCTCGCAAGGCTGCAGGCCCAGACGGCATCCCCAGCCGCGCCCTCAGAGCATGCGCAGACCAGCTGGCCGGTGTGTTTACGGACATATTCAATCAATCCCTATACCAGTCTGCTGTTCCCACATGCTTCAAGAGGGCCACCATTGTTCCTGTTCCCAAGAAAGCTAAGGTAACTGAGCTAAACGACTACCGCCCCGTAGCACTCACTTCCGTCATCATGAAGTGCTTTGAGAGACTAGTCAAGGACCATATCACCTCCACCCTACCTGACACCCTAGACCCACTCCAATTTGCTTACCGCCCAAATAGGTCCACAGACGATGCAATCTCAACCACACTGCACACTGCCCTAACCCACCTGGACAAGAGGAATACCTATGTGAGAATGCTGTTCATCGTCTACAGCTCGGCATTCAACACCATAGTACCCTCCAAGCTCGTCATCAAGCTCGAGACCCTGGGTCTCGACCCCGCCCTGTGCAACTGGGTACTGGACTTCCTGACGGGCCGCCCCCAGGTGGTGAGGGTAGGCAACAACATCTCCTCCCCACTGATCCTCAACACGGGGGCCCCACAAGGGTGCGTTCTGAGCCCTCTCCTGTACTCCCTGTTCACCCACGACTGCGTGGCCATGCACGCCTCCAACTCAATCATCAAGTTTGCGGACGACACAACAGTGGTAGGCTTGATTACCAACAACGACGAGACGGCCTACAGGGAGGAGGTGAGGGCCCTCGGAGTGTGGTGTCAGGAAAATAACCTCACACTCAACGTCAACAAACCTAAGGAGATGATTGTGGACTTCAGGAAACAGCAGAGGGAACACCCCCCTATCCACATCGATGGATCAGTAGTGGAGAGGGTAGCAAGTTTTGAGTTCCTCGGCATACACATCACAGACAAACTGAATTGGTCCACTCATACTGACAGCGTCGTGAAGAAGGCGCAGCAGCACCTCTTCAACCTCAGGAGGCTGAAGAAATTCGGCTTGTCACCAAAAGCACTCACAAACTTCTACAGATGCACAATCGAGAGCATCCTGGCGGGCTGTATCACCGCCTGGTACGGCAACTGCTCCGCCCTCAACCGTAAGGCTCTCCAGAGGGTAGTGAGGTCTGCACAACGCATCACCGGGGCAAACTACCTGCCCTCCAGGACACCTACACCACCCGATGTTACAGGAAGGCCATAAAGATCATCAAGGACATCAACCACCGAACCACTGCCTGTTCACCCCGCTATCATCCAGAAGGCGAGGTCAGTACAGGTGCATCAAAGCTGGGACCGAGAGACTGAAAAACAGCTTCTATCTCAAGGCCATCAGACTGTTAAACAGCCACCACTAACATTGAGTGGCTGCTGCCAACACACTGTCATTGACACTGACCCAACTCCAGCCACTTTAATAATGGGAATTGATGTAAATATATCACTAGCCACTTTAAACAATGCTACCTTATATAATGTTACTTACCCTACATTATTCATCTCATATGCATATGTATATACTGTACTCTAGATCATCGACTGCATTCTTATGTCACTAGCCACTTTAACTATGCCACTTTGTTTACTTTGTCTACATACTCATCTCATATGTATATACTGTACTCGATACCATCTACTGTATGCTGCTCTGTACCATCACTCATTCATATATCCTTATGTACATATTCCTTATCCCCTTACACTGTGTATAAGACAGTAGTTTTGGAATTGTTAGTTAGATTACTTGTTGGTTATCACTGCATTGTCGGAACTAGAAGCACAAGCATTTCGCTACACTCGCATTAACATCTGCTAACCATGTGTATGTGACAAATAAAATTTGATTTGATTTGATTTGATTTGACCAACGGACAAGGAGCACCAACGGACAGGGAGCACTAACGGACAGGGAGCAGGAAGCACTAACAGACAAGGAGCACCAACGGACAGGGAGCACTAACGGACAGGGAGCAGGGAGCACTAACGGACAAGGAGCACCAACGGACAGGGAGCACTAATGGACAGGGAGCACCAATGGAAAATATTGAAAATACTATTTTGCTGTTTCGAGTCTTGTCCAGTGCAGAATATGTTACCTTCTCTTTTGGTGTCGTCTCTCAAAAGCTTCTTAACACCATTATGATGTGTTTAGACCTGTCTAGTGAAGAATTAGATCCAGTTGTCTGGTGTCTAGATGTTTGACATCGTTCTATGTATTTGATCATGTGACATTTTATACCATTGTGGAAGGAACTGTCAAGCTCAGTGTTCAAACCACCAGCACCGAACTGGGGGTTGAACAGCAAAAGCATTGACTCGGCACGTGTCACTTCTGTAGGCAATCGTCTACTTCTTCGCTGAGGTTTAACGGGTGTTGGCCACCAATAAATGTTACATTACTGCCACCTACTAGACTGGGGTATAACTCCCTTTTTTATTTATTTTATTTCACCTTTATTTAACCAGGTAGGCTAGTTGAGAACAAGTTCTCATTTGCAACTGCGACCTGGCCAAGATAAAGCATAGCAGTGTGAACAGACAACACAGAGTTACACATGGAGTAAACAATTAACAAGTCAATAATACTGTAGAAAAAAGGAGAGTCTATATACATTGTGTGCAAAAGGCATGAGGAGGTAGGCGAATAATTACAATTTTGCAGATTAACACTGGAGTGATAAATGATCAGATGGTCATGTACAGGTAGAGATATTGGTGTGCAAAAGAGCAGAAAAGTAAATAAATAAAAACAGTATGGGGATGAGGTAGGTAAAAATGGGTGGGCTATTTACCGATAGACTATGTACAGCGGCAGCGATCGGTTAGCTGCTCAGATAGCAGATGTTTGAAGTTGGTGAGGGAGATACAAGTCTCCAACTTCAGAGATTTTGCAATTCGTTCCAGTCACAGGCAGCAGAGAACTGGAACGAAAGGCGGCCAAATGAGGTGTTGGCTTTAGGGATGATCAGTGAGATACACCTGCTGGAGCGCATGTTATGGGTGGGTGTTGCCATCGTGACCAGTGAACTGAGATAAGGCGGAGCGTTACCTAGCATGGACTTGTAGATGACCTGGAGCCAGTGGGTCTGGCGATGAATATGTAGCGAGGGCCAGCCGACTAGAGCATACAGGTCGCAGTGGTGGGTGGAATAAGGTGCTTTAGTGACAAAACGGATGGCACTGTGATAAACTGCATCCAGTTTGCTGAGTAGAGTGTTGGAAGCAATTTTGTAGATGACATCGCCGAAGTCGAGGATCGGTAGGATAGTCAGTTTTACTAGGGTAAGTTTGGCGGCGTGAGTGAAGGAGGCTTTGTTGCAGAATAGAAAGCCGACTCTTGATTTGATTTTCGATTGGAGATGTTTGATATGAGTCTGGAAGGAGAGTTTACAGTCTAGCCAGACACCTAGGTACTTATAGATGTCCACATATTCAAGGTCGGAACCATCCAGGGTGGTGATGCTAGTCAGGCGTGCGGGTGCAGGCAGCGAACGGTTGAAAAGCATGCATTTGGTTTTACTCGCGTTTAAGAGCAGTTGGAGGCCACGGAAGGAGTGTTGTATGGCATTGAAGCTCGTTTGGAGGTTAGATAGCACAGTGTCCAAGGACGTGCCGGAAGTAAATAGAATGGTGTCGTCTGCGTAGAGGTGGATCAGGGAATCGCCCGCAGCAAGAGCAACATCATTGATATATACAGAGAAAAGAGTCGGCCCGAGAATTGAACCCTGTGGCACCCCCATAGAGACTGCCAGAGGACCGGACAGCATGCCCTCCGATTTGACACACTGAACTCTGTCTGCAAAGTAATTGGTGACCAGGCAAGGCAGTCATCCGAAAGACCGAGGGACTTTGCTTGAAAAAATAAACAAGAATAAAAAATAAATAAATAAATACCCTATCATCTTACCCTACACTCACTAAAAACTAACCACCATACTCCACTATTTAATTATATTTAGTCCTACCTGAAAAGATGGGACACCACCACTTATTAACACATCCTGTAACATACATACACTAAGTTGACTGTCCCTTTAAACAGCTTGGAAAATCTCAGAAAATTATGTCATGGCTCTAGAAGCTTCTGATAGGCTAATTTACATAATTTGAGTCAATTGGAGGTGTACCTCTGGATGTATTTCAAGGCCTCCCTTCAAACTCAGTGCCTCTTTGCTTGACATCGTGGGAAAATCAAAATAAATCAGCCAAGACATCAGAAAAATTATTGTAGACCTCCACAAGTCTGATTCATCCTTGGGAGTAATTTCCAAAAGCCTGAAGGTACCATGTTTATCTGTACAAACAATAGTACACAAGTATAAACACCATGGGACCACACAGCTGCCATACCACTCAGGAAGGAGACGCGTTCTCTCCTGGAGATGAATGTACTTTGGTGCAAAATGTGCAAATCAATCCCAGGACAACAGCAACAGATCATAGAAAGATGCTGGAGGAAACAGGTACAAAATGATCTATATCCACTGTAAAACGAGTCCTATATCGACATAACCTGAAAGGCCACTAGGCAAGGAAGAAGCCACTGCTCCAAAACCGCCATAAAAAAGACAGACTACGGTTTGCAACTGCACGTGGGGTCAAAGATCGTACCTTTTGGAGAGATGTCCTCCGGTCCTGAAGAAATAAAAGTAGAACTGTTTGGCCATAATGACCGTTGTTGTGTTTGGAGGAAAAAGGGGGAGGCTTACCAGCCGAAGAACACCATCCCAAACATGAAGCACGGGGTGGCAGCATCATGTTGTGTGGGTGCATTGCTGCAGGAGAGACTGGTGCACTTCACAAAATAGATTGCTTCATGAGAAAGGAAATGTATGTGGATATATTGAATCAACATCTCAAGACATCAGTCAATAAGTTAAAGCTTGGTTGCAAATGGGTCTTCCAAATGAACAATGACCCCAAGCAAACTTCCAAAGTTGTGTCAAAATGGCTTAAGGACAACAAAGTCAAGGAATTGGAGTGGCCATCCCTGACCTCAATCCTATAGAAAATTTGGGCAGAACTGAAAAAGTGTGTGCGAGCAAGGAGGCCTACAAACCTGACTCAGTTACACCAGCTCTGTCAGGAGGAATGGGCCAAAATTCACCCAACTTATTGTGGTAAGCTTGTGGAAGGGAACCCAAAATGTTTGACCCAAGTTAATTAAACAATTTAAAGGCAATGCTACCCAATACTAATTGGTGTATGTAAACTTATGTCCCACTGGGAATGTGATGAAATACATAATTCTCTCATTTTACATTCTTAAAATAAAGTGGTGATCCTAACTGACCTAAAACAGGGAATTTTTACTGGGCTTGAATGTCAGGAATTGTGAAAAACTGAGTTAAAATGTATTTGGCTAAGGTGTATGTGACTTCAACTGTAAATTCCTCTCTGCAGCAGCCACCACATCCTCAATTTTCTGTGAATTCCATCCCTGCAGTACAGTTGATAACCATTGCTAAAAATCCACAAAATCCAATCTTATTAAAACATATATCACTTGTTGGCCTATCCCTCGGTACTGGTACACATCTACTACTCACACCACTCCTTAGATCTCTCCCCCCATCTTCCTTTACTTTCTGCACTGCCTCAGCATATGACAACTTCTGCACTACTCTAACCCTGGAAATCTGCCTCTCTCGCATCGGATATTGCTGATCCCCAGCCCCATGGGCACCCCTACAATTAACACACAGGCCAGAGATTTGAGTCTGTATGTTGACAGGAGCCTCTCTATGTTAGTGATGGCTGTTTATAGAAGCTGTTTTTCAGTCTGTCGGTCCCAGCTTTGATGCACCTGTACTGACCTCGCATTCTGGATGATAGCGGGGTGAACAGGCAGTGGCTCGGTGGTTGTTGTCCTTGATGATCTTTATGGCCTTCCGGTGACATCGGGTGTTGTAGGTGTCCTGGAGGGCAGGTAGTTTGCCCCCGGTGATGCGTTGTGCAGACCTCACTACCCTCTGGAGAGCCTTGCGGTTGAGGGCGGTGCAGTTGCCGTACCAGGCGGTGAGACAGCCTGACAGGATGCTCTCGATTGTGCATCTGTAAAAGTTTGTGAGTGTTTTAGGTGACAAGCCAAATTTCCTGAGGTAAAAAGGCGCTGTTGCGCCTTCTTCACCACGCTGTCTGTGTGGTGGACCATTTCAGTTTGTCCGTGATGTGTACACTGAGGAACTTAAAACTTTCCACTTTCTCCACTACTGTCCCTTCAATGTGGATTGGGGGTGCTCCCTCTGCTGTTTCCTGAAGACCACAATCATCTTCTTTGTTTTGTTGAGGTTGAGTGAGAGGTTATTTTCCTGACACCACACTCTGAGGGCCCTCACCTCCTCCCTGTAGACTGTCTCGTCCTATTTGGTAATCAAGCCTACCACTGTAGTGTCATCTGAAAACTTGATGATTGAGTTGGAAACGTGCATGCCACGCAGTCATGGGCGAACAGGGGGTACAGTAGAGGGCTGAGCAAGCACTCTTGTGGGGTCCCAGTGTTGAGGATCAGCGGAGTGGAGATGTTGTTTCCTACCTTTACCACCTGGGGGGCGGCCCGTCAGAGAGTCCAGGACCCAATTGCACAGGGTAGGGTCAAGACCCTGGGTCTCAAGCTTAATGACGAGTTTAGAGGGTACTATGGTATTAAATGCTGAGCTGTAGTCAATGAACAGTATTCTTACATAGGTATTCCTCTCGTCCAGATGGGATAGGGCAGTGTGCAGTGTGATGGCGATTGCATCGTCAGTGGACCTATTGGGTGCGATAAGCAAATTGGAGTGGGTCTAGGGTGACAGTTAGGATGGAGGTGATATGCTCCTTGACTAGTGTCTCAAAGCACTTCATGATGACAGAAGTGAGTGCAACAGGGCGATAGTAATTTAGTTCAGTTACTTTAGCTTTCTTGGGAACAGGAACAATGGTGGCCATATTGAAGCATGTGAGGACAGCAGACTGGGATAGGGATCGATTGAATATGTCCGTAAACACACCAGCCAGCTGGTCTGCGCATGCTCTGAGGACGCGGTTAGGGTTGCGTTCTGGGCCGGCAGCCTTGCGAGGGTTAACACGTTTAAATGTTTTAATATCGTTGGCCACCGAGAAGGAGAGCCCACAGGCTTTGGTAGCGGGCCGTGTTGGTGGCACTGTATTGTCCTGAAAGCGAGCAAAGAAGTTGTTTAATTTGTCTGAGAGCAAGACTTTGATGTCCGCGACGGGGCTGGTTTTCTTTTTGTAATCCGTGATTGACTGTAGACCCATTGCCACATGCATCTCCTGTTTGAGCCGTTGAATTACGACTGTACTTTGTCTCTATACTGACGATTAGCTTGTTTGATTGACTCGCGGAGGGAAAAGCTGCGCTATTTGTATCCAGTCATGTTTCTGGTCACCTTGCCCTGATTAAAAGCGGTGGTTCACACTTTCAGTTTTGCGCAAATGCTGCCATCAACCCACGGTTCCTGGTTAGGAAATGTTTTAATAGTCAGTGTGGATACGACATCACCGATGTACTTGCTAATAAACTCGCTCATCGAGTCAGCGTATACATCAATGCTGTTGTCTGAGGCTATCTGGAACATATCCCAGTCCACGTGATCGAAGCAATCATGAAGCGTGGAATCTGATTGGTCAGACCAGGATTGGAGAGACCTGAGCACGGGCATTTCCTGTTTTAGTTTCTGTCTATAGGCTGCGAGCAACAAAATGGTCAGATTTGCTGAAGGCAGGGGAGGGTTTTGTATGCATTGCGGAAGTTAGAGTAGCTAGCAGCCCGTGTCGCGCATTCGATATGCTGATAGAATTTAGGAAGTCTCGTTCTTGTAAGGGTTTTCTTCCTGGGAAGGAGAGGAGGACCAAAATGCAGCGTGGTTAGAGTTCATGTTCTTTAATTAATCAGAGAAACTCAACATGAACACAATACAAAACAATAAACGTGGCAAAAAAACGAAACAGTCCTATCTGGTGCAGAGAACACAGAGACAGGAAACAACCACCCACAAAACCCAACACAAAACAGGCTACCTAAATATGGTTCCCAATCAGAGACAATGACTAACACCTGCCTCTGATTGAGAACCATATCAGGCCAAACATAGAAATAGACAAACTAGACACACAACATAGAATGCCCACGCAGCTCACATTCTGACCAACACTAAAACAAGGAAAACACACAAGAACTATGGTCAGAATGTGACAGTTCTCAGGTAGGCTTTGTTAAAATCCCCTCTACAATAAATTCAGCCTCAGAAGGTTTCCAGTTTACATAAAGTCCAGTGAAGTTATTTTACAAGAACACTTCTAGTTACCTTCACCGATTCCACAGCACACACCCTGAAACCCCAAATGGATCAAGCTAAAGGCTATGGTTCACTTTATCCAAAATTGTCACTCCTACTGTCGCAGATGCATCTTTATCCTGACCCTTGGTGCAAGCCTTGGGCTCCAAGAACTTCACCACACCGACCTCCTCTGATACTCTCATTCACTTCCTTATCTACTCCTGTCTTCGATCCGGCATCAACCTCACTCTGCTTACACTTCCTACCGTTCTTCATAAAAAAACAATCTCATGTTTTTCCATCCTTTTTAACCAACTCAAGCTCACCCTCTTCCACACTCTCTCTCTTCAAACTCCTCTGCCTCTCTCTTTTTCCCTCCATTCCTCCTCCTTATTCCCAGTATACGTCTCCTTATGATAATACTGCACTGCTGCTGACAAACTGTGCATCTTGTTCTTGTCCTCTCAAGGGAAGCCATTTAACCGGCTGTCACAATCTCCGTACAATCAGCACAAACCCCTGGGGATGTAGCGTTCGACAGTGCATCCCCACATTGACAATCACGACTGTGGGAATGAGTGTCCTCACTGAACATAAATTTGCCTGACAGTTTTGATATCCATTCATCATGATCCATTACACCTCATGGCACAACAAGCTTATTACTAATATAGAAATAGACTTTTCTTTCTTCAAACATGTACAAAACATTGTGTGAAAGAATCATAAAGTCTAAACATTTTGAATTACCCGCAATCCTCTAAAATCCGTCATGTGTCAAAACGTAAGGAGATTAAAACTAGACTGGCTGTGCGGGACCATTTTACTGCCCCTATTGTTTCTAATCTGTCTAAATAAAGCATTGAAAAAAATTCCACCAAAAATATTCTCCACTGGCCCTTATCATCAATCCATATTTAGGCTATTAACAATTATTATTGCATTTCTAAACCATTGAATGTATGAGAAACGGCGTTTTTGTGTTTTAACACTGTCTTTTACATGCACACAACACTAAAACCACTAATATTAAGGATGAAGAACCACTTTGTGTCTTTCAGAAAACGTAATTTCTCTTATAAAAAAAACTTTCTGTGCATTAACACACTTCCATTTGGTTTACATTAAAACACCCGATCACAATTTATTTATTCAACTAGGCAAGTCAGTTAAGAACAAATTCTTATTTTCAATGACAGCCTAGGAACAGTGGGTTAACTGCCTCTTCAGGGGCAGAACAACAAATTTGTACCTTGTCAGCTTGGGGATTTAAACTTGCAACCTTCCAGTTACTAGTCCAATGCTCTAACCACTAGGCTACCCTGTGCCCTACTTTTCATGCTTTTCATTACACAATCATGTCGTTTTGAGACTTTCCATTCTTTAAAGTATATGGAGTCAAATGTAATACTATTTTGTGGTTGCTCTGGATAAGAGTGTCTGCTAAATGACTTAAATGTAAATGTAAATGAAATGGTCCCATCTTGTGTTAAAACGGTGTTGTACTTTTGGGAGTTAAAACCACACTAAATTGAGTGAATAGAAAACTCTCAGAGAGTTGCTAAACTGTATCTCACATTGCCATTTTACACTGTTCTGTGTCATTTTGAATTAACAATCAACTACAGCAGAATACATTTCACTTTCAGTTGACTTTCATTGAGTTATAAGGCAGTAAAGCCTTGTTTGAATATTTCACATTATGGTAGTTTGCAATTTGATTTTGTATCTTTGTTGGAAGCCAACTTACATCACTCACTACTTGCATTCCCGAATGCCGGTCAAAATAGGGAAAGAATACAGTACATGAAGACTATTGACACCAGGGGTACTCAACTCTGACCCTATAAGGTCCAGAGCCTGCAGGTTTTCTGTTCTACCTGATAAATAATTGCACACACCTGGTGTCCCAGGTCTTAATCAGTCCCTGACAACAATGGGAACAGTTGTAATGTTCCAGAGGCCTAACACCACCAGAACAACTATCTAACTAATGTTTTCTAGATATCCAACCACTTACAGATTGGATTAGTTTATCTTTGTGTGGCATAAGATAACAACAAAATATATGTAAATGCGAAAACACAGATATTGAATGAGACAATGAGGCCCCTCCCACATCTGTGGATAACTCCATACATTTAACTCCATGTCTCTGGTTACTATTAACAGAGTTAAAAGTACTCTGTCCCAGTGAACTCCAGTTATCAACACAAACTCCAGGGAGCATAACAATCTCTTGAGGGTTAAGCTAACTCTAGATATAGTCAATTTAACCCGAAAAAAATGTAACACTGTGATTTCAGCTATACTTGATTTACTGTGTGTCTTTCATATTCCTTTCAGCCAGCTCAATGTAACATTGATAGTTTAGACTACTACATGATACTTGAATTTGTCCTATACCAAGAAGGAGAATGATGGAGTGCTGAATCAGATGACCTGGCCTCCACAATCAGCCGACCTCAACCCTATTGAGAAGGACCACACAGTTAAGGAAAGCAGACAACAAGTGTTCAGCATATATGTGAACTTCTTCAAGACTGTTGGAAAAACATTCCAAGTGAAGCTGGTTGAGAGAATGCCAAGACTATGCAAAGCTGTCATCAATGCAAAGGGCGGCTACTTTGAATAATCTCAAATATAAAATATATTTTGATTCGTTTAACAATGTTTTGGTTACTACATATAATTTCATAGTTTTGATGTCTTGACTATTATTTTGTCAATGTAAAAAAAAAGTAAAAATAAAGAAAAACTCTCGAATTAGAAGGTTTTGACTGGTACTGTAAGTCATTCAGTAAGGAACATTCACTGTCTTCTTGGTAAGACAGGAACCAATACAGTTAGGAAAGCAAAGGCTAGCTCTTTCAAACAGACATTTGCATCCTGCAGCACTAATTCCAAAAAGTTCTGGGACACTGTAAAGTCCATGGAAAACAAGAGCACCTCCTCCCAGCTGCCCACTGCACTGAGGCTAGGAAACACTGTCACCAGCGATAAAGCATTTTTCTACGGCTGGCCATGCTTGCAACCTGGCTAACCCCAACCCAGGCCAACAGCTTTGCACCCGCCGCAGCAACTGGCCCAAGCAACTGCTTTATGACATTTTGTGCAGTATTATTTTAGTGCCTTTTTGCAAACAGGATGCATGCTTTGGAATATTTTTAAAAATTCTTTACAGGCTTCCATCTTTTCACTACGTCAATTAGGTTAGTATTGTGGAGTAACTACAATGTTGTTGATCATTCATCACTTTTCTCCTATCACAGCCATTCAACTCTGTATCTGTTTTAAAGTCACCATTGGTTTCATAGTGAAATCCCTGAGCAGTTTCCTTCCTCTTCGGCAACTGAGTTAGGAAGGACGCCTTTATCTTTGCAGAGACTGGGTGTATTGATACACCATCCAAAGTGTAATTAATAACTTTAGTGTGCTCAAATGTCTGCTTCTACCAATATGTTCCCTTTTTTGTAAGGCAATGTAAAACATCGCTAGTCTTTGTGGTTGAATCTGTGGTTGAAATTCACTGCTCGACTGAGGGACCTTACAGATAATTATATGTGTGGAGTACGGAGATGAGGTAGTCATTAAAAATCATGATAAACACTATTATTGGCCACAGAGTGAGTCCATGCAACGTATTATGTGGCTTGTTTTCACCCCTGAACGTATTAAGGCTTGTCAAAACAAGGGGGTGGAATACTTTTTGACTCAAGAAATTTCTTATTTTCTTTTTATTAATTTGTAAAAAATAAATCAATTAAACAACAGTTCCACTTTGACACTATTTGTTATTGTGCGCAGGCTATTGACAAAAAAATTGAAATGTAATCCATTTTAAATTCAGGCTGTAACACAACATAATTTGGAGAAAGTCAAGGGGTGATAATACTACTCTACTGCATCATCACTTTGCTCATTGTATATTTCCTTCTCGCATCTATAAGCTCTCATCCGTTCACCTTTTCCCTTCACTTGTGGTCTTCAGTGCCCAGCACAACACCTGTCTGTGACCAGGCGCAAAAACCTCTCCAAGCCTGACCTTCATACCATAACCCCTAACTGCTTCACATCCTACATTATTGTCATCATTGTAATGTTATAGTCAACAAACTAGTACCAACACGATACTAAACCCACAATCCATATGTGCAATCACAAAGTACAGTGTACAGCAAGCAGTTTAGCAGTTACACTGGCGGGCCCCAGTGGCAATACATGTTTAACACCCAAAGCTTTACCTCGACTTGGAAGAGTTGGGTAGCCTTATCCAGTTAGCTAACATTAGTATCATTCCTGTCTGTTTGAGTCAGGTTGTTAAGCAGGATAAATTAGCCACGTTAGTTCAGTGAAAGTTAAACTAAACAAAACATGCAATGAAATAGAGCTAGCTCTCTCTCACTGCTGCTTCTCCTTAGTTTTTGAAGAAATTAACTTGTTCCAATAGTTTATTTATCTTTCTTAGAGTCAACTACCCACCACACTTTATGCACTGCAGTACTAACTAGATGTAGCGTATGTTTGCAGTACAAGATTCATTCCCTAATCCTTTGATTGGATGGTTGAACAAGATGTTAGTTCATACTGCAAGAGCTCTGATAGGTTGGAGGACGTCCTCCGGAAGTTGCCATCATTACTGTGTAAGTCTATGGAAGGTGGGGTGAGAACCACGAGCCTCCTATGATTTGTTTTAAAGTCAATGTACCAAGAAGAGGAGGGAAAGTAGCTGTCCTCTGGCTACACCATGGTGCTGCTCTAGAGGGTGCTGTTGAGGCTACTGTAGACCTTCAATGGAAAACAGTATGTTTTAATCAGTTATTTGGTGTACTGAACTACATTTAGCATAATTTTATCTAAAAATTATAACTTTTCACAAATTCACCATGTTTATTTTTTATGAAATTCAATGAGTAGGATGATCCTCCCCTTTCTCCTCTGAGGAGCCTTCACAGGTATACTGTGTGTGTGTGTGTGTGTGTGTGTGTGTGTGTGTGTGTGTGTGTGTGTGTGTGTGTGTGTGTATGTAGTAAGTCCAGGGATTTATTAATAGCCATTCAATTGTGTTGGATGTAATGATAATACCACCAGTAGTAGCCTACTTGGAGACAGAAGTGCAAGCATTTGATGATGCTCAATTGGCCAATTGGGTCCAGTGTGACATCACAATATCATCTCGGGCTAGGGTCCAGTGTGACATCACAGTATCATCTCGGGATAGGGTCCAGTGTGACATCACAGTATCATCTCGGGATAGGGTCCAGTGTGACATCACAGTATCATCTCGGGCTAGGGTCCAGTGTGACATCATAGTATCATCTAGGGCTAGGGTCCAGTGTGACATCACAGTATCATCTAGGGCTAGGGTCCAGTGTGACATCACAGTATCATCTCGGGATAGGGTCCAGTGTGACATCACAGTATCATCTAGGGCTAGGGTCCAGTGTGACATCACAGTATCATCTCGGGCTAGGGTCCAGTGTGACATCACAATATCATCTCGGGATAGGGTCCAGTGTGACATCACAGTATCATCTAGGGCTAGGGTCCAGTGTGACATCATAGTATCATCTAGGGCTAGGGGCTAGGGACCAGTGTGACATCACAGTATCATCTAGGGCTACGGTCCAGTGTGATATCACAGTCCAGTGTGACATCTAGTGACAGTGTGACATCATAGTATCATCTAGGGCTAGGGTCCAGTGTGACATCAGGCTAGTATCATCTAGGGCTAGGGTCCAGTGTGACATCATAGTATCATCTAGGGCTAGGGTCCAGTGTGACATCATAGTATCATCTAGGGCTAGGGTCCAGTGTGACATCATAGTATCATCTAGGGCTAGGGGTCCAGTGTGACATCACAGTATCATCTAGGGCTAGGGGGGTCCAGTGTGATATCACAGTATCATCTAGGGCTAGGGTCCAGTGTGACATCACAGTATCATCTAGGGCTAGGATCCAGTGTGACATCATAGTATCATCAGTGTGACATCATAGTATCATCTAGGACATCACAGCTAGGGTCCAGTGTGATATCACAGTATCATCTAGGGCTAGGATCCAGTGTGACATCATAGTATCATCTAGGGCTAGGGTCCAGTGTGACATCATAGTATCATCTAGGGCTAGGGTCCAGTGTGACATCATAGTATCATCTAGGGCTAGGGTCCAGTGTGACATCATAGTATCATCTAGGGCTAGGGGCTATGGTCCAGTGTGACATCACAGTATCATCTAGGCTAGGGTCCAGTGTGATATCACAGTATCATCTAGGGCTAGGATCCAGTGTGACATCATAGTATCATCTAGGCTAGGGTCCAGTGTGACATCATAGTATCATCTAGGGCTAGGGTCCAGTGTGACATCACAGTATCATCTAGGGGCTGACATCATAGTAACATCCAGTGTGACATCATAGTATCATCTAGGGCTAGGTCCAGTGTGACATCATAGTATCATCTAGGGCTAGGGTCCAGTGTGACATCAGTATCATCTAGGGCTAGGGTCCAGTGTGGTATCATCTAGGGCTAGGGGCTATGGTCCAGTGTGACATCACAGTATCATCTAGTCCAGTGTGGCTAGGGCTAGGATCCAGTGACATCATAGATCATCTCAGGGTCCAGTGTGACATCATCTAGGGCTAGGGTCCAGTGTGACATCATAGTATCATCTAGGGCTAGGGTCCAGTGTGACATCATAGTATCATCTAGGGCTAGGGCTAGGGTCCAGTGTGACATCACAGTATCATCTAGGGCTAGGGTCCAGTGGTCAGTATCATCTAGGGCTGATCCAGTGTGACATCATGACATCATCATAGTATCATCTAGGGCTAGGGTCCAGTGTGATGACATCACAGTATCATCTAGGGCTAGTCCAGTGTGACATCATAGTAACATCTAGGGTCAGTGTGACATCATAGTATCATCTCTAGGGTCCAGTGTGATATCACAGTATCATCTAGTATCAGTGTGACATAGGGCTAGGGTCCAGGTGACATCATAGTATCATCTAGGGCTAGGGGTCCAGTGTGACATCATAGGGTCCAGTGTGACATCACAGTATCATCTAGGCTAGGGTCCAGTGTGATATCACAGTATCATCTAGGGCTAGGTCCAGTGTGACATCATAGTATCATCTAGGGCTAGGGTCCAGTGTGACATCATAGTATCATCTAGGGCTAGGGTCCAATGTGACATCACAGTATCATCTAGGGCTATCAGTGTGACATCATAGAATCATCTAGGGCTAGGGTCCAGTGTGACATCACAGTATCATCTGGGGCTAGGGTCCAGTATGACATCACAATATAATCTAGGGCTAGGGTCCAGTGTGACATCATAGTATCATCTAGTGTTAGGGTCCAGTGTGACATCACAGTATCATCTAGGGCTAGGGTCCAGTGTGACATCACAATATCATCTAGGGCTAGGGTCCAGTGTGACATCACAATATAATCTAGGGCTAGGGTCCAGTGTGACATCATAGTATCATCTAGGGCTAGGGGCTATGGTCCAGTGTGACATCACAGTATCATCTAGGGCTAGGGACCAGTGTGATATCACAGTATCATCTAGGGCTAGGATCCAGTGTGACATCATAGTATCATCTAGGGCTAGGGTCCAGTGTGACATCATAGTATCATCTAGGGCTAGGGTCCAGTGTGACATCATAGTATCATCTAGGGCTAGGGTCCAGTGTGACATCATAGTATCATCTAGGGCTAGGCTCCAGTGTGACATCATAGTATCATCTAGAGCTAGGATCCAGTGTGACATCACAGTATCATCTAGGGCTAGGGTCCAGTGTGACATCACAATATCATCTAGGGCTAGGGTCCAGTGTGACATCACAATATAATCTAGGGCTAGGGTCCAGTGTGACATCATAGTATCACCTAGGGCTAGGGTCCAGTGTGACATCACAATATCATCTAGGGCTAGGGTCCAGTGTGACATCACAATATAATCTAGGGCTAGGGTCCAGTGTGACATCATAGTATCATCTAGGGCTAGGGGCTATGGTCCAGTGTGACATCACAGTATCATCTAGGGCTAGGGACCAGTGTGATATCACAGTATCATCTAGGGCTAGGATCCAGTGTGACATCATAGTATCATCTAGGGCTAGGGTCCAGTGTGACATCATAGTATCATCTAGGGCTAGGGTCCAGTGTGACATCACAGTATCATCTAGGGCTAGGGTCCAGTGTGACATCATAGTATCATCTAGGGCTAGGGTCCAGTGTGACATCATAGTATCATCTAGGGCTAGGGTCCAGTGTGACATCATAGTATCATCTAGGGCTAGGGGCTATGGTCCAGTGTGACATCACAGTATCATCTAGGGCTAGGGTCCAGTGTGATATCACAGTATCATCTAGGGCTAGGATCCAGTGTGACATCATAGTATCATCTAGGGCTAGGGTCCAGTGTGACATCATAGTATCATCTAGGGCTAGGGTCCAGTGTGACATCACAGTATCATCTAGGGCTAGGATCCAGTGTGACATCATAGTAACATCTAGGGCTAGGGTCCAGTGTGACATCATAGTATCATCTAGGGCTACGGTCCAGTGTGATATCACAGTATCATCTAGGGCTAGGATCCAGTGTGACATCATAGTATCATCTAGGGCTAGGGTCCAGTGTGACATCATAGTATCATCTAGGGCTAGGGTCCAGTGTGACATCATAGTATCATCTAGGGCTAGGGGCTATGGTCCAGTGTGACATCACAGTATCATCTAGGGCTAGGGTCCAGTGTGATATCACAGTATCATCTAGGGCTAGGATCCAGTGTGACATCATAGTATCATCTAGGGCTAGGGTCCAGTGTGACATCATAGTATCATCTAGGGCTAGGGTCCAATGTGACATCACAGTATCATCTAGGGCTAGGAACCAGTGTGACATCATAGAATCATCTAGGGCTAGGGTCCAGTGTGACATCACAGTATCATCTGGGGCTAGGGTCCAGTATGACATCACAATATAATCTAGGGCTAGGGTCCAGTGTGACATCATAGTATCATCTAGTGTTAGGGTCCAGTGTGACATCACAGTATCATCTAGGGCTAGGGTCCAGTGTGACATCACAATATCATCTAGGGCTAGGGTCCAGTGTGACATCACAATATAATCTAGGGCTAGGGTCCAGTGTGACATCATAGTATCATCTAGGGCTAGGGGCTATGGTCCAGTGTGACATCACAGTATCATCTAGGGCTAGGGACCAGTGTGATATCACAGTATCATCTAGGGCTAGGATCCAGTGTGACATCATAGTATCATCTAGGGCTAGGGTCCAGTGTGACATCATAGTATCATCTAGGGCTAGGGTCCAGTGTGACATCATAGTATCATCTAGGGCTAGGGTCCAGTGTGACATCATAGTATCATCTAGGGCTAGGCTCCAGTGTGACATCATAGTATCATCTAGAGCTAGGGTCCAGTGTGACATCACAGTATCATCTAGGGCTAGGGTCCAGTGTGACATCACAATATCATCTAGGGCTAGGGTCCAGTGTGACATCACAATATAATCTAGGGCTAGGGTCCAGTGTGACATCATAGTATCACCTAGGGCTAGGGTCCAGTGTGACATCACAATATCATCTAGGGCTAGGGTCCAGTGTGACATCACAATATAATCTAGGGCTAGGGTCCAGTGTGACATCATAGTATCATCTAGGGCTAGGGGCTATGGTCCAGTGTGACATCACAGTATCATCTAGGGCTAGGGACCAGTGTGATATCACAGTATCATCTAGGGCTAGGATCCAGTGTGACATCATAGTATCATCTAGGGCTAGGGTCCAGTGTGACATCATAGTATCATCTAGGGCTAGGGTCCAGTGTGACATCACAGTATCATCTAGGGCTAGGGTCCAGTGTGACATCATAGTATCATCTAGGGCTAGGGTCCAGTGTGACATCATAGTATCATCTAGGGCTAGGCTCCAGTGTGACATCATAGTATCATCTAGAGCTAGGGTCCAGTGTGACATCACAGTATCATCTAGGGCTAGGGTCCAGTGTGACATCACAATATCATCTAGGGCTAGGGTCCAGTGTGACATCACAATATAATCTAGGGCTAGGGTCCAGTGTGACATCATAGTATCACCTAGGGCTAGGGTCCAGTGTGACATCACAGTGTCATCTAGGGCTAGGGTCCAGTGTGACATCACAATGTAATCTAGGGCTAGGGTCCAGTGTGACATCACAGTATCATCTAGGGCTAGGGTCCAGTGTGACATCACAGTATCATCTCGGGATAGGGTCCAGTGTGACATCATAGTATCATCTAGGGCTAGGGTCCAGTGTGACATCATAGTATCATCTAGGGCTAGGGTCCAGTGTGACATCATAGTATCATCTCGGGATAGGGTCCAGTGTGATATCATAGTATCATCTAGGGCTAGGGTCCAGTGTGACATCATAGTATCACCTAGGGCTAGGGTCCAGTGTGACATCACAGTATCATCTAGGGCTAGGGTCCTTTGTGACATCATAGTATCACCTAGGGCTAGGGTCCAGTGTGACATCACAGTATCATCTAGGGCTAGGGTCCAGTGTGACATCATAGTATCACCTAGGGCTAGGGTCCAGTGTGACATCATAGTATCACCTAGGGATAGGGTCCAGTGTGACATCATAGTATCATCTAGGGCTAGGGTCCAGTGTGACATCATAGTATCATCTAGGGCTAGGGTCCAGTGTGACATCATAGTATCACCTAGATCTAGGGTCCAGTGTGACATCACAATATAATCTAGGGCTAGGGTCCAGTGTGACATCACAGTATCATCTAAGGCTAGGGTCCAGTGTGACATCATAGTATCATCTAGGGCTAGGGTCCAGTGTGACATCATAGTATCATCTAGGGCTTAGGGTCCAGTGTGACATCACAGTATCATCTAGGGCTAGGGTCCAGTGTGACATCATAGTATCACCTAGGGCTAGGGTCCAGTGTGACATCATAGTATCACCTAGGGCTAGGGTCCAGTGTGACATCAGTATCAGTATCACATCACAGTATCATCTAGGGCTAGGGTCCAGTGTGACATCACAGTATCACCTAGGGCTAGGGTCCAGTGTGACATCACAGTATCACCTAGGGCTAGGGTCCAGTGTGACATCACAGTATCACCTAGGGCTAGGGTCCAGTGTGACATCACAGTATCACCTAGGGCTAGGGTCCAGTGTGACATCACAGTATCACCTAGGGCTAGGGTCCAGTGTGATAATTGGTGGCCAGTGTTTTGGTTGACTAATCCATTATGGCTTGTTTGGATCCTCTTTGGATCACTTTCTGATGATGACATATTGATAAATGATGTCCTTTTGAAGAAACACTTGGTCCATGCCTGGGGTACACATGGCCATGCGTCATAATTCAATTTAATGGGGCTTTATTGGCATGGTAAGCATGTGTTTAAATTGTCAACGCAAGTGAAATAGATAATAAACAAAAGTGAAATAAACAATAAACAAAAGTGAAATAAACAATAAACAAAAGTGAGAAGACACAAAACAACAAGTGCAGCTCAGTTCGTCCTCAGTTTGTTGGCAGTGTGCACATAGCATGTCTTCTCTCGAGAGCCAGGTCTGCTTATGGTGGCCTTTCTCAATAGCAAGGCTATGCTCACTGAGTCATTACATAGTCAAGGATTTGTCACAGGGGTCAGGTATTCTGCCACGGTGTAGTTTCTGTTTAGGAACAGATATCATTCCAATTTGCTAGTAGTTATCTTGCTGCTTTCTCATAAGTTGTTTGTGTCTAGTTGTGTTTCTGTCGGGGCTCTTTGTATTTGATCATTGTGTCTAGTATACCATCATTACCACAGGCCTTTTTAGGTTGGAGGGTTTTTATTTTGTCCTGTAGCTCATCCAATGTAATTAGAGAATTCAGTGGGTTCTGGTAAAATTCATCAGCTGATTCTAAATGTAGTAAATTATTATTATGTTTTGGCACTTGGCCGAAAAGGTTGGAGAAGTGGTTTATCTATTTAGGATAGATAGCTCTTGGTGTTGTTGTTTGTTTAGTGTGTTCCAATTGATTATTTTCTAATTCTATGGATTCTTCATTTCCATTGAGCTGATTTCTGACGTGTTGTTCCATCTTTCGCCATAGTGTATTTCCGTATTGTTTTAATGATTGATTGATGATGAAGGTGTCGACTCAGGATTCCTGGGTCCTCATGTTTTTTGTTGGATAGATTTCTCAATTTCTTTCTTAGGTTTTTGCATTCTTCATCAAATAATGTTTCATTGTTGTTAGTTTTCTTCGGGTTTTCTGCTTGAATTAAAATGATATATGTTAGGTGTTAGGTCACATATACTGTTCGGGCTTCTTATTGATAAGTTAACACATTCACTATTGAAGGGAAACATTTTGTCCCGTAAATTGTCTAGGAGGGATTGGTCCCCTCAAAGCCTACAATTAACTATTTACAGACCTAGCATTCTACAGAGCTGCAGGAGTTGTGACCTGTTCTTGTTAGCTGTTTTGTCATAGTTGTGTGTAGGGGAGGGGGAAGGGGGGGCATATTGGGGAAGGGATGCTGTCAACTCCATGTAGGTGTTTGTCTCCCTGTGTGCTGAGAGTGTCAGGTTCTTGTCCAGTTCTGGCATTTAGGTCTCCACATACAAATACTGTACATGTCTCTGGACCTGGAAATGGTTGTTCTCCCTCTCTAAGAAGCATTCTTCATTTAAAGTATGGGGGTTCTAGTAGGGGGATATAGGTAACACACCGGAAGACATTTTATTCTGTTGAGATACTTTCCTTATTTATTTGTAACCAGATTAAAAGTGTTCCTGTTTTAAATGATTTAATAGTGGGTTATGTCGGACCTATAGCAAATTAGCATATCCCCTGAGTCTCTTCCCTGTTTTACACCTGGTAGTTTGGTGGATGGGACACCCAGCACTCTGTAACCTAGAGGGAAACCAGTGGGTCCGTCTCCTCTATATCATGTTTTTTAGTAGAATAACAATGTCTGAATTGGTGGTTTGGACCATTAGGTTTGAGCAGAGCATGCTGAGCATCTGGCGAATACTCGTTACTAATACTCGTTAGGTGGCAGGATGTTGCTTGGTCGGGGGGCTGGGCCTGTTTGCCTGCTCAAGTCCTGGGCATATGTGCTGCTGTCACATTGAGGTCCTCGCTGCAGGGGGAGCGGGGGCAGGAGGGGTATAGGCCTATTCTGGGGGGGGCGACTTTATAGTGTGTGGCAGAGTTTGGTTTGGGTTGTCGGGTTGGGGTTGTCGACTGTTAGGGACGGGGGTGGTTCTCTGAGTGCAGGTACGGGGGGGGGGTCTTGCTGGTCTGGGTGTCATGTATTGTCATGTTATGTCTTGTTCCTGTTCTTTCTCTTCACTTCGTTTCCCCCTGCTGGTCGTATTAGGTTACCTTCTCTTCCTTTCCTTCCCCCAGCTGTTCCTCATCTCCTTTAACTACCTCGTTTACCCTCTCCCACCTGTTCCCTTTTTTCCCTCTGATTAGGTCTCTATTTCTCTCTCTGTTTCTGCTTCTGTCTTTGTCAGATTCTCGTTTGCTTCACCCTTGTCCCGTCCTGTCGTAATCTGCCTCTTCATCAGATGCTACGTGTGATCAGGTACCTCTGTCCTCTACAACCCGCGCCTACCCGGAGAGACCAGCAGTCTGTTGCCGCTAACCCTGCTTTATGATTTATTTGTCGCCCTCTCTGCGGGTTGTCTATTTTGTCAATCAATACATCTGAAGAGGATTTATGTCTTCCCTGTGTTTGGACATTAAAAGACTCTGTTTCTGTTAAACCGCTTTTGGGTCCTCACTCACCTGCATAACACTGGGAGGGAATCTTGCATGTCTGGGCGGGGTGCTCATTGTTCTGTTGCTCCGGTTGAGTGCAATTATTGTATTTACTCGCTGTATGGTGTCATGGTGAATGTATTTCTGTGGTAGCAGGGTGGATATGAGCACTCGTGTTTTAGGGAAAGTGGAAGAACCTTTTTCAATAACTCCCTTGACTGCTGGGCCCAAAGGTCATTTGTGCCTGTCTGAATTTTGGTGTGGCTGGGCGACCCTAGTCGGTCCTCTGAGAGCAGGATGCCGTGTGTTTGGACAGTGCAGTTTAGCCACTTTACAGAAGATAAGATAATTAGGTGTGTGCTCACATGTGTGCTATTTCACACATGTGCAAGTGCATGTGCTAATTAGAAATGTGTGTTTAAGAAAGTGTTTGTTTTCCTGCACAAATGTCCCATTTGAGTCTCCCTCTCTCTTCTCTCTCTCTCTCTCCATCTCTCTCTCTCGCTCTGTCTCTCTCTCTCTGTATGACTCATATGAAGGGTTCATATACAGTACTTTCACTCCACAACACTTGGTACTATCTCTGACCTCAAGGTTTCTCTCCTGCTCCCCTAGTTCTCTGTCTCTCTATAATAATATGAATCATTTCTCACTTTAATCTCAGGTCACGTCCCCCTGGAGTCCCAGAGAATCCCTGCATGCATACCAGCTGCTGGAACTGTGTATCTCTCTGTGAGTTTGTGTGTGTGTGTGTGTGTGTGCGTCTGTGTGTGTGTGTGCGTCTGTGTGTGTGTGTGTGTGTGTGTGTGTGTGTGTGTGTGTGTGTGTGTGTGCATGGATAAGGTGTCTGCCAGTGGCACTGAATCTGTGACCTGAGCCAAGAATAAGTCTTCCTCAGCATCATAAAATGAGATGTGACATGTCTTTCTCTTTCACCCTTATCTCTCTTTCCCTCCTTCCTTTATTCCCTCCTTCCCTCCTTCCCTTGTTCACATGCTGTGAGGCCGTATGCTCAGGGTTGGCTAGGCTGGTATATAGTAGTCCTCTTCAGAAGGTCTACTGCTGTGCTGAGAGGGCACACACACACACACACACACACACACACACACACACACACACACACTCATAGTGTCCATGGCAAGAGACAATTGAGCCATCATCATGGAGAGAATAGAGGGAATGAGCAGGAGAACATTTGGTAGAGACGCAGTCTGAGATCTGGTACAGTACTGAACCTCATTTATCGGGCTCTACTTTAACAAACCTAACTCAATGTGAAACCGAAGCGCAGTCTGTAGCGTTATAGGTTCAGGGTGTGTCTGAAATACTGTTGCTATTTTCACTTTGATAATTATCGGCGCACTTGCTGGCATTGCCGCGAAAGGGCTGGGATTTGATGAATAGACAAGTTGTGTGTGCTTCGTGGCTTGGCTCCTCAATAGCCAATCAGAACGTTCTCCATGGCAAAATATATGGTTGCTTCAAGTTGTGTATTTTTCTGTCTTTTATGTATTGACATGGAATCAACTTCAATTTAAATGTTAGTCAGTAACAGTTTGTTAAATGGCTTACAGAATCAAAATAACAAAATGTAGACCTTGTTGAATGTAGTGGAATTTATTTGGAAAGTTAAATGCTAATGTTACTGCTGTTTCCCACATGACAGGCCACAGGGAAGCTAGCTAATGGTACTGCTGTTTCCCACATGACAGGCCACAGGGAAGCTAGCTAATGCTACTGCTGTTTCTCACATGACAGGCCACAGAAAAGCTAGCTAATGCTACTGCTGTTTCTCACATGACAGGCCACAGGGAAGCTAGCTAATGCTACTGCTGTTTCCCACATGACAGGCCACAGGGAAGCTAGCTAATGCTACTGATGTTTCTCATATGACACGCCAAAGGGAAGCTAGGTAATGCTACTGCTGTTTCTCATATGACACGCCAAAGGGAAGCTAGGTAATGCTACTGCTGTTTCTCATATGACACGCCAAAGGGAAGCTAGGTAATGCTACTGCTGTTTCCCATATGGATGACAGGCCACAGTGAAATTAGCTAAAGTTAATGCTGTTTCTCATATGACAGGCCACAGGGAGCTAGCTAGTGATACTGCTGTTTCTCATAAGTATGACAGGCCACAGGGAGCTAGCTAGTGCTCCTGCTGTTTCTCATATGACACGCCAAAGGGAAGCTAGGTAATGCTACCGCTGTTTCTCATATGGATGACAGGCCACAGTGAAATTAGCTAACGTTAATGCTGTTTCTCATATGACAGGACATAGGGATGCTGGCTAATTCTACTGCTGTTTCTCATAAGTATGACATGCCACAGGGAGCTAGCTAGTGATACTGCTGTTTCTCATAAGTATGACAGGCCACAGGGAGCTAGCTAGTGATACTGCTGTTTCTCATATGACAGGACATATTGAAGATAATTAGTGCTACTGCTGTTTCTCAAACACAAGCTACAGGGAAGCTAGCTAGTGCCACTGCTGTTTCTCATATGTTTGACAGTCCACAGGGAAGCTAGCTAGTGCTGCTGTTTCTCATATATATATGACATGTCTCAGGGAAGCAATCTAGTGCTACTGCCATTAGTGCTGTGGTCTAGATAAGTGGCTTCACTGTCAAGCCTAAGCTATGGTGTAGTTAACCTCTGCAATTCAACTGCATTCTTTCTCAGAGGAGTCGATTGTGTTTGCATGTCCTTTCGTAGTGGGTAGACAATCCACACTTCACGCCTTAATGTACTTCTTGCATTTGCTAAGCGCATGCCTACTTAGCTGCTAGTTCAGAGACTGTTGTCATAGACAATGTCCAAACATCAGAGTTAGAAACTGCATACACACTGCTTTAATGGTTGTCATTAGCCGTGTGTTGTGACAGAGGATTTAACGACTCAATGCTTCCTCTGTCTGTGCTAAAGCATGTCAACTCTCTCTGCTACATTATAGGACTCACATTGTTTTATCTATTTCTGTCTTTGTGACATACTGTGGCTATGCAAAGCCAGATCTCTCAAATTCGAATTTGAAAAAGCTTCAAATCCGGCCACTAGGGGCAACATCGAGCGCTATTAGCATGAATTGGGCTTGGGTTATTTATAGGGTGTTAGGGACAAGGGTTGTGGGTGGGTGTAATCCTATGATTCTGGATCTGAAGGTTGCGTGTTCAATCCCAGTGGTAGAGGCTAGTTGACTTCTATTGTCATGAGTCATGGTCCTGGAGGCAGAACTGAGCCATGTCTCCTTTGGGGCGGCAGGGTAGCTTAGTGGTTAGAGCTTTGCAGCATTGGACTAGTAACCGGAAGGTTGCAAGTTCAAACCCCTGAGCTGACAAGGTACAAATCTGTCGTTCTGCCCCTGAACAGGCAGTTAACCCACTGTTCCTAGGCCGTCATTGAAAATAAGAATTTGTTCTTATCTGACTTGCCTAGTTAAATAAATAAAAAAGATAGGCCAGCTACAAAGTCAAGATTGGCTACATTGTAAAAATGTACATTGTAAAAATGAACAAGATTCATAATCACAAATGCTAACCTGTGTGGCAGACACAAATGTTGTATTATTTTTGTTTTAACACTATCCCAAATCCTTAACCTTTAAATCATTTGGAACGAATGCCTAAACATAATGTTTTAACCCTATCCAAAAACATAAGCCTTCATTTTGACGTTTAGATGAACTTAGAAATGTGAATATGGAGAAATGTGGATAAACGTCAGAATCTGATTTCAAATTGATAAAACCGTGAGATCTTGTTGTGTATGCAAGTATTTGTCTCTCTCTGTGTGTGTGTGTGTGTGCGTGTGTGTGTGTGTGGTCCATATTCCTCATAGAGACAGTATGAGTCATATCGCCTGAAGCTACGTAACGAGACAGGAAGTGAATCACGTTTAACGGATGATCATTTCTGTCTCCCCTGTCAATCAAAGTGATTGACCGCTGACAGGAGGCAGAATAAGGGAAAAGAGCGGTCTGGGTTCCAATATGCATTTAGTCTGGTTTCCTCTCGAGTTACAGACAATTCTTGACCCGCAATGACACACACACACACACACACACACACACACACACACACACACACACACACACACACACACACACACACACACGGATGGAGAGAGAGCACAGTTGTAGAGAGAGAGGGACTAATGAACAAGTGAAGGATGGAGAGAGAGCACAGTTGTAGAGAGAGAGGGACTGAAGAACAAGTGAAGGATGGAGAGAGAGCACAGTTGTAGAGAGAGAGGGACTAATGAACAAGTGAAGGATGGAGAGAGAGCACAGTTGTAGAGAGAGAGGGACTAATGAACAAGTGAAGGATGGAGAGAGAGCACAGTGGTAGAGAGAGAGGGACTGAAGAACAAGTGAAGGATGGAGAGAGAGCACAGTGGTAGAGAGAGAGGGACTAATGAACAAGTGAAGGATGGAGAGAGAGCACAGTTGTAGAGAGAGAGGGACTGAAGAACAAGTGAAGGATGGAGAGAGAGCACAGTGGTAGAGAGAGGGACTGAAGAACAAGTGAAGGATGGAGAGAGAGCATGGTTGTAGAGAGGGAGGGACTAAAGAACAAGTGAAGGATGGAGAGAGAGCACAGTGGTAGAGAGAGAGGGACTAAAGAACAAGTGAAGGATGGAGAGAGAGCACGGTGGTAGAGAGAGAGGGACTAAAAGGTCGTTGAGACGTTGACAGGAAGAGTGGAGAATTAATAGGGACAGAGAGACTGATAGAGAGAACAGAACAGGGAGAGCAATTGACAGATAAAGGCAGTATAGTGTGATAGAGAAGTTGAATGGCAGTACAGTGTGATAGAGAAGTTGAATGCCAGTACAGTGTGATAGAGAAGCTGAATGGCAGTACAGTGTGATAGAGAAGCTGAATGGCAGTACAGTGTGATAGAGAAGCTGAATGCCAGTACAGTGTGGTAGAGAAGTTGAATGCCAGTACAGTGTGATAGAGAAGCTGAATGCCAGTACAGTGTGATAGAGAGGTTGAATGAGATGCAGTGAAGAAAGAACAGAGGGAAGTGAAATAGGATGAGTCAGTTGGAGAGATAATGGGAATGAAACAGTACTGAATGGAGAATAGAGATGAATAGTTTAACAGAGGGATAGAGTATATATAGAGTATATAGAGTATATAGAGTAAATATGTTCAAAGTGTTTGTGTGTGTGTGTTTACTTGTGTGTGTGTGTGTGTGTGTGTGTGTGTGTTTGTGTATGTGTGTGTGTGTGTGTGTGTGTGTGTGTGTGTGTGTGTGTGTGTGTGTGTGTGTGTGTGTGTGTGTGTGTGTGTAAGACATTTGCATCAGGCTCAGTTGATGAGGCCCTCTGGGCACATACTGGTTGAATCAACGTTGTTTCCACGTCGATTCAATGAGATTACGTTGAACCAACGTGGAATGTACATTGAATTGTCATCTGTGCCCAGTGGGGGGGAAACATTAGGAAAAGAGAATAATATATTTATTTATATTTATATAAAGACACTACCATTCAAAAGTGGTCGCTTAGAAATGTCCTTGTTTTTGAAAGAAAATAACATTTTTTTTTGTCCATTAAAATAATATCAAATTGATCAGAAACATAGTGTAAACATTGTTAATGTTGTAAATGACTATTGTAGCTGGAAACGGTTGATTTTTAATGGAATATCTACATAGGCTTACAGAGGACCATTATCAGCAACCATCACTCCTGTGTTCCAACGGCACGTTGTGTTAGCTAATCCAAGTTTATCATTTAAAAAGGCTAATTAATCATTAGAAAACCCTTTTGCAAATATCTTAGCACAGCTGAAAACGGTTGTACTGATTTAAAAAGCAATAAAACTGGCCTTCTTTAGACTAGTTGAGTATCTGGAGCATCAGCATTTGTGCGATTACAGGCTCAAAATAGCCAGAAACAAAGAACTTTCTTCTGAAAGTTCTTTCTTCTATTCTGGTTCTGTGAAATTAAGGCTATTCAGGGAAATTGCCAAGAAACTGAAGATCTCATAAAACACTGTGTTCTACTCCCATCACAGAACAGCGCAAACTGGCGCTAACCAGAATATAAAGAGGAATGGGAGGCTGCGGTGCACAACTGAGCAAAAGGACAAGTACATTAGAGTGTCTTTGTGCCCCCGGGGCCTCCCAGGCCTCCCATTTTTGAAAAACTCCCATATCTACTGGGTGAAATAGCACAGTGTGTCATCACAGCAGCAAGATTTGTGACATGTTTTGACAAGAAAAGGGCGATCAGTGAAGAACAAACACCATTGTAAATTAAACCTATATTTATGCTTATTTATTTTCCATTTGTTCTATTTGCACATAATATGACATTTGCAATGCCTTTATTCTTTTGGAACTTTTACAAGTGTTATGTTTACTGTAATTTTTATTACAATTTATTGGTTATTTCACTTTTGTTTATTATCTATTTCACTTGCTTTGGCAATGTAAACATATGTTTCCCAAGAAACCAATATAGACCAATAACTCGAATAAATACCCTTAAATTGAATCGAGAGAGAGAGAGAGAGAGAGAGAGAGAGAGAGAGAAAGAGAAAGAGAGAGAGAGAGAGAGAGGGAGAGATGTAGACAGAGTGACGAGGGGAATATGGATTTGCAGTCTCGTAAGAGGCTCTCTGTATCAATTCCCCTAGGGATGATGAGAAGACAGGCAGCTCTCTCCCTCTCTCCACCCCTCTCCGCCCCCTCTCTTTTTCTCCCTAACCCTTATCCTCTACTAAAATGCTGTGTGTCCCTGTCATCCTACTTTATCTCTCTCTCCTCCTCCTCATTTTCCCCTGCCAGACCTGTCTCAGTCCCCTGTTCTCTTTCTCTCCTCTTCCTCCCCCTCCCAGATCTGTCTCAGTCCCCTGTCCTCTCTCTCTCTCCCTGTCCTCTCTCTCTCTCCTCTTGCAATGCCTTTATTCTTTTGGAACTTTTACAAGTGTTATGTTTACTGTAATTTTTATTAAATTTTATTGGTTATTTCACTTTTGTTTATTATCTATTTCACTTGCTTTGGCAATGTAAACATATGTTTCCCAAGAAACCAATATAGACCAATAACTCCAATAAATACCCTTAAATTGAATCGAGAGAGAGAGAGAGAGAGTAAGAGAGAGAGAGAGAGGAAGAGAGTGAGAGAGAGAGAGAGGAAGAGAGAGAGAGAGGAAGAGAGAGGGAGAGAGAGGAAGAGAGAGAGAGAGAGAGAGAGAGAGAGAGAGAGAGAGAGAGAGAGAGAGAGAGAGAGAAGAGAGAGAGAGAGAGAGAGGGGAAGAGAGAGAGAGAGAGAGAGAGAGAGAGAGAGAGAGAGAGAGAGAGAGAGAGAGAGGGGAAGAGAGAGAGAGGGAAAGAGAGAGAGAGGAAGAGAGAGAGAGAGGTTGGAGGAGGGGGAAAGGGTAAGAGAGGTAGAGATCGATAGAAGTAGAGAGGAAATGTAGAGGAGGGGAAATACCCTGCTGAGCATTGAAGTTGAGAGAACGTGTTGTTTTAAACCTGCTACAAAAATATATGCCCTCAATTTCTTTAAGATTGTATGCAGAGAAAATACAGTGTGTGTCTGTGTGTGTGTGTGCAAGCGTGTGCATTTGTATCCAATGTGAAATGGCTAGCTAGTTAGCAGTGCAAACTAGTCTCCTTCACTCATGCTGACAAACATAGCCTCGTAAAACGGACTATCCTACCGAGCCTTGACTTGACGATGTAATTTACAAAATAGCCTCCAACACTCTACTCAGCAAACTGGATGTAGTCCATCACATTGCCATCCCGTTTTGTCACCATAGCCCCATAGACTACCCACCACTGCGACCTGTATGCACTCATTGGCTGACCCTCGCTTCATATTCGTCGCCAAACCCACTGGCTCCAGGTCATCTATAAGTCTTTGCTAGGTATCTCTGCTCACTGGTCACCATAGAAACACCCACCCATGCACGCGCTCTAGCAGGTATATTTCACTGGTCATCCCCAAAGGCAACACTTCCTTTGGTCACCTTTCCTTCCAGTTCTCTGCTGCCAATGACTGAAACAAATTGCAAAAATCACTGAAGCTGGAGACTCATATCTCCCTCTCTAACTTTAAGCATCAGCTGTTAGAGCAGTTTACCGATCACTGTACCTGTACACAGCCAATCTGTAAATAGCCCACCCAACTACCTCATCCCCCATATTGTTTCTTATCCTCTTGCTCTTTTGCACCCCAGTATATCTACTTCATCATCTGCACATCTATTACTCTAGTGTTAATGCTAATGTTACGTCCGTCGTTAAATGAAGACCAAGTTGCAGCGTCGTTCATTTTCTTTTCATTTGAAATGTTCCACCAAAAACAATAAACAACTCAACGAACGTAAAGCTAGGAGTGCA